>NC_039243.1:16056009-16656009 GCF_003368295.1 Carassius auratus
TCTAAATGTACATAAAATTCAAAATGTAAAATGATAAACATTTTTATTTATTTAGTTTGTTTTATTTAAAGTAACGTGTGTTTAACAATAGTATTGTTTTGTGAATTAACTGAATGTTTGCTTTGTTTGTGCCGCTGTGAATCAGATCAACCCGAGGCTGGATGGCTGCATCCGTGGCTGGAATCTGATGAATCAGGACGTGTCTGGAGTGAACGAGGTGTTTCGGGGAAAGGAGAGCAAACACTGTTATGTGCATGTGGAGAAAGGCTCTTTCTTCAGCGGCGGAGGACTGGCACTCTTCAACATCAACTACAGTGAGTTCAGTGAAATAAATACAATTAAAGCTCTTAATAAAGTGTCTGCAGCAAGTCCATTACCACAGAAGATTCAGTCTAAACTCGGTTCGTTTTTTTGCACAAGCACTTTGTATAAGTCAAGTCACATTTATTTCTATATATTTTTAATACACTTTACATTTATTTCTAGAGTGTACATTACATTTACATTTATTCATTTAGCAGACTCTTTTATCCAAGCAACTTACGAATGAGGACAATGGAAGCAATCAAAAACAACAAAAGAGCAATGATATACAGTATAAGTGCTATAATGAGTCTTATAAAAGTCTTAGTTAGCTTAACGCAGTACACGTAGCAAAGGCTTTTAAATAATATAATAAATAAAAAGAAAACGGATAGAATAGAAAAAGAAGAGGTCTTTTTTCCCTTTTTTAATTGTATAATAAATGAAAGAAAACAGAATACAAAAAGATTAGAAAGCTGATTAGTTTTTTTTTAAAGAATTAGAATGGAGAGTGCTAGAGTTAGAGGGTCGGATAAAGTTAGTTCCCTTCTCGAGGCGGTAGCTCGACATTACGTCAGCTATGATGTATATGGGAACTCCTCCCTTCTCCACTTTCGCTGAAATCTTATGGGCTAATGGCTAATGACAGCTGGCCAATTGACGCGAAGCATGCAAATACTGACAGGTTGTGGGCAGTATAAATTGCATGGGTGCGAAAATTATATCAGAATCTCTTTCTTCACGCTAGAAGTCTTATCTAAGTCATTGTGGAAGTTGCAATAGAGGACTACTCACCCTGTTTTCCTCTCCACATCTGATGACTGCTACTGCCAGACTCGGACCTTCACCAGTTCTGTGTGACCTGCCTGGGCCTCAAATGGACGACACCTGCGCCCACTTGCAAGTGCGCGCCCTCAGAGCCAGAGTGGTTCGGACAACAACGGGAAGGAGGCCCACTACCCTTCCCTGCCCAAAGACGAGTTCGACGTTGGCTTGGTGGACGATAGCTTCCGCCCTGCGAACTTCGTCCTCTTCGGAGCTGGCGAGGAAGACGACTCCATGTTACTTTCGTGTTGGATAAGGATCAGGCATATCAGTCAGACCGCCCCGATCAAGAGGGCCCTTCAGACCTCCAGGAGGAGCTCACCAGGGTCTTTGGCAAGGCCGCCAGCGATGCAACGCACCTAACGAGCCTGTGAAAAGTAGCTGGACTCCTGGCTCCTCCACTCAAGCCGCTGCCAGACCGCAAAAAAGAGCTTGTGGTGAAGTCGTGGGCTGCACCCCAATCAGCGCGCACCCACTCTGCCATGCAGGCCATGTTCACGACCCGTGGTCGGGTGCAGAAGCCCACGTGGTAGCAAACCAACAGTCTTAAGAGCCTGGGAGGAAACGTCAGGGTCAGTTGAGGAGCCAGCGCTGTGACAGAGTCAGCACGCTAGCCTTGGCCACCGAAACGTCTCCCTGACAGACCGATAAAGTGGAAGAGAGAGCGCATGGGAGGCCCCGCCCCCCAAGCGCCATGTTCAAATTCATCATGTCCCCCATGTTTCTACGGGAGACGATTGCTATGTGTGTTAAATTATGTTTGTGTGAGTTCCACAATAGAAGCATGTATACAATCAACAGTTTGGACTCTATGGCGATGCGAGCCCATCTCTCTCTAGAGGGTATAGAGACAATTTCATCGATTCTGCGCTGTTCAGACCAGGCAGGTCGTTTTCACTGAGGGAATTTCAGAGGCTTCTGGGACTGATGGCGGCAGCTTTTTCAGTGTGCCATCTGGGTCTGCTGCATATGCGGCTGCTGCAGTTTTGGCTGTAACTCGAGTTCTGCCGAGGGCGTGGTCTTCAGTCCATATGGATGTTCAGTCCTTTCCAAATGAACGGCTGGGGAGCAGTGTGCCTGGGCGTACCTGCCTCAGGCCTGTGGTTGAAGTCTCAGAGAAGGTGGCACATAAACCGTTTGGAATTGGAAGCAGTGTCCTTAGCCCTGCAAGCCTTTCGGTCAAAATTGGAGCGCCAACATGTACTGCTTCGAACCGACAATATGTCTTTTGTCTCGTACATAAATCGCCAGGGCGGCATGCGCTCCAGAGGTCTATTCAAACAGGCAGTGAGTCTCCTGTTGTGGGTGGACCGACACTTTCTCTCCATAAGAGAATTCTGAATTCAGAGTATTTTGAGGAATGGGATTCCTCAAGGAGAGTGGAGGCTTCACCCATGATCAGATCAAATGATTTGGAATCGATTTGGGAGGACAGAAGTGGATTTGTTTGCCATGAGCGAAACTGTCAGACGTTCTCCTCGCTATCTCACTCCCCACTGCCGGGAGATGCTCTGACATCGCGCTGGCCGGAAGACAGGCTTTACGCATTCCCTCCGGTGAAGATTCTGCCTATGGTGTTGTGCAAAATCAGGGAGGAGAGAGCATCATTTATACTCATGTCCCCGAACTGGCCGAATCAGCCCTGGTTCGCGGACCTGAGAGTGTAAGTGTTGGCTCCCCCATGGCAAATCCCCCTCAGGAAGGACCTGCTGTCTCAGGCGAATGACACGATATGGCACCCCAGCCCAGAGCTGTGGAACCTTCATGTGTGGCCGCTGCAGGGACCCTAAAGAGCGGGACGCTCTGCACTCTCGAGTGCTGAGCACACTTACGGAGACGCGGGCACCTTCTACCAGGTGCTTCTACACTCTGAAGTGGGGAATTTTTCACAAAATGGTGCAAGGACAATCATACTGACCCGGGGACCTGTTCCGTTGTTTTGCACTTTCTACAGCAAAGTATGGATTGCGGGAGTTTGCCATCCATACTGAAGGTGTATGTGACCGCTAATTGCCACTTTTCGCTCCCCGGTTGACGGTCTGGTAGTCAGTTTTCTCAGGGGAGAAAGGAGATTGTGTCCTTCACGGCCACCGTCCGTGCCGCTGTGAGATCTAGCTTTAGTTTAGAAGGCTCTAGCTTTACCACCGTTCGAGCCTTTAGCTTCGATTGCAGTTAAGGAGCTTCCTTGAAGACTGCCTTGCTTCTTGCTCTCGCCTCTGCAAAGAGCATTGGAGACTTTCATGAGTTTTTGGTAAACGATTTTGCATCAGTTTCGGACCTGGCGACTGTAATGTCAGTCTCCGGCCGAGACCGGGTTACATTCCTGAGTCACTCAATACACCCTGCCCGCCTTATCTGCTGAGCCATCAGCCTTGCGTGACGCAAGGCTTCCCATTCTGGGAAGAGGTATGTCTATCCAGCATTTATGTTTTGCTGCTGGCTGGTCTTCTCAGAACACATTCGCCAGGTTTTACAAGCTGGATGTACCCTCTGTAGCGTCATATGTACTGTACTTTCGGTGAGTTAAGTTTTATTCATGCTGTTTAAGCAGTTATACAGTAGTTACTGTGGCTGTTAACTCTGTTATGGTTTATGCAGTTGTCACCGCTAACGCCGTCGACTCTGTGTTCAACTCTTGTGCTTGAGTGCTTATTGCGTTGTGTCTGCCCTGTTTAGTGCAGCCTTCGCGTTCATTGCTTGGAGATATGCACATTTTGTTAGGTTTGGAGCAGATGTCTCATTGGTCTAGTTCCGCCTATCAAATGCGAGCTCTCTTAGAACTGTCTTGCTTATGTGAGGGGGTGATCAACCCCGTTCAGGGCTTATCTTCACTGCTCTCATGGCGGGATCGAATATAGTTCCCATATACGTCATAGCTAACGTAATGTCGAGTTACTATCGTAACCTCAGTTCTCTGAATGGTCGCTGTTTGAAAGTGAAAGTGAAAGTGAAGTGACATTCAGCCAAGTATGGTGACCCATACTCAGAATTTGTGCTCTGCATTTAACCCATCCAAAGTGCACACACACAGAGCAGTGAACACACACACACTGTGAGCACACACCCGGAGCAGTGGGCAGCCATTTATGCTGCGGCGCCCAGGGAGCAGTTAGGGGTTCAATGCCTTGCTCAAGGGCACCTAAGTCGTGGTATTGAAGGTGGAGAGAGAACTGTTCATGCATTCCCCCCACCCACAATTCCCGGCCGGTCCGGGACTCGAACTCACAACCTTTCGATTGGGAGTCCGACTCTCTAACCATTAGGCCACAACTTCCCTTGATCAGCTGTGCTAGCGTTCAGTCGTGATTCCAGTATTTGCATGCTTCGCGTCAGTTGGCCAGATGTCCCCAGCTGGCGTTAGCCCATAAGATTTCAGCAAAAGTGGAGAAGGGAGGAGTTCCCATATACGTTATAGCTGACATAATGTCTTGTTCCCAAGTCTCACGGGAACCGAGGTTATGATAGTAACCGGAGACGTTTTTTTTAGCCAATTCTTGCTTTCATTTTAATTTGAACAAAGATTAATTACAAATATTTGTAATTTATTATTTAGTTTAGTAATTATTGTTTTAAAAAAAACTGTAATTTTTATCAGTATTATTTTAATATTATTTACTAACCCAATTCCAAAAAAGTTGGGACACTAAACAAATTGTGAATAAAAACTGAATGCAATGATGTGGAAATGATTATGTGTTGTGATGATGTTTTCAAATTTCAATATTTTATTCAGAATGCAACATAGATGACATATCAAATGTTTAAACTGAGAAAATGTATCATTTTAAGGGGAAAAAAAGTTGATTTTAAATATCATGGCATCAGCACATCTCAAAAAAGTTGGGACATGGCCATGTTTACCATGTAGCATCCCCTCTTCTATTTATAACAGTCTGCAAACTGAGGAGACAAGTTGCTCAAGTTTAGGAATATGAATGTTGTCCCATTCTTGTCTAATACAGGCTTCTAGTTGCTCAACTGTCTTAGGTCTTCTTTGTCACATCTTTCTCTTTATGATGCACCAAATGTTTTCTATGCGTGAAAGATTTGGACTGCAGGCTGGTCATTTCAGTACCCAGATCCTTCTTCTACACAGCCATGATGTTGTATTCATGCAACCCCATACCATCATAACTTTGGTTGTCCTTGTCCTCTTTAGTCTGGATTACATGGTGTCCCAGTTTTCCAAAAAGAACTTCAAATTTTGATTCGTCTGAGCTCTCATGAAATCCAAAATGAGCCAATATTCTGCATGACATTTAAAAATGTCTCACTTTCAACATTTGATATGCGATGTATATTCTATTGTGAATAAAATATAATTTTATGTGATTTGTAAATTATTCCATTCCTTTTTTACTCACAATTTGTACAGTGTTCCAACTTTTTTGGAATCGGGTTTGTATTTACTTTTAGTGTTTTATATTCTTATATTTTAGTTTCAATTTTAGTTGCATTATTTGATGTGCTTTGTCATGTAAATATTTTTTTATCAAATGAACATCTAGCCATCTGTCTTTCTATCTTTATACATATAAAAGCAGCTTCACAGTAATAAATAGGAAATTAATGTATTAATTTTGCAGAATTTATCAGTTATGCACAACTGATATTGTGGAGTTTTATAATTATGGAACGATTTCAAATGCAACTCTACAGAAGAAAAAAGTCTCCTCATTACATATAAGCACATTAATGAAAGAATAAACTCTTAACTCTGTTTTAGTTGGATGAGTTACTGACGTGTGTTCATGTCTAAGGCAGCACAGATCTCTGGAAACTGGATGTTGTGATGAGCGTCCGTCCGTCCAGCAGCACCGGTGTATTATTTGCCCTGGTTAGCAACAGCTCTGTCCCTCTTTCAGTTGCTGTGGTGACACAAGGACCTGATGATGCGGTAAGATTCAGTGCTGATGTCCTGTGCTGGTGAAGTCTGAGCACACACTAAACACACGTGTGTCTCTTGCCCATGTATTACAGAATCTGCAGGTTTTTATGGATGGCATCTGCGTGGCGACGCTGGAGTCTCTGATGCTGTGTTATCCCGACCGGTTGGTGTTGGAGATGAAAGTATCAGCTGATGGTCTCCACATCACGGCAAACTCCTCCAGCGTGTCCTACAGTGACTCTGAAACCCTGAGCATGGCTTTATCCAAACTCAACAGTGCCATGCAGGGTCAAGTCCACACTTACATAGGAGGACTTCCAGGTCAGTCAGCTTGATTCTATTTATAAAGGTGAAATGCTAATAGATGCTCACTAATGTAATGATAAATCAATGTTTTCACAGTGCTAGTAATGCATGATCAAAAAACTAGAACCATTAAAAAAAAAACTTTTTTATTACTTGAAATAAAATAAACATTTACTTTTATAAAAAACAATATAATTTTTTTTTTATTTCATCTAGTTTTCCAAGGCACCGTTTATCATTTTCATTTAGTTAAACTTGTAATTAAGTAAATAATAAAACTATAACTGAAATTATAAACTATATGACCCATTTGAAATAAAAATAACAAAAACACACAACAAAATTACTTTAATAGTATCTATTAAAATCTAAAACTATAATATCATTTCAATAAAAATAAATAAAATATGATAAAATAATAGCTGTATGTTGCTTTTTATAAAAGCTAATTTAAAACTCAAATAAATATTTCTTTATATATATATATAAACATTAAAAATAAATAAAAATGACAAAACTAAACAAAATTCCTCAAAAATTTTAGTAAAATAAAAAATAAAATATATAAATGAAAATGATACAAAATAAACCAAATGTCTGATACAAAATGCATGTTACAAAAATAACACTGGTCTAGTTAACTGTAATCTTAATGTACTGTAATCTAAATATCACATTAACTGGAAGTCAAGTCACCTTTATTTATATAGCACTTTATACAGTACTTGTTGTGTCAAAGCAACATTAAATAGTGTTAAACAGGAAAATAGTTTTTCAGTAATTCAAGAATACCATAACAGAGTATTTTTTCCAGCTAAAGTAAGTTCATTGATGATTCAGTGATGTCATCATCATCCTGTTCACCTCTCTTCCAAATAATGTTTGTGCAATGAGTCAAGTGTCCCCAACTAACCAAGCCAAAGGCAACAGTTGGGCAGGGGCAGAGGTCTTGTCTGGTTCCCGTGGTCTTGTGCCGATGGTTTTCGAGATGATGTGGTCTTCAGGGATCTGTCTCTGGGGCTGATCCACCATCTGATCTGGATACAGACTTAATCTGTTGGCTGTGGTGACCTCGGATTAAGAATGAAAGAAACTAATAGTAGCATAGATGCCATTATTCTTACAAGGTAATGAGTACATCAGCTGTTATGGGAAGCGTTCCCAGTTCCAGTTGACCTAAATAAAGCTTCAGTCCATAACTTTTTTGGTTAAAAATTATCCAAAATCAATATTTGAGCAATTAAATAACTAACCAATGTTCAAAGTTATCGCCTTACTTTAGCCTGATTCACAACAGTTAGCTTATAATAAGATGGGGGCAGCTGTGGCCTAATGGTTAGAGATACGGCCTTGTAATCCGAAGGTAACAGGTTTGAGTCTTAAGTGCGGGCAGGAGTTGTAGGTGTGGTGAGTGAATGAACAGCGCTCTTCCTCCCTCAGTACCGATGGCTGAAGTGCCCTTGAGCAAGGCATTGAATCCCCCAATTGCTCCCCTGTTTACAGTTTTACAGTGTTAAATGTGCTTCTGATTACAGATAGCCTGGGATTACACAAAGTTTTTATTTTAAAGACCATAACTCTTATAATAATTAAAAACCATTTCGAAGGGAGCATAGTTTGCCTTTTTGGGTTAAAAGAATTTCTTGGTATGAAATTCGTATGGTATAAATTAGAGATTATACTGTACAAAAATTGAGCTCTACACACTATTACACACTATACTCATAGTCACGAGAAGCTGGTGTTGTTAACATTAATAATCTGAAAATAACAATAATAATAATTTGCACGGTTTGATGTGATATGAGCTAATAAATCATAAATTAAATCCCCATTGATAGCACAATTTATTGTTATGCTTTTTTCCTCAGTTGGTCAGAACAAACCTGGAAGACTTGTTACTAAATAGGACAAGGATCTGCGGCCCACAGTTGATTTTGATATTATAGGTATTATCAAATGGCCAGAGTTTTGAGATCGCAGCAGACGTGAAGGACTATAATGTGAGCTTTCTCAAGTACTGAGGAACAAAACAATTTTACTTTATAAGTAATTAGCAAGATTTTAAAATGTATTCGTTGTTAAATAGGGAGCCAGTGCAGAGTTGACAGAACTAGGCTAATGTGGTCATACTTACTCATTCTTGTAAGGACTCTAGATGCTGTATTTGGAGCCACTGGAGTCTGTTTATTAAGCTCGCAGAGCAACCACCCAATAAAGCATTACAATAATCTAACCTTGAGGTCATGAATGCATGAATTAATGTTTCTGCATTTGACATTAAAGCATAGGTCATAATTTATATATATTTTTGAGATGGATAAAATGCAGTTTTACAAATGCTACAAACATGGTTTTAAAGGAAAGACTGCTATCAAATAGCACACTCCTAACTGATATTGGGAAATTTACAGAGAAGCAATCAAGTGTTGAATAATGTTTTAGGTTATCGCATGCAGAGTTTTTTGTTCAAATAATTAAAACCTCAGTTTTTTTCAGAATTTAGTAGTAGGAAATTACTAGTCATTCAGTTTTTTATATCAGCTATGCATTTTGTTAGTTTTGCAAATTTGTAGGTTTCATCGAGCTGTGAAGAAATATAGAGCTGAGTATCATCAGCGTAACAGTGAAATTTAACACCATGTTTTTTGATGATATCTCCCCGGGGTAACATTTAAAGTGTGTAAAGCTAATGCTCCTAGTACTGAGCCTTGTGCCTAACCCTAACCCTACTATACTTGTGAATGTACTTGTCATTAACTGAGAAAGGAGATTTGAGATCAGTCTGCAATGAACCAATTCTTTAGGATCTATGAGAGGCTTATCTATAAAAGCTAATTTTAAGGTTTTAGGGACATATCCTAAAGAGATTTATGAATGAATAATATTCAGAAGAGGATTTATGACTTCTGGAAGCACCTTTTTTAGTATCTTAGATGGAATAGGGTTTAAAGTTTTGATGATTTAACCAATTTATTCAATTCTTCCTCTCCTATTGCAGAGAGTGAGTGTAATTGTTCCTCAAGGGTTCTTTTGTGCACATATCTGATTCTGTGACTGACAAGCTGCATGGTTATAATTTTATGTCTAATAGTATCAATCATAAAGAAGTTAAAGTCATTACTGCTGTGCTGTTGGGAAAGGTCTATGTCTGTTGATGTTTTTTTTCCCCCTGTTGATTTAGCCTCTGTATTGAATAAATGCCTGGGGTTGTGTTTGTTCTCTTCTAAGAGAGACAAAAAGTAAGAAGATCTAGCAGAATTTTAGAGCTTTTCTATAAGTAGAAGTTCTTTCCCGCCAAGCAATACAAAACACCTCTAGTTTTATTTTCTTCCAACTGTTTTCCATTTTCCGGGCTGATTTCTTTAAGGTGCAAGTGTGCTCATTATTACAAGGACTTTAAAGGGATAGTTCACCCAAAAATCTAAATTATGTCATTAATAACTCACCCTCATGTCGTTCCAATCCCATGAGACCTCCGTTTATCTTCGGAACACAGTTTAAGATATTTTAGATTTAGTCCGAGAGCTCTCAGTCCCTCCATTGAAGCTGTGTGTACGGTATACTGTCCATGTCCAGAAAGGTAAGAAAAACATCATCAAAGTAGTCCATGTGACATCAGAGGGTCAGTTAGAATTTTTTGAAGCATCATAAATACATTTTGGTTCAAAAATAGCAAAAACTATGACTTTATTCAGCATTGTCTTCTCTTCCGTGTCTGTTGTGAGAGAGTTCAAAACAAAGCGGTTTGTGATATCCGGTTCGCGAACGAATCATTCGATGTAACCGGATCTTTTTGAAACAGTTCACCAAATCGAACTGAATCATTTAAAACGGTTCGCGTCTCCAATACGCATTAATCCACAAACGACTTAAGCTGTTAACTTTTTTAATGTGGCTGACACTCCTTCTTGAGTAAAAACAAACCAATATCCCGGAGTAATTCATTTACTCAAACAGTACACTGACTGAACTGCTTTGAAGAGAGAACTGAAGATGAACAACGGGCCGACCTAGGTCTAGGAAAAAAATTATAAAAAATGATATCTGGTGTCTGAATAATTTTTGGTTTTACTGTGGAATAATTCCTGTTAAAACTACAAAGTAATTCAGTCAAGAGCAGTGAGTGATTTTCGTTCTTTCATTTTCTTGGATTAACATTAAGGACACTTAGGCATGGTCACTTTAAGAGACAATGCATCCAATGCATTCTCAGCCGTGGGCCCCTATAATCGTCACCACCTTTCACCCGACTAGCGACGGCCCTGATTATAATACCATATCGTAGCCCTACTGTGATCATATCATTTACTACAAGCGCTTTTGTAGAAAGGGATCTAATATTCATTAAGCTTTATCATTTTTTTATTATTATATCTGTTTTTTATTTGTTGAACATCAATTAAATTGTTACCGTTAAATTGTTTTGGATGTTTTTTTTGTGTTTACTAGTTCGGGGAACAGACACTTTCTTTAGTGGTCACAGTCTATAGTATGTTAAATAATAAAGGTAATGCAAAATCTGAATGTAAAGCCCAAATAAAAGTTAAAAACTATAAAGACATTTAAAAATGACAAAAATACAGAACAAAATGTATATTTTCTTTCAAATGAAAATAGAAAAATAAAAACTAATTCAAAATATTAAAATCTATTAAAGTAGACAATAATACTACAGTAAGACTGGTTCAGTTTTACATCTTCAAGCTTTAGAACTGTAATTAATTATATTAGCTGATAATTCAGAAATGTAAATGTAAAACTCAAATAAAAATGTATAATAACTATATAGATTATTTTTTTTTATTACAAAAACACAACAAAAATACCAATTTTAACTAAAGTTAAAGTTAAAGTAGAAACTGGAAAAATAAAAACTAATTCAAAATACAATAGTTCTTAATAGGCTTTACCACTGCAGTTAATCATTTAGTAGCACAGTAAAAGTCAGTATTTCTGCAGTATTAGTGCAGATTCATTCAATAACAGCTGCTGGTCAGCACTCCTTCAGTTACTGGCATCTAATCGTCTTCATCGGGACATTAAATCAATAAATCTATCAGCAGTGGTGTCTTGTAATGGTTTTAGAGCATTAACATCTGCTTGTCTGTCCATCACAAACATATGAACCTGGATTGTGGATTGATTCAGATGGAGATGATGGTGGGAAATCCAGTCAGACGTCTGTCAAGAGCACCATATTATAGTTCAGAATCTGATTCCGCTTGATCATGTTCATGTCAAACATTGCAGAACATTAAGAACATGTTTTTTAGAGTTTAGATTTTCAGATAGTTTCAGTGTTCTAGATCAGTGTTCAACATTTTTTCAACGATCCCTGGCTCTTTATGTGTGCAGATCTCCCGCTATCTGTCACTCCCATCTCTGCGTTCTACCACGGCTGTCTGGAGATCAGTGTGAACGGACAGCAGCTGGACTTCGACGAGGCTGTTAGCAAAGACGACAGCATCAAGTCTCACTCCTGTCCTCCTGTTTCTGCCCCAGACCCTCCGTCCACTGAATCCCAGCCGCACTAGACAGAAAATAACATCACAGCCTAATGCAGGGACACCTGAGCCGCTGCGTCTGTCTGAGTTCCTGTCAAATACATGATGTGATGTCCTGATTCTGGCTTCAGAAGGAGACGGAGAGAGAAAGCTTGACCTGTGATTTTTAATAGATTTTTTTAATTGACTTTGTGTTTTTAATTGATGCCCTCATTAGTTGATTGATGACAAACCTGTGAAAGAGCTTCAGAAGCTCATGAGCCTCTATTTAAAGATGCTACACATTCATTCCAGTATTTTTATTCCTGACGTGTGTTTTTAATCAGGTTTTTACTCGCAGTATGGAGCCGTCAGTTTGTATCTTGTGTATATAACACACTAATTTGAATGTGATGTGAATGTTTAGATGGATATTCAACACTAGTGCCACATTAATTGTTGTAATAAAACATAAAATGCAGCTTGTTTTTGTTGTCATTGTCATGCAGATCTCACCTTAAGAAGCAAAATCCCATTTTTGACACACATATGAGCGTAACTGTTTAATTACTGCCTACTTTTCACATATATGTGGTTCTGATTAAATTTCCATAATTGTATTTCTCTGTACTTCTATATCTAGTTCTTTTTCCATTTCTATACTTCTATATGCATATCTATGTGCCTGTTTTTTCTACTTCTAGATCTATGTATTTTTATACTTCTGTGTAGTTCGGTGTCTTTTTTTTTCTATAGTTCTATATCAAGTTTATAAGTCTATACTGTTTTTTTCATGTATTTTCTATAATTCTATATCTAGTTCTATTTCTGTTTTTCTTTGTGAGTGTAATATTTATGTTTTATATGTTAAAGAATGTCAGTTTGGTTGTGACTGAGTTATTTAGATTAATTTCCCTGAAAGTCTGAAAGCTGTTGTGAAATGTTTTCATTTGGCAGCCCTCAAACACCAGACACTGGATCTACATCTCTGTTACATTTCTGACATGAGATATACTGTACAGTGTGTTTTACAGATGGACACGAGTGACCTGACCTCAATGTTGCATAAAGAAACAGACGGGAAACAGGAGGGAGGAGCAGAGAATGAAAACACTGGCTCAGAGAAAGGAGGAGAGCGAGCGAGAGAAGTAAACATTGAGAAAACAGCTGCAGGAGAAGAATGTAACCTCACATTTGAGCCTTAAGAACACAGATGGGAAAATCACTGTCACATCAACAAACCGCCTGATTAGAATGTAGGTCTGACTTCACTACAACACAGAGAGAATTCACTTTCAGACTTACAGAAACTTCACAAATGGACATTACTGTAAGTTAAAAACATACTCTTTTAAATGCTTACATTAACTTAATGATGATGGCTCTGTAAAGACCTCATGAGACAAACATTAACCCAATAATGCCTGAAATATTAATTTAAAGTAAAAAAAAGAAAAGAAAAGATTAACAAATTCAACGTCAAATAATTTTTTCTTTTTAAAAATCTGTAAAGATTTCACACCAAAAAAAGACAACTACTTGCTAAAAGTGTAAACTATTAATCAGTTGACAGAAGGCGTGTAGTATATTGTTTCCGAATGTTTTGATCATGTTGATAATTTAAAGGCCTTAGAAATTCATTGTCAAATATGATACACTCAACTTTATAGGTTTAATTGGCCAAATCTACAGTGCAGCTATTACAATTCATGTGTCCTGGGACACGTGTAGATTATTTGGTCACTTTCCTGATGACAATCCTGGCTGCAAATCAACAATTGTGTCATGAACACATTCTTAAAATAACAGTTCACCCAAAACTGATAGTTCTGTCAACATTCTGTGGAACTCGGCAGATGTTTTCACTGGAAATGCCAAATTTCTTTTAAATCTCTCTCTGTGTGTCGCAATCACACATCTGAGATAAACCAGCCTTACACGGAACCATCATCGCTGGATCTGCTGTGATGTCATGCTGATGCGTGCCAAATAGTGAACAAACAAAAAGCATGATGGGAAACCATTTGATTGCGACACAGTTTAGAGCTCAGGGGCAAGGAACCTGATTGTGCTTGTGCATTCAGGGTGTTTTTGGAGTAAGATAAATTTCCCTTTCATGAGATTACTTCCTCGTTTGTTCTCTTAAACTCTATGGGTGAGGCTTCTAAATCAGGGCGTTTTCAGGGGCGTGATATTCAAATGACAATGGTTTTCTTAAAATCACATTTATCAACATGCAATCATTCGTACAATGAGATTGGCGGCATACGAATGTTTCATGAATCACATGTAAAATCTGTTGTAAATTGATTTGTGCACACTGATCTGTGCTTGTTTCTACATTAGACTGTTAAATGAAGCTCACTGTGAATGATATAAGTTTTGTGCCACTACACACTATGCACTAGCACTAATACTATGCACTATGTACAATCCCAGCTTACAAAAATGTGTTCTAAGAATGTTTTGTTAACGTTCCCATCAAGGAATTTTTTTATGTTCTCTGAACGTTTAAAGCATCCAGTTTTTTTGTTGTTGTTGTTTTTTTTTTTTTTTTTACATTTTAAAAACTCTTTTGTTTTGTTATGCAAACTTTAAGGGAACATTCCATGTTATCATTTTGCAAACATTGTGGAAACATGACTTTTGGATGTTTTCTGAAGTAGTAACATTTACCCAGGTAACAAAGTTAGGTTTTTGTTAAATTGTTTTAAAATGTTTCTAAAACGTTAAAATGTCTAGTTTTCTTGTTGTGATTATAATGTTATTTAAAGGTTACAAAAGCATTTCTTACCATTTTCTGCTAACTTTTTCACCCAAAATATAACATTATTTGAATGTTTATTTTTTATATTCTACGAATGTTTTCTTTTACTGTTATGAAAATATACATCAAATATTTATAAGTTTTAAGAATGTTTTGTCCTAGCATTATAAAACTTTAAAAACTGATTAAAAGTACAGGACTTTTTTTTTTTTTATTTTTTTTATTGACATGACATTCAGTCAAGTATGGTGACCAGTACTCAGAATTTGTGCTCTGCATTTAACCCATCCGTGCACACACAGAGCAGTGAACACACACACACACACAGTGTGAACACACACCCGGAGCAGTGGGCAGCCATTTATGCTGTTGGGGGTTCGGTGCCTTGCTCAAGGGCACCCAAGTTGTGGTATTGCCGGGCCGAGATTCGAACCCACAACCCTAGGGTTAGGCATCAAACTCTCTAACTACTTCGCCACGACTTCCCCAAAAGTTTTGTTCCGTTTTGAGAAATTTATGAAAGAACAGGGGTCTCATTTATAAAACTCTCTGTAGATTTAATCCTAAAAGTGTACGTATGCAAAAATGCTAGATTTTGTATACGCACAAAAGTTTTCAGATTTATAAAACCATGCATACGCCAGAACCGGCGCAAAAATCCCTTTATAAATCCCAGTCAGAGGAAGATTGTGCATACGTGCATCTCCACCCCGACTCCTCCCCGAGATCACCATATATGGAGCTTACAACAAGTTCTACTATGCATAACCTCATCTGCATATCATTTGCATCCATATTCCCATCCACGTGACACCATATTTAACACTGTAAAGGTACAAGACATCAAGGAAATATAAGAGAAGTAATATAAATTCCATTTGTGCAATACACGATTTTTATCGCTAAAAATCATCCAGTATTCTTATGTTTTAGCACAAATATATCAAAATCCATAAAAACGAAATGGTTTAAAATAGTTCTCAGATAAATATTTTAGGCTGGAGTTGATCTTATTCTTTTCACTGGCCACATAGTACTTCAATTATTTTGAACAATTTGAATCAAATTTCATTTATGCAGTTTTGCTGATAAGGTGAACATATTTTAGCTATTTTTAGCCTATATTTATTGCCACAGGAAAACTTCTAATGACTTTATGTAATTTCAGTGATTATTTCCATTGACAAGAGTGGAATATTTAATGTAAATGTGTATATCGAAATGATAACAGATTTTAAAATCATTGTTTACTTCATTCCATTTTGGGCGTACACAACGTTTATAAATGAGACCCCTGGGGTCTTTACATGCTCAACTGCTCCAGTCCCCATTCACTGTCATTGTGTGCAACAGAGCAGCCTGAACATTCTTCAAAGCTTCTCAATTTGTGTTCAACTGAAACATAAAGATATAGAGGTTTGAAGGACATGATGGGGCGAGTAAATGATGATAATATTTGTTTTTCTCCCGGTGATCTACCGCTTTAAATGGATCTTTTCCCGGTGCTTATGTAGTATGCACTGCAGTGATTTGCTCTTGCGGAGAATAATTCTGCATCGGGAACTCCCTGAACGAGCTGCAACTTTCACCAATAAACCGACGAATCTGCCGCTTACGTTTTGTTAGGGGGGGGCGAGGGCAAAATACAGAGAGTGTGTGAGAGAGAGAGAGAGAGAGAGAGAGAGTTGAATGTGCTGCAGAAACGCTCGAGTCCTCGTTTGAATGTGGCGGCTCAGCTCAGGATTCTGATCCAGAACGAGCGAAAGTTTGACGCAGAATCAACATGAGAGAGTTTGTGTCGAGCTGCTGCTTCGTCCTACTGTGTATCGGCTGCTCCACACAGTGTAAGTACGCGAAACAAGTCGTTATTCCCGTGCAGTGACGCACAAAGTAGTGTGATCAGGTCACCCAGACGCAGAAGTTGAGAGTTTCTGCCGTTTTCAGTGTCCGTGCCGCCGAGGCAGGCGAACGAGTTTCTCCGCAGACACCGGAGGGCGTACCAGGTGTTCGAGGAGACCAAGCAGGGTCATCTGGAGAGGGAGTGTGTGGAGGAGAGATGCAGTAAAGAGGAGGCGAGAGAAGTGTTTGAGAATGACCCTGAGACGGTAAGAGAATTACAACCATTGCTGCCTCAAATACTCTTTTTAATAGATGCGCTGGATTCCAGCCAATGTTTGATGTGATCTTTCATCCTCATTGACCTTTAATAATTCTGTGCTGTTCCCTAATTAGTATGCACTGTATAGTCTGTTGTAGGGCTGCAGTGATTCATTTGAAATGAAGGCTGTCACATTTATACAGCACCTGGCTTTAAAACGTCATTATCAGTTAAATAAAGTTGTTGTAAAGTCATTAGAACTAGTAAATAACCACAAAGCCTAATTTGTCAAAAGATAATTGACTGTAAAATACCAGTTTTCTAGTTGTTCTTTGTCAATGACTGCTTGCACCAAACTACTGCTGAATAAACGCTATAGTGTTAAATTTGTGCAAATATGTAATAATAACATTATGAATTAAAGTTGTGCCGATAGAAGAGAAATCACCTGTGGCTGATGCCTTTGACAACATCAAGACGATTATTATTATTATTATTACTACTATCAGGCTAGTATTATCATCTGATTAATATTAAGGCTTATTTGTTCCATCATATTTCTTTTCATGCATTTTTACAGTGTTGTGCGTTATAACCAATCAAACACGATTCCGTTGAGTTTATGAATGCAGCGGCCAATCAGAGGCGTTCAGATGAGTCATCGTTGAAACACCAGAGTTTTGTTGTTTAGTGCGCGCTCATTGACTGAATTCTGCTCTGGCTAATTCTGTCATCATAAACAACAAAAATCAGACGGTCGTGCGATGTTAGTATATGAGTCTGTGTTAATCACACAGTACTGTATTAGTACTGTACTGAATTAATCATACAGTACAGATAGCTTCACTGATTATAACGCAAGTTTTTTTTTTACTGTTTATACTGTATACTGTTTTACGCTTTATACTGTTCTTCTATTATATAAATATTCTTTGCTCGTTTTCAGTAGCTGCTTTTTTAATAACTGAGTAAATATAAGCATTAAAATTAGTAACGTGTAATTTAAATAATAAATAAATATTAAATTATCATGTTAAATACAAATTCAGTATTATAAAAAAATATTTTATGACAATGACATCTATATGCTATAAGGTGTAGTTATTAGCATGCATTAACATTAGGAGTTGGTTCACTCTCTGGCTATGAAACTTCAATAATTAAATAAATTAGCATGATAATATCATTAATCAGCGATCTCACAGTCTGGCCATATGAAGATATGAACTACATCAATCATACTAATATGAATATATAAATCTGAAACATAATTTCTTTCCATCATTGCATCCTGCATTGATGCTATTATTACTGTCATGTATTCCCATGACTCAGTGCACTGCACCTGACTCACATCAATAACCCTGCATTAACCCTGCAAAATATGATTCCTCAAACACAGGCTGTTCTCCTCTGGGATCTGATATGCAAATGAGCCGGTCTGTGTGCTTTCTGATTGGTCCCTGAGGGGCGTGTCACTGCTTTTATGTACTGCTGAGCCTGGAATGTGTTTTTGATACAGAATGAATTCCTGTCTGGCGGCACATGTCTGACGCGTCATTCTCATGAATGTGCTGATTAGATTTAATCCCGCTGGTCTGTAAATAAGGATTGGGAATGTTTGGGAAGCATGAAAGATTCTGATGACATCTGCGGTCTAATACTTTCTATTATTAGCTTGACCATGAGAAATTCTGGAATCAACTTTATTTGCATCTCTCCTGAGAACGAAATGAGAAGAAATGAGGCCAGGTGAATCAAGGGAGATGTAAAGAAGGTCGTTCTGGGAGGCTTGCGTGCAGCGTGTCAGAAATGTTGGATTTCCACTCCCTGCATGCAGTATTATTCAGTGGCAGCGTGTGCGACCTGCTTCTCTGACGCTGCAGATTTCCACTGCAGTGTGTGTGAGTGAGTGAGTCAGCTGGTTATCAACTTACCCAGAGCCACTGCATGTGGGACAGTGAAGCTAAATTAAGGTCTGCGATATACAGAGGACATGACATCAATTAGCTCATGTGAAGATCAGGGGTCACTTGGGTCACACATCTAATAATTTGCTCCCATTAATTGTTTTGTATTAAATACTGCAGGGATATTAATGTGCACAATCAGACTGAAGTCTTCTGTAGTTTTACTCCACCTCATATCTCTGCAGTGTGTGTGTGTGTGTGTGTGTGTGTGTGTGTGTGTGTGTGTCCTTCATTCCATCTCAGAAACATGAGACAAGATGCATTATCCACCCTGATGTAAGACAAAATATGAGCTCGACGTGTCAGGACAAGAACACATCTGAAACAGTCATCAGTCATGGACCGTCTGTGCAGTTCTCATGTGTCTTCATAATCAACCTTCATTCATGAGCAAAACCTGTTATATTGTTCATAGTCAGTCAGTTTCTCATCATGACTTCTTGTCTTTTTTAGGAATATTTCTACCCAAAGTATCAGGGTGAGTATCCTGCAGTGTTTCAACTCTTTTCTATGTGTTGTGATTGTTTTATAGTGAAGGTTAAGGTTTGGGGAAGTCGTGGCCTAATGGTTAGAGGGTTTGACTCCCAATCGAAGGGTTGTGGGTTCAAGTCTCGGGCCGGACGGAATTGTGGGTGGGGGGAGTCTCTCTCCACCTTCAATACCACGACTTAGGTGCCCTTGAGCAAGGCATCGAATCCCCAACTGCTCCCCGGGCGCCGCAGCATAAATGGCTGCCCACTGCTCCGGGTGTGTGCTCACAGTGTGTGTGTGTGTGTGTGTGTGTTCACTGCTCTGTGTGTGTGCATTTCAGATGGGTTAAATGCAGAGCACAAATTCTGAGTATGGGTCACCATACTTGGCTGAATGTCACTTCACATTTCACATTTCGTTAGAATGATATATATATATATATATATATATATATATATATATATATATATATATATATATATATATATATATATATATATATATTGAATAATATATATATATATATATATATATATATATATATATATATTGAATTGAGGATTTGCTGAATCGTCTGCAGTTCCTGATGGAGATGTTTGATTCTCTTTAATGCATTAGCATGTATGGAGAAGTTTGGAGACTCTGAGAAGAAGAAACAGGATCTGATCACCTGCGTCCACAGTGAGTCTGTCTGTCTGTACATCTATCAGTCCTGTTGTTTGTTCGGTCTCTATTTGTCTGATTGTCTATCTGTCTACATATCCATCAATCAGTCTGTCTACCGGCTTGTCTTTTTATCCTTTTCTGTCTGTCTATCTAGCTGTCTGTCTGTCTATCATTCTTTCTGTCAGTGTGTGGTTTTCAGTGCTGGAGTGCGTTAAGTAGTGATCTGTGTTCATATCAACATAAAGAGCTCATGGTGAGATGTTCTTGCGCTCTTCTCGTTCTCATCCCGTCGCTCAGTAAATGAAGCGTGTGTGAGCATCTGAATGAGTGAAGCCCCTCTGGTGTGTGTGTGTGTGTGTGACGATCTTCATGACGTCTGCCGGAGGCTCGTCCTGTTCTACTCAATTCTGCTGATTCAGAGGGCGCCTCGTGCTGCGCTGTGATTGGCTGGTCTGGGTCCAGCAGAAGCCCTGAGTCAGAGAGAGATGCTGCATCTCTGCGCTCTGACTGTCTGTCTGTCTCTCTCTCTCTCTCTCTCTCTCTCTCTCTCTCTCTTTCTCTGTGGTCAGACGTGCCTCTGCTGCTCATGCACCGTCAGCAAACGCATCAAAGACAGAGTTGTAAAATAGCTGAAAGCATTAAAGCACAACATTGACTCCATTTACTGCTTTAATTCATGTTCTATATTTTGAATGATTCATCAGTGACATTTTTATAAAGAAAAACTAATGTTCTCATAATCTTTCAGCTGAATGAAATAATTGTATCTCTAAAATGACTTGCATTTTCAGCTGACATCATCTAGACCATGTGGGATGTTAGTTAAAAAACCAACAGTAACACTTTACTAGAAGATCTAATTACTTAACAATTGTTAATTCAACTAATAATTAATAATTTATTTATTTATTTATTTTTACAGTAAAACAGAATTAAAAACAACTGTTGACCAATGTGTTAAACAATTATATAATATATGGAAAAAAGCTAATATACACAGCATTATTATAATGTATGTACGTATGCATAATAATATTGAGTATGTTGTTTTGGTTCCTTGCCGGTGTTGCCTTTGGCTTGCTTAGTTGGGGACACTTGACTTGACACTTTCAGAAGAGAGGTGAACTGGATGATGATGACATCACTGACTTTAGCTGGAAAAATGACTCTTTGTTATGGTCTTCTTGCATTATTGACAAACTATTTTCCTGTTTGACACTGTAAAAGCTGCTTTGACACAACCAGTACTGTATAAAGCGCTATATAAACTAAGGTGACTTGACTAGACATTATTACATGACACATATGTTGAGATTCCAAAGATCTAATATGTTGTGCGATACGTCTGTCACAGTATTTTTAATATTTGTTAACATTAATTCTTAAAAATACCACTGTTCAATGTCAGTTCATGTTAGCTCAGGGACATCAAATAATATTATCAGATGAAACTTTTGATTTGATTAATGTAGAAGTAAATGTTGAAATAATTTGTTATTTTTAAAGATTAATACATTATGAGTTGTTTTTCAAACAAATGCTTTTAAAAAGCTTTATTGTTAAGTGTTACCTAATAGGCTGCTGTTGTAGTGATGCAGCTTTTCTAAAATCTTCACAAGTACTTCTAAAGTACTTCACACAGACATTTAATGCTGGTTAACTGTGTCTGAAACATAGTATTACTAGCAATTCCTGTTCATTGTCTCTATGATGAATCGCTTATTGTACTCGTAATTTGTGTATAAGCTTTGGATAAAAGGTTAGGGTTAGGTTACCACTACAGGAAAAGCATATAGGATTTCATATCTGATGTGTTTCAAACATCACATTAGAGAAGTGCAGAATGTGTTTTGTGACTCATTGTGGTTTTACTTTGCTCTCTCTCTCTCTCTCTGTCCCACAGACATTCCAGACCAGTGTTCCCCAAACCCCTGCAATCATTATGGGACGGTGCGCTGTGAGGACAAAAAGGGCGAATTCCAATGTCATTGTTTCACGGGATGGAGTGGCGTCAAGTGTGAGAACGGTACAAACACACATCAGCTCTTCAGACACATGCATTCAGCTTAAAGATACTGGTTCATATTATTCTCTGGATCTGCTCATTTAATTTTAAAACTAAGTGAAAATCCAATTCATACAGACAGTATCTGAACTGAATCAGTATCTTTTTGAAGACGTCTCGTTTTATCATCTGGAACATCTCTATCTGTCATCACAGAGTGTTGCTGTAACAACTTATTGTTTCTGACGGATTTGCTCTGAATGTCATTGGAGATGTGAATGGAAACTGATGCTGTGATGCAGCACTTCCTGTCCTTGCTGCTCTTCTGCTGACCTGTGCTCTTATCAGATGATGCATCAGGGCTCCAGACTGCAACCGATTTTTTCTGCTGGCGTGCCAAAATTTTGTGAGCGTTGCCCAACTCAAAAGCGCTGCCATTTCTGTTGCATATGAGAATCATCAAACAGCAAATGATATAAAAGCGTAGCGAAAACGGTACTCATTTGAGCTTTGCAGTGTGCAGGGCCACATTAATGTATGGGCTTCAACGAGCTGAAGCCCAGGGGCCTTCACTTGAGAGGGGCCTACTGGCTGCAGGTAAATTATATTTTTCAAATAATTATTAGTAAATATGAGAGTTGTGGCAGCAATGACAACAGCATTCTGTTAACAAACTCACACACTCATTATCATCAACGCCGTGCTCATATTATGTAGTCAATGGTTCAGTTTAGGTTCTCCCCACACTGGTGTTTGTGTTTGTGGGAATGCACAGTGTGCTAGTAAAGAAGCCTAGCACGAGAGCTATTCTGTGAACATGTCAGTATACTATTAGCTCAGTACAATGCCTGTAATAATGTAGTGTTTACTTTATCACATAAAGGCTATAATTCTGCTGCTCCACAAGCGCCACCTTCTGGCAAGGAGTGAATTTGCGTATTCACTTGTATTCATATTTTTAGCAGAACAGTGTTGTAAATGTTAACTGGCATGTCAACAAGAAAATTAGAAATTCGAATTAATTGTCATGAAGCTAAAAAATGTATATCTAGGGTGGGGGGGATTATGGTAAAGCAGCACAGACCGTTTATCAGCTCTGATAAATAATTGTGAGCAGCACAAGCAAAACGGTCTGAGCTCAGAACAGGTTTACTCAGAATCAGGTTGATCTCACGACACTTGTCACTGCACAGCGCTGTGAGATCCAGTGAGAAGCATTTGAATTCTGCACAGAACTCTCTGTTAGAAATAGATCAAACAACGCTGACGTAGAACACCAGAAGTAGAAACATTAAATATAACCATGCTGTTGTGGCAGAAAGAGTCTAATGTTATTACATTATTTATTTTAGGGTTTGTACAACCTTTTGAGAGAGAAATTCAAGCACTTTTCAATGACTTTCAAGTATTTCACATCTATTTCTAGCACTTTAAAGCTCTTGAAGAGTAATTAGTTGGTGAAGTGGATTTACTTATAGAGTTAACAAGTTATTGTGTGCATTGCAATGTTCAAAGCAGATGTCATAACAAAACAAATGTCAATAGACCAGTACGATTTTAAAACGAGCGGTTCAATCATACATTTATATGACCATGCCTATGGAAGTATATACTGGAACACAGAAGACAACTCAACAGTGAAAAGGGGCGGAGCTACATAAGGTCTATAGTAGCACAGGTTGTGCTAGTAGATGTTGAACCCTGCTGGATCATCCATCATGTTCTGGAGCGGTGTCTGAGTCAGCATGAGCTGAGCAGTGTATAATGCAGTGAGACATTTTTCTTGTTTGCTAAGTAAAGAATTATTAAAACACCTTTCTAATGCAGCAGCCATCTAGTGAAGCCATAGCAAGTTCCTACCAGTGTGCAAATAACCACTCGGAACATCTTAGCACCACATTTTAATGCCCTTCAAACCACCTGCAACACCCTAGCTTCCACATAGCAATACCCTGACAAACACCCACAACAACCCCAGCAACCGCACAGTGGCGTGATCACAGCCGATTAGAACAGCTTAGCAACCACATAGCAACAAATTAGAACATTTTAGCAACAAAAAGAACAACATCACAACTGTATAGCAACACATATCTCCTTAGTAACCACATAGCAATACCCGGGGAATCAGCCAGAATACCCTAGCAACTGCATGATAGCAACTTCATTGCAATAACCCTAGCAATCATTCAGAACACCCTAGTAACTACATAGTAACATGGTGACCAGTTAGCACACCTTAGCAACCATGTAGCAACACCCATTGGTATATGGTTGTTAGGATAATCACCCGGAACTCGATGGCAACTGCATAGCAGCAAATTAGAACACCTTAGCGATCACTCGGAAGACTCTAGACGCTGCACAGCAGTGTGTTAACAGCCAATTAGAACAATTCATTAACCACATAGCAACACCCTGGCAATCACTCGGAAGACCGTAGCAACTGCACAGCAGTGCATTAACAACCATTCACAACACCTTAGCAACTACATCCTGGCAGCCAGGTTTTTAGCCGTTTCTTTTGTAGACTTTTTCTTCAGCACTGGTCCGCTGTGAGTCACTGAACCCGATGAAGGAGCGTCGTTCGCTGCACAGAGCCGCATTCATGTTTCTGATGATTCATTCACAGTCTCTTTATGTTCAGAGGAAAGTTTGAGCGACTCTCTGCCAGGACGTCCAGAGCTCCGCCCACCAGCGCAGCTCCAGCCAATCACTCGACCTCTTCCTGATTGGTTAACGGTGCACTTGTGTTTGTGTGGCTTGCAGATGTAGATGAGTGCAGCAGTGGGAACAACAAATGTGAGCATGACTGTAATAACACCATGGGGAGTTACCACTGCTCCTGTCGTCACGGATACCAGCTGTCGGGTCACCACAAGTGTCTGGGTGAGTGAGAGCAGCGGAGCTGGAAAATCTGGAGTGGAGGACGTCAACAAACATTACTTCTGTAGACTGGGATATTGGCATACTTTGACATCATATTAGGGCGAAATAGTGTTAAAAAGTATTTATTTTATTATGTGGTTACAATTTTTAACTTGGGTTTTACTCAAATTTAGCTTTGTGAACATGAGAGTACTGCAGTCCAAATGCAATTATTTAAAAACGTAAAAGACAGTTATTTATATATATATATATATATATATATATATATATATATATATATATATATATATATATACACAGTATCTTTAACATTATGATTTGCACTTCTCATTATAGTACTGTGCTGTTTGAAATTTATTTTTTATTTAAATCAAATTATTTTAATCCAACTTATTTTTTATATTTTTTTAATCTTTTTATTTATTTATTTAGTTTAATCTTATTTTTATAATTAATTTATACAATTTGTGCCCTGTTTTTCCTTTAAGCCTTTCGACACCCTTGGCATACAGCATGGTGTCAGCAACGTATGATTTGTGTCTGCGCACATGCTGCAATATAATATTGAAATATAATATTAAGGATTGATGAAAACTTTCTGAAATTCTTGTCAGTTTTCAGGCATTGGTTGATCATTGTCGATCTTGTTTGTAATGTGACATTTTATTCACAGCTGCCGTGACTTTTTCCTCCAGAATGAAATCTGAAAGAAAACCCAGATTATTTGTCATAGTAAAATGACTTTAGTTGCAGAACATCTAATTTATGATCACATTCTGAGAAGCGAAAGCGTTTCACCCGATCGTCCAGCAGTGCCCTGGCTGTGTGACCTGTATGACACATGAACAGAGCCTCATCAGCAGAACATGTGACTGTGTCTCTGGTCCTTCCACAGATGTGGACGAGTGTGTGGAGACTCCAGATGTGTGTGGATCCGCACAATGCTCAAACCTCAAGGGCAGCTACGACTGTCTGTGTGAGGAGGGATTCCTGTATGACAACATCACCAAAAGCTGTGTAGGTGAGTTAACAGGATGTTAAACTAAATGAAAATAAGAAATGGAGAAAATAAGAATGATGGTTTTCATTTTTATTTTAGTTCAATTTTTAATAGTTTTTGTCATTTTTATTAGTTTTGATAACAAAAGAAAAAAATTATGTAGTTTTCCTTCATTTTAATTTGAGTTTTAGGTATTGTCAAGTTAAACTAATTGAAAGTGAGACATTTTGCTTTGGCAAATAGCTGAAATAATAAAATTATTTTTTTTAGTTTTGTTTTTTCAGCTAACATTTATTTCAAGTAAGAAAATATGTTCTTCTATGGTTCTAGTTTTAGTTAAGTATAATAACCCTGGTCTGATTGTGATGTCTGAAGGAGTTGATCATTTCATCATAATGTTCCTGCACTCACTCATATGTCTCTGTCACAGCACAGGACGCCTCAGTCTCTTTTAGTTTTTGTGACCTTTCACCTAGTCAGAAATGTTGAGAGGAAAATGGTTACATAACGGCTCAACAGATCCACTTCAGTTTTTAAACAGTTGACCAAGGAAAATTCTTCTTGCTTATTTGTGGTTCATCTATTTAAACATCTTCCCATCATTGCCCTGAACATTGTTGCAATCAGAGTTAAATATTTCCACAGGAAATTCAACAGAAGATTCATGTTCACTATTTTATCCTCCTGATCTTGTATATGTCAGCGTGTATTTAGTCATCCGAAAGATTATATGTGTGTTCACTTCAGGTCACTTCTTGTTGAATCTAAAAGACACACAGAGCGGGTTAAGAATGAAACTCTCAAATTGTGGTTTAATGTGTTTTTTTTTATTAATGAGAAGTGAAAATGTTCATTTGATGTTGATAAATGTAAGGATTGGGTGTGTTTGCTGAGACGCCGAGCACATTCAGGGTGTTCTGATGATGCTTAGTGTGTTTTGGTAAGCTCTGTTTGAACTCATGAAGTGATCCTATTGTTGCTGTCAGATGTGGACGAGTGTGTGACGGATGTGTGTGAGGAAGAGTGCGTGAACACGCCAGGAAGTTTCCGCTGCTACTGTGATGGACGGCATGGGAAGAGACTGGGACAAGATCTCAGGAGCTGTGAGGTGATCACACACACACACACACACACACACACACACACACTGATCTTTAAACCATCATGAAGACAAGGGGAGGGAACATATGTGAGAATGTTCCAAATAGCAGGAAATCGACTGTACTAATAATCATATGATCAGAGACACTCATTAACTTACATTTGATTAGTAACAGCTCAATCTGAAAGACGTTTAGGTTTAAAATATACTTTAGATCCTATATTTTTTCCACTTCACCTTTGGATCACAAATAAATATACGTATATACTTTTCTTTTTTAAAGATAAATAATACTTTCATTAAGCAAGGACAAATTAAATTGATAGAAAGTGACAGTAAAGACATTTATAATGTTATTAATTACTGTTTAAATCATTAATATTGAAGATTATGATTTTAAGATCTCAGTAGTATCATATTTTATTTTAAAGAACACATTTCAAATGTGTAACTTTGTTTTGACAAAACTTTGCACAAAACTACAAACAGCGAGATTAGTAGCGAGATCAGACGTTCTCTTTTTACCTCTTCATAGTTTAACCAGATTTTATTCTGTTAGGTACAGTATGTTTCTTTTTTGTTTAGTTTCAGTTTTATCTTTATTTTCAGCAGGAGAGTAGCAAGGTTAACTAAATATGAAACTGAAATAAAATCATTAAAACATTTTCATTTCTTGAAATAACAACTATTACTATAATATCTCAGTGATACTACAATAATGCTGGTGGGTTGTACTTTTACTTTTACTTGCATTTCTGTTTTTTGAAAATGACTTAGTTTTGTTTAGTTATTTTTAGCTATTTTGTCAGTGTCTTAAAAAATGTCCTAAATCAGAGCAGAAAGTCTTCATAAATTTATGATGAATTCATAAATTCACTTCAAAAGATGAATATTTTGGGATGTATGCATCTTCTTTTCCAATACAAATATCTAAACAGCACTTTTTTGCAATGTGATTAGAAGGTACAGTAAGTTACCTCTTTTTTTTTTGAAAAAGAAATGGCGATCTATTATAAATTGTATTTTTAAATTCTGAAGTGTTATTTACATTTAGAGATCATGATGTATTGTGTTCCCTTTTATTCCTTTAATTCTCTTTACTTGGTCTTAAGAAGTCTTAAATGCAGATCTTCAGCTTAATTATTTGAGTTTGTGAAAATATTTTGCTCCTCTTCCTCTCTGTGTCTGAAGTCCATCAGTCTTCATCAGTCGTTGGACATGAAGAGGAACTCTCGTTCACTGTACCTCGGACGCATGTTTAGCGGGATTCCTGTGGTCCGGCTGCGCTTCCGCCGCAGGGTCCAGACCGGGTGAGCACACGGGACGGTTTTCAGGATCAGCATTGCAGCAGTAAGATCACTGTAATTTCATGTCGAGTTTGACCTGTTTCCTCTCAGATTCACGGCAGAGTTTGACCTTAGGACCTACGACCCCGAAGGTGTGATCTTCTTTGCCGGAGGCCACTTGAACAGCTCCTGGATTGTTCTGGTCATGCATCATGGGAAGCTGGAACTGCAGCTGAAATATGGATCCGTGAGTCGAGTGACCAGCAGTGGACCGCAGGTCAATGACGGCCAGTGGCATAAGGTCAGAGGTCACTGCAGGGGTCACGCTTATAACAGACACACGATCGAGACACAAAGCAGGTCACACATGACACATTGACCTCATGTGAGATGCAGGTTCTAGTTTGGCTAGCACAGTTGTTCTTAATCCTGGTCCCGGGGCCCCACATTCTGCATATTTTTCATGTCTCCCTTATTTTATGCACTGGATTCAGATCATCAGCTCATTAGGAGAGAGCTCTGTGAACTGAACTGAGTGTGTCAGATAAAAGAAACCAGGACCAGGATTAGGAACCAATTCTGTTCTCTCTTATTTTTCCAATTTTAAAATATTAACACTGTTATTTTCCTGTTTATCACTGTGAAGCTGCTTTGAAATTATCTGTATTATATAAACTGCTATAGAAACAAATGGAGCTCTGCTCTCTCCTCATTGGTCCACTTAGATATCAGTTGAGGAACAGGGGCGGAGCCTCATCATCAAGATTGACAGGGAGGCGGTGATGAAGATCGCAGTGAACGGAGATCTGTTCACCATGAATAAAGGCCTGCATGAGCTCAACCTCACGGTGGGCGGCGTCCCCTTCAGAGACGACGGCCTGGTCAGCAGGGTGAGCTTCATGAGCTCAAATCCATTAGTGTAGAAATGGTTCAGAAGAAATGAAATAGATAAACAAACTGAATATAAACATCTGAATATGCTCTGTCTCTTTATGTGTTCATGATCCTGGTGTTCGTAGGTTAACCCTCGACTGGACGGCTGTATGAAGGACTGGCGCTGGTTAACTGGTGAGGACACACCCATTCAGGAAACCATCCGGCACAACGAGCGCATGCAGTGTTACGCCATCGAGGACCACAGCGCCTTCTACCCCGGGCACGGATTCGCCTACTTCAATCACAGCCATGGTGTGTCAGTGAGGTTTTAATATGATTTATATGACAATTATGATATATATTCATATTTTGAATTAGCTTTTATTTTTATATTTTCATTAATTCATTTTAATTTGTTTTACTTTTAGTGATTTTGATAATTTCTTAAGTCACTTTTATTATTATTATATTATTTTCTTTTCTTATATATTTTTATTTAGCTTTAATTTATTTTTATTTTGTTTTAGTAATTTTAGTACTATATGTATGTACTATACTATAACTAATATATTTAGTTTGTTCCCAAAGCAAAATTTCAAATTTCCTTTTAAGTTTGTCATCTAATATTTTTTATTTCAATTTGCACAAAATATTTGTAATAGTTTAGTTTTAGTTAATCTATTGTGGTTTTATTGGGTGATTGATTAAACCATTTTTAAAGCATTTTTTTTTCTTTCTGTTTTTTTTTTCTCTTTTATATTTCCTATTGTAATTGTACATTTTTGTGTTCAAATATGTTTTAGTTAATTTTTTTTTTTTTAATTTTTTTTTTTTTTAATTTATGTTAGTAAATTTATGATAGTAAATCAAGTTAAATTAAATGAAAATGAGAACTATGGCAACTAGCTTTAAATTAAAAAAAAAATTATATGGTTTTTTTGTATGTTTTATTTCAGTTAACATTCATTTTCTTTTTCCAGTAACAAAGATGTTTTGTAAATGGTTTTAGTTAATGATAATTAACCTGCTTCCTTTAGGGGACAATCAGATGCTCAGTGTGCATGTGACCCTGCGTCCCGCCTCTTCTGTGGGTGTCCTGTTTGCTCTGGTTCATCAGGACAGGGTCCCGTTCTCCATCTCTCTGTCGGACTATCATCCAGGAACACTTGAGTGGACCGAGGTGTGTGTGTGAATGAGATGCTGATGTTTAACATGTTGTCTGGTCTGACGCATCAGTTGTATCTGATGTTAATCTGTGACCTGCAGCACGTGCTGGTGTCATTCGGTGATGTGGTGGTAGCCAGTGTCCCAGTGAACCTGTGTGACTCTCAAACACACACTGTCAACGTGACTGTGTTCGGGAACAGCTCCCTACTGCAGGTCGATGGACAGCTAGCTCATACAGAGCTGGTGGAGAATATAGACGCTCTCAATCTGACGTCCTCATACAGCACCTTTATAGGAGGGATTCCAGGTAACGTCTCTCAACAGTCTCACTTTAGTCTCACATCAATCTCCTATAAGAGCAGCATTCTCACTTTAGCCTCACATCAGTCTCATATAAGAGTACCCATCTCACTTTGTCACATCAATCTCAAATAAGAACAACCGTCTCACATCAGTCTCATATAAGAACAACCTTCTCACTTTACTCTCACATCAGTCTCATCCAAGAACAGCCATCTCACATCAGTCTCATATAAGAACAACCTTCTCACTTTACTCTCACATCAGTCTCATCCAAGAACAGCCATCTCACATCAGTCTCATATAAGAACAACCTTCTCACTTTTCTCTCACATCAGTCTCATCTAAGAACAGCCATCTCACATCAGTCTCATATAAGAACAGCCGTCTCACTTATCTCTCACATCAGTCTCATATAAGAACAGCCGTCTCACTTATCTCTCACATCAGTCTCATATAAGAACAGCCGTCTCACTTTAGTCTCACATCAGTCTCATATAAGAACAGCTGTCTCACTTTAGTCTCACATCAGTCTCATATAAGAACAGCAGTCTCACACCAGTCTCTTATATGAACAGCCGTCTCACTTCAGTCTCACATCAGTCTCATATAAGAACAGCCATCTTACTTTAGTCTCACATCAGTCTCATACAAGGACAGCCATCTTTCTTTAGTCTCATATCAGTCTCTTATAAGAACAGCCGTCTTTAATCTCACATCAGTCTCATATAAGAACAGCCGTCTCACTTTATTCTTACATCTGTATCATATAAGAACAGCCATCTCACATCAGTCTCACATCAGTCTCATATAAGAGTAACCGTCTCACTTTATTCTTACATCTGTCTCATTTAGGAACAGCCATCGCACATCAGTCTCATCTAAGAACAGCCATCTCACATCAGTCTCATATAAGAATAGCCGTCTCACTTTAGTCTCACATCAGTCTCATATAAGAACAGCTGTCTCACTTTAGTCTCAAATCAGTCTCATATAAGAACAGCCGTCTTACTTTAGTCTCACATCAGTCTCATAAAAGAACAGCAGTCTCACACCAGTCTCTTATAAGAACAGCCATTTACTTTAGTCTCACATCAGTCTCATATAAGGACAGCCATCTTTCTTTAGTCTCATATCAGTCTCTAATAAGAACAGCCGTCTTTAATCTCACATCAGTCTCATATAAGAACAGCCGTCTCACTTTAGTCTCACATTAGTGTCATATAAGAACAGCCGTCTTACTTCAGTCTCATATAAGAACAGCCATCTCACTTCAGTCTCATATAAGAACAACCATCTCACTTTAGTCTCACATCAGTCTCACATAAGAACAGTTGTCTCACACCAGTCTCATATAAGAACAACCATCTCACTTCAGTCACACATCAGTCTCATATAAGAACAACCATCTCACTTTAGTCTCACATCAGTCTCATATAAGAATGGCCATCTCACTTTAGTCTCACATCAGTCTCATATAAGAACAACCATCTCACTTCAGTCTCACACCAGTCTCACATAAGAACAGCTGTCTCATATCAGTCTCAAATAAGAACAGCCGTCTCACTTTAGTCTCACATCAGTCTCATATAAGAACAGCCATCTTACTTTAGCCTCACATCAGTCTCATATAATAACAGCCATCTCACATCAGTCTCATATAATAATAGCCATCTCACATTAGTCTCATATAAGAACAGCTGTCTCCATTTATTTTCACATTAGTCTCATATAAGAACAGCCATCTCACATCAGTCTCATATAAGTACAGCTGTCTCACTTTAGTCTCACATTTGTCTCATTTAAGAACAGCCATGTCAATTCAGTCTCAGACAGGAACAGCTGTCTCACTTTAGTCTCACATCTGTCTCATTTAAAAGCAGCCATCTCACATCAGGCTCATATAAGAGTAGCCGTCTCACTTATGTCTCACATCACTCTCATATAAGAACAGCCATCTCACATCAGTCTCATATAAGTACAGCTGTCTCACTTTAGTCTCACATTTGTCTCATTTAAGAACAGCCATGTCAATTCAGTCTCAGACAGGAACAGCTGTCTCACTTTAGTCTCACATCTGTCTCATTTAAGAGCAGCCATCTCACATCAGGCTCATATAAGAGTAGCCGTCTCACTTATGTCTCACATCACTCTCATATAAGAACAGCCGTCTCACTTTAGTCTCACATCAGTCTCATATAAGAACAGCCATCTCACTTTAGTCTCACATCAGTCTCATATAAGAACAGCCGTCTCACATCATTCTCATTTAAGAATAGCCATCTCACTTTAGTCTCACATCAGTCTCATTTAAGATCAGCCATCTCAAATCAGTATCATATAAGAACAACTGTCTCACTTTACTCTCACATCAGTCTCATCTAAGAACAGCAGTCTCACATCAGTCTCATATAAGAACAGCAGTCTCACATCAGTCTCATATAAAACAGCCGTCTTACTTTAGTCTCATATCAGTCTCATATAAGAACAGCCGTCTTACTTTAGTCTCACGTCAGTCTCATATAAGAACAGCCATCTTACTTTAGTCTCATATCAGTCTCATATAAGAACAGCCGTCTTACTTTAGTCTCACATCAGTCTCATATAAGAACAGCCGTCTTACTTTAGTCTCATATCAGTCTCATATAAGAACAGCAGTCTCATTTTAGTCTCACATCATACTAGGGGTGTAACGGTACGTGTATTCGGACCGGACCGTTTCGATACAGGGCTTTCGGTACGGTGCACGTGTGTACCGAATGAGGGAATGCAGTATTTTGTGCACAGAACATAAGTACATTTTCGTGTTTCCAAACGAACATATTAAGTGGCGGAAGTCTCCGCGTTCAGCGCAAATCCCACCCTGCAGCTGATTCTAAGGCTGCGACACACTGGATGCGTGGCGCAAGCGTCTCAGCTGCGTGGCGTGTCCGTTTTTAATTTGGCTCCCATGTTAACAGGTTAGAGCTTGCAGAGTGCCTGCATGAGATTCGGAAAACGTGTGCAGGCTAGAAATAGAACCGACGCCTGTTTTTCACGCGACGAGCAAGCATGTTGGAAGCGTTTGCAGGCAAAATAGAAGAGGAAAATATGTTAATTTGTCATTTTGTACACAAATACATATTAATTCATGACACTTTTATGTTTGAAAGTCTATAGGTTGACATAAATTCAGATATAAATGTAATTTAAAAAATAAATTATCGATTTTCAAATATTGCACCTGTCAAACATAGTCTATTTTGCCGTCAATACTGTTGACGGTGTCCTTTATCAGTAGGCTTTATATTTATGCTCAACATGAAGTATAGATATTGTTGTCATGAAGACAAGAGCCTGGTCTGTCGGTGGTCTCCCTCTATGTCAACTACAGCAGCAGCAGCGTGCCAGCGCCGCGTCAGGCACAATTCTGGTGAAGCAGGCTTACAAACTGGGATTGGTAATGCTGCACTGTAATCATAGTTATTTATTTATATTTTTCATTATATTTTATTATATGATATTGGTTTGAGACAGAGTATTTTATCTATTTCTTATTCAATTTTAATTTTATATATATTTTATTAAAATGTATTTAAAAAAAAAAGTGTATAGTAATAAACAACCCGCAGTTTAATGTTTGCATTTCTTTCCCTTATTGTACTGAAAATTAACCGAACCGTGACTTTAAAACCGAGGTACGTACCGAACCATGATTTTTGCGTACCGTTACACCCCTACATCATACTCTTATATGAGTAGTCTCAAATTAGTCTCATATTAGTCTCTTTTCAGTCTCACATTAGTCTCGCTTCAGTTTACATCAGTCTCAAGTTCTTTGTTAGTTTTGTTTGTAAGATCGTTAGATAATTTTTTGTTAACTGGAGGCTAATATGCTAATTTTGCAGTTTAAAACATTTTCTATAAAATCTGGCAATTTTAATACGCTATGTTTTTATGATTTGAAACATGATATGACTGATATAATGCAATTAACATCAAGCACACAAAACATTTGTGTTGGTGTTGATAAGTGGTGGTCAGTAACGGAGTAGCTTTACTTCGTTACTGTACTTAAGTAAATTTCACTGTCATGTTTTCAAAATTTGTCAAATTTCAACTTCACTGGAGTAGTTTTATTTTGAGTAACTTTTATTTTTTACTTCACTACATTCCAAAACATAAGATCGTACTTTTTACTTCACTACATTTCATAAAACATATCATTACTCCTTATAATATACCACATGCTCCGACATGCTGCTGAGTCTTTTCAATTAACCTTTTAAATCAGATAACAAATCGCACCAAATTATTATTTTATGAATTAGAATGAGCTGATTGCAGCTGTTCTAAAGTCAACAACTCACCGATCAAATGAACTGTTTAGTGTGAGTCTCCAGTGAACTGAATTCACAATTAAGAACCGGGAGATCTTAGATGATGTCTGTTTATTATTATATTGTTTATAAACAGTATACATTTTTATATTGACTGGATTAACTAGCCGAGTAGCCGATATAAATGTTTATTCATAACCATACAGGAAATAAGTAAATATTGTTAGCTGATGCTAACTGTCTAGCTAACAAGCTTGCTGGTGCTAAATTGAGGTAATTTATTTATATATTTCTGTATATAAATAGATAAAAAATATTTTTATTCAACCACCTACATTATATCTGGGGAAAAAGAAAGGATGTGATGTTCACAACATGGTAAATACAGTAATTATCAAAGAGGGGAAGAGATGCATCCCATTTGGCCAGGGGTGTTTTTAAACCACAGACAAGGTTTGAGAAGGAAAAAATCATAATGAAAATATAATAATATTTTCCTTAAAATGTTCTTCCTAACTTCAGGCCTTATTATCATGTCATATATAACTGTGATGTTCTGTAAAACAACAAACTCTAAAATACTTTTTTCTTACTGGTGAAAACCAGATGGTCATCTGTTTTCTCTCAGGTACATCACAGTGTAAGCTTCACAGTGAACATTACTCTCGTCAACGTAGTCCATATCAAGTACAAAAATATATCTTGACTCCATATAGTGGTTATTTTGGGAAAATCCCAGATATTTTGAGCAGTAGGATTATACAAAATATTTACTTATATTAAATTAAATTAAGTCTATATAAAATTGAAAAATCTATCTTTCGGTACTATTTTACTTAAGTACATAAAAAAATCTAGTACTTTTACTCAAGTACTTCGTACTTCGTCCACCACTGGTGTTGATTGAGAGAGGCACATGAGCTACATCAAGTTGATTTGCAAAACACATTTCCCATATGCCAGAAGTTTCAATATTGCTTTGAAAAAAAAAATAGTGTAGGCTTGCTATTTACAATAAATTCCTCTATAATTTATGTTTGCTATATACTTTTATATACTGGTAGTTACATTTAAAGGATTTGTTGCGTAGTGAGAGGAACTAAAACATTTTTGTGAGAGGAAAAAAACATTTTTATAATGTTTGAAATAATTTTTATTTTCTGGTATTTTACATTATTTTTGAATGTAATAATAAAATATAACATGCATCAATGTGATTTTTCTCTATTTTTTTTTCTTCCTCTCTCTTCCTGAACCAGTGCAAATTCAGCTGTGGCTTATTTCCTGCAAAAGAATTGTAAAACGATCTGCAAATGATCCTAAAACGTGCCTAATAGAATTTGAACCACAAATCAGTCTCACTTCACTGTGCAGTTCCTTATAATGTGACCAGCAAACTGGCCAATGCTTTAGGGTTTTATTTGCTGACCAAAGCTGCTTTGTCCAGCCTCTGGTGAATGTGAATTATGGCTCAGAGTGAATCTACAGATGGTTTATATGTCGATCTGTTCCTGATGATGTTTGTTTGTGCAGATGTTTCTGTAGTGTCCACTCCAGTGTCAGCCTTCTACACGGGCTGCATGGACGTGTGGGTCAACGGTCAGCTGCTGGACCTGGACGAGGCCCAACACAAACACAACGACATCCGCTCCCACTCCTGCCCTCTGGTAGATGCACTGCAATAACAGCAGCTGAAACTCCAGCAAAGTGCTTTCCACTGCAGGAGGAGCTTTAATCTGGATCTAGTCAATGGATCCACAAAGGCCTTAGTAAAGCCAGATCCTTCGCCACACTCACATCAAGCACATATAGCACAGACCGCATATCAATGTATTACTCACATCAGACCAATCAAACACAAGCTACTGAGAGTGTGCTGTAAAATACTGTATCTGTACATATGCCACTGTAAAATGCTTTAGAGGAGGATGAATAAAAACACCCAACTACCCTTAAAGGCCTTCAGGCCTCTGTGTAGGTGCTCAACTTCATCATCGTCATCATCGAGTAGTTTGAGTTGGAGTTTTTCTAGTCCCTCGTTTGAGCTCGTCTTTTTTTAAACTTGTTTTTATTGTTGAAGTTGTTTTGTATTTCGTTCATGTTTGCTCTGTGTGTGAGACTGAAATGCTTGATGAAAATTAATAAAGGCGTATGGTGTTGTTATGATGATGAATTCTGTCCTTGAAGTCCACACATGTTCAGCAGATCACAGAGACAAAACTGAACTGATGAGCATTACATTACACTGATATTTTGAGATGCAAAGGCCAGAAGTGCACGACACTAGTGCAGAAACACTTAAATCACAAAAACATTAAGCCTAGACATTACAAGCAAAACCTTTTTTTTCTAGTATGCATCCATAACAACTTTCAGACGTTTTCAATATTCAAGTGTTAATTGAACTATTATTGTCTGTAGATTTCAATTCCATTCCATATTTGTATCATTTACACCAAACTTTTTTTTTTTTTTTTTTTGTTCAAATGTATATTCTGAAGTATTTTATTGAGGCATTTATTACAGTATTTTATGATTTATGCAAAAATAAAAAGAGAAAAGAAAAACCTTTAATATGTCACCCAAATCAAAGAGTTTTTAACCTGGCTTTATCCAAAGTTCAGATTTTTGTTCTGGAAATGTATGCAAATGTATATTTAAATAGGATAATGCTTCATTTGAATATTTAAAAAGAACATGTCAGAAAAACGATTTCTGAACAGCTTTTTTTTTCATGTATAGTTTTGCAGTTTAAAGGAAACTTTCTATTTTGTGAAAATACTTAAAGTAACATTACAGAATAAACCTAAAAACAATGAAATTGCAAATTAATTTAATTAGGTAAAAGTGTTGATATTGTGCAGTAAACACTTGGACAATGCAAATAGCGAAATCTATGGAACAGTTGTTCATTACATTTTCAGATGGCGTTTCCAAGTTTATAGATTTTTTGACAATTGTATGACAAAGCAAACTTCATTCATTCTAGTTACTTGCAGAAATGTTCAAAAGATCAAAGGGTTAACATCATATTTTTCTTGATTATAAAACAAGTTTTGATATACTATATTATTTCCTTATCTAATACAATATATCTCAAACTTTAAATTGGTAAATTTTAACCATATATTTGTTTACTCCTGTTTTTTTAAGCAGCAAGTGCTTGCTGCTTAAAAAAAACAAGAGTAAACAAATATATGGTTAAAATTTACCGATGTAAAATGTGAGAGATATTAATGACTAAGAGTTTACATGGTATTTTATTAAAGTAAAATGTACATGTAATTAGTGTTATGCTGCCATATGTTTAATATGTGAAAATACCAAAAAATCATTCTTATGAACATTTAAGACAAGCTGACTGTTGTGATTTTAAAGAACATTCATACATTTAATTCTAAAGTTTTGCTTTAACAACTGTCACTTTTAAAAATAACAAAACAAACTTAAATATTCTTTTGTTTTTCTAAGACAAATGTGGCAGTTGGGAATGTTTTGTGAATCTAATAGAGTAGTAGAGTCATGTTTCTGTTATTAAAGGGGTCATATGATGCAATTTAAATTTTTTCTTTCTCTTTGGAGTGTTTCAATCTCTTGGTGCATAAAGAAGATCTGTGAAGTTACAAAGACTGAAGTCTCAAATCCAAAGAGATATTCTTAATCAAAGTTAAGACTATGCCACACCCCCCTGAAACATCTTGTTTAAACACGCCCCCACATGTTTATGTCATGATGTGGAAATATTTGGATAGTGCCGCTCAAATGTTCACACAAAGAAAGAAGGTGTGGTTTCAGTAACCACAGTTAGTGTTGAAGCAGCCAGTCAGGGAGATGCTGTGTGTATCTATGCGAAAGCAAAAGCACTTTATTTGGCCTTCCGAAAGTAGATGCATTTAGGAATCTTTAAGATTACTTACAACAGAACAGCAATGCATTTTATGGACCTTGCTATTTGTGATTGAATATTCAAATGCAGAGTTTTGCATATCGTGTGTGTGTGTGTGTGTGTGTGTGTGTGTGTGTGTGTGTGTGTGAGAGAGAGAGAGAGAGAGTCACACAGTGGAGTCTGCTATCTTAACCGTCTGTGGCTTGTGTACTGAAAACACATACGAGCTTAATCACTGTATCTGACACGCGACTCTGTTCCCCTTTCGGGCTTGAATTGATGGTAAAACTAAGGAGAGATGGAGGACAAGGATATGATTCAATAAATAAAACTATGGTCCCACAGAAAGAAGAGGGTTAAAAGCTCAAATTCAGTTTAAACAGGTTTTGGAAACTAATAGAGAACAACACTGATTACATTTGCAACAAGAATAATTCACAATTACGGAGACTTTCTAGGGTCATTAGCAGCAGTGCCCATCAGAGGTCAGTGTTCTTGATTTATATGTTTTCAGCAGGCGTAGGGTGGAGGCTTTTCGAAGGGCCCTAATAAGTGAGCATAGAGTGAGGGAGCGTTTGGAGTCGGCATGTAACCGCTGCTGTCCTGAGACGTGGATTGAGTGGGTACAGCTGAGTTCATCCCGCTCTGAGCAGCCGCTTGAGTCTCGTCAGACGTGGAGGTTGAGACCTCAGGAATGGACTGGCCCGTGGCTGAAGCTGGATAACCATTCAGATGCTACAGGGTGAGAAAAAAAGCACTAAAAAAAGGACATCAGAAATTACTAGATTAAAGCATTATGTGTAGACTTTGACACATCATGACAGTAAATCTGCCTGAAATCATGAAATTGAATTTAAAGCCATACTTACAAAACCGACCAACAACCTTTTAACAGAAAAAAACTGACCAATATTTAAATCTGTTACTAGAACAAAAATGACTAATATTTAAATCTTTTAATATGTAGCGCCCTCTACCTTCTTTTTATGGAGCTCTGTAAAGAGCAACACCAGGTTCAATAAACTGAGATGTTGTACTGTATAAAGGCTCCCACGATACTACTACAATACAGCATTAAAGAATGAAAACAAATGCTGTTAACTAACCCAAAGATTAGTGAATTTAATACAAGGCAAAAATAAGCGGGATAGAATATAGAAACAATAGGGAATTTAACAAAACAAAAAATAAAATAATCACTTTGCCTCTGCCAGATTCCTTTTCAAGCCAGAACTAGAACATCTTTCATCTCCAGGGTTTTTTCACACCAATTTTTGGGGCTCGAACGTCTTTACTTTTGAGACAATTTTAAGGGAGAAGGTTTTACTTGCGTTACAAAACATAATTTGAAAAAAGTCAGCTGGTCCTGATGGGTTTGACCCTTTCCTCCTGAAACTTGTGGCTAATATTATTGCTGAATCAATAACTTAGATTTTTTATTTATCTTTGGAACAAATTATTATATCCCGATCTTGGAAGACAGCACATGTAAACACCACTTTTTAAAAATGGGAACCCAACTATTATGAACTACTATCTGTCTATTAGATATCAGTGTGTCACTTGTGAAGGCATTATGTCAGGGGAGGCAGAACTAATCATTGGAGTCCCTCAAGGTTCCATATTAGAGCCTTTGTTGTTTAGAATCTACATAAATGGTATTTGTTTAAATGTAGATGTAGCTGTACATCTCTATGCGGATGATACTATTATATACAGTACTGCTAGATCTCCGTATGAGGCATTAAAGAAATCATTAGATGAAAAGCTCACATTTAAACCCCATGTAGATAACTTGATAAAAAGCTGAGAGTTCTTATTATAGAAATAAGGCTTGTTTTAGTTTAAAGGCAAGAAAGGAACTTGTCGCTGCTACCTTTTTATCTGTAGTAGCATCACTGGCTTATTTTTATTTATAAGGCAGTGATAGGACTGTTGCCTTCTTATTTATCAGTTTTCTCTTTTGTAGAAAACAATAGATACAATCTTAGGTCTAAAAAAAGCATTCTTTTTACTACACCTGCTGTAAAATCTAAATTTGGTAAAATTGTGTTCCGTTACAATGCTCCTTCAACCTGAAATGCTTTGCAGAATTTTTTTTTTAAATAGGCACTATTTTTCCACTTAATGATTTTATATTACAGTATACAGTATATCTCAGAAACCTTAAGCTATAAGTGTGATTGTATATAGGCTTCTGTTCTGTTTTGATTTCTGTAATGTACAGGTGCTTCTCAAATTAGAATGTCGAGGAAAAGTTCATTTATTTCAGTAATTCAACTCAAATTGTGAAACTTGTGTATTAAATAAATCCAGTGCACACAAACTGAAGTAGTCCAAGTCTTTGGTTCTTTTAATTGTGATGATTTTGGCTCACATTTAACAAAAACCCACCAATTCACAATCTCAACAAATTAAAATATGATGACATGCCAATCAGCTAATCAACTCAAAACACCTGCATAGGTTTCCTGAGCCTTTTAAAATGGTCTCTCAGTTTGATTCACTAGGCTACACAATCATGGAGAAGACTGCTGATCTGACAGTTGTCCAGAAGACAATCATTGACAAGGAAGGTAAGTCACAAAAGTTAATTGCCAATGAGCTGGCTGTTCATAGAGTGATGTATCCAAGCATGTTAACAGTAAGTTGAGTTGAACAAAAAAGTGTGGAAGAAAAAGATACACAACCAACTGAGAGAACTGCAGCCTTAAGAGGATTGTCAAGCAAACTGGATTTAAGATTTTTAGAGAACTTCACAAAGAACGCACTGAGGCTGGGGTCAAATGATCAAGAGCCACCACAGACACCACAACACAGACGTCTCAAGGAATTTAACTACAGTTATCGTATTCCTCTTGTTAAGCAACTTCTGAACCACAGAAAACATCAGAGGCATCTTACCTGGGCTAAGGAGAAGAAGAAATGAACTGTTGCCAGTGGTCCAAAGTCCTATTTTCAAATGATAGCAAGTTTTGTATTTCATTTGGAAATCAAGGTCCTAGATTCTGGAGGAAGAGTGGAGAAGCTCATAGCCCAAGTTTCTTGAAGTCCAGTGTTAAGTTTCCACAGTCTGTGATGATTTGGGGTGCAATGTCATTTGCTGGTTTTGGTCCATTGTGTTTTTTTAAAACACTTCGCTGCACCCGTTTACCAAGAACTTTTGGATCACTTCATGCTTCCTTCTGCTGACCAGCTTTTTGAAGATTCTGACTTCATTTTCCAGCAGGATTTGGCACCTGCACACACTTCCAAAAGCACCAAAAGTTGGTTAAATGTCCATGGTGTTGGTGTGCTTGACTGGCCAGCAAACTCACCAGACCTTAACCCCAAAGAGAATCAATGGGGTATTGTCAAGAGAAAGATGAGAAACAAGAGACCAAACAATGCAGATGAGCTGAAGGCCACTGTCAAAGAAATCTGGGCTTCCAGACCACCTCAGCAGTGCCACAAACTGATCTCCATGCCACGCCGAATTGAGGCAAGTATTGAGTACATGTAAAGTAAATGAACATACTTTCCAGAAGGGAAATAACTTTTTATTATTGGTTTTATCAAGTATTCAAATTTGTTGAGATTGTTAAATGTGAGCCAAAATCATCACAATTTAAAGAACTTATACTACAGCATGTGTGCATTAAATATATTTAATACACGAGTTTCACAATTTGAATTGAATTACTGAAATAACTTTTCCTCGACATTCTAATTTATTGAGAAGCACCTGTAGCTTCATGTAGCTGTCATACTGCCTTTAGTAGGATGTCTTGATTATTATGTTATTGTGTTTTGTTTGTTATTTGTATTTGACTTTTGTCCTTGTTAGGTGTTGTGGTATGGTTTATGTGGTGCTGATATGTTACTGTGTAATTTGATATGCTTTGTTTGTTGTAGATGAGGTTCATCCTTTTTTATTTTTTATTTATTTTTTAAAGTGCTGCCTTCTTGGCCAAGGACCATTTGAAAAAGTCTCAAGATTTCCCCTATAGTCTCAAGATTTCCCCTGGTTAAATAAAGGAATAATAATAATAAAATAAAAGCTCACAGTAACAATTGAAGCACAGTATCACTGAAAGGCAATTCAATATAAATCAATATAAAGTTTCAATGAAATAATTACAGTGGTTGGTTTGATTTTTCACCACCATTTTTCTGAATATTTGTTAAATTATTTCAACATCAAAATTCACACTCTGTAACGGTCAAGAGTAATTTCAATCACAGAACACAAATATGGAAAATCAGCTGTATTGGGCCCACAAACACAGTTAACACACACTCTCACCACCCAGCCAGTAGCAGGCCTGAGTCTTGGCTTGAGTATATAGTGGCCGTGAAAACAGCAAAATGACCTCTTCACCAAGTGTAAAACAGATCCTCATTCTGCTCTCTCCCTGACAGCCGATGTGGATCATACTCCCAACACAGCCAGAAGAACCCCAGATTCCACAGTGATCTGGGGCACAATCTGGTCTCCCTCGGGTCAATCACATGATGAAGTGATGGTGAATTCAGTCCACACGTTCTTTGTACACTTCAAAATATTAATACGATGATTTACTGATAAATTCACTGTATTAACTGCAATCTCAGCTCAACCGCTTCGATCAGCTGCACCTCTTCTTTCTCTCCTTCTCCCTCTTAGGGGGTCAATATGATGTGATTCCATGTTTTCCTTTGTCTTTGGAGTGTTAAAAGTGGTTCTTGCATACAGAAGATCCGTAAAGTTACAAAGATTAAAGTCTCAAACCCAAAGAGATATTCTTTCTTTATAAAAGTGAACACTCATCCAGCTTTCTTAAAACACCTCGTTCAAACATACAGGCACGTCTCCGTCACTGTGTGGGAAGATTTGCGTAACACAGTCCAAATGTATACGCAAATAAAAGAAGGCGTAACTTATTCTCGGTGTACAATAGTGTTGCCATGGCAATGTGTCAAACTTTAATATTCTTTGCTGGTGTTTGTAAGGCCCTTAATGACTTGACTTGTTCATCTCTAGAGAAGTGAATATTGAAAAGGGCACTTTATGTTCCACTTTAACTTCTTGTCTAGACATAATCTGTCCTCTCTCCTCAAGGCCTGCATGCACTACCCCTCTAAACTCTGGTTATCTGATGTTCTTTGTGAACACTGGACCAAACTCAGGGCAGCAGAGAGAAAATGGCACAAATCAAAAGATACATCTGACCGGAGTATGTATCATCCTCTGCCTCATCTTTTTCTGCAGAATCCCATATTTTTCACAATTCATATTTCCACAACAAGCTCAACAGTGCATCAAATACACGCAAACATTAAACTCTTTGTGCCTTTATGTCCCCACCCCCAATCTTTCCTACACTTTTACCAGCACTCACATAATCATTGTGCTTCTGGTTGGACTTCCATCATGTCGATCTTCAAATGATTCAGAATGCAGCAGCACGAACAAACCCAAAAGTCCCAGGTCACACCTCTCTTTATCACCCTAAACTGCCTTCTGGTCTAGGTTTGCATCATATTCAAGGCATTCCACTAACTCCTCCTACATCCACTAACTCTTACAAGTCTACATCCCCTCCAGAAGCCTGAGATCTGAAAGTGACAAATGCCTCTCAAAACCCACACAAAATCTCATACAAGAACAATATTTTCTGTAATAATTCAGTCATGTTGGTGTCCTGATCAATCTGACTGTCACGAGTACCATCCTGAGAGAGGATATTTGGTTAGCGGTCCTCACCTGTGTGGGCAGCGGGTAGTTTGGGTAGGCGGGTAGAGTTTGTCCGGTGGGGCAGAAGCCGGTGTAGGTGATCAGGTGTTGGGTGGGGTTGTACAGGATGTGGGGGGGTGGAGCCGGACTAGGTGTCATGTGACTTTGATCCGTGGGAGCCTAAACATGCACACACAAACACACACAAGTCTACATGAACTACAGACTCATTAAAATACATGAATGTGGAAGCTATGATACTGACACAGTAAGAATCACTGTTATGTGAGAGATGATATTTGAAAATATAAATCTAAATGTTTTTTTTATTATTATAAAAATTTACATCAGTTAAATAAGCTATCAAAACATGCTGTCCAGTAAAAAAAATTATGAATGAATGTTTAGTACTTTTGTAACCTGAAAGGAAAAATAAATACTGTTTAAATTAAAACTCAACAAAAAATAAACTAATAATAATAATAAAATAATGAATAAACTATAAATTATTTAATAATAAAATAAATAAGATTTGATCATCTATCAAATCCAATATCATACTGATCAGAATCAAATAAAACAGATACTATTTGTGATTGCAGTGTCACTACTGAGAGACTGCACTTCTCTAAAACTAAACCCTAAATAGGTTTATAACCAGAATTGAATGCAGCTGAAATGTGTAAAACAAACTTGCCAGCAACTAAAACTGCAATGCAATCTTTAGGTTGAAAATCTTGAGGTTGAAAAATTTAAATAGTTTAAAAAATAAGTTTAAAAAAAAATACATTTTCAGAGCGAGTCTGATTTTCAGTTACTAAAACTGTCATGTAGTTCAGTCTAAAAGCAATGAGCAATCGCTCTCGTTTCATTTGTGTCTTGATTTGTGTCTGATGAATCTAGACTCACCAAGTCTTTGAAGGCTCCCAGTATGGCGGCGGTGATGATGCCGAGAAACACACCGAGCACATTGAGCGCCACACAGGCCCACAGCAGACGATACAGATTCACCACATCCCAGCAGCTTCTCACGCCCGTAAACTCATAGTACTGCACATGATAGTTCACACTAACACACACACACATACACAGACTCATGCAGTAAAATGCTGGATAACACATAGTTCAGGTGTAAATGCTCAATGATTAATGCGTGTGCTTCACCTGTCACATTGGAATAAGTCACAGCAGTAGCAGGTGTTGCTCTTCACCTTGAGTTTACACTGATTACCATAGGAATGACAGGGAACCTGACCACAGTAAATAAACACAGTAAAATACAGTTAAATTAACTACAAATACAGCACATGAATCAATCTAGTTTATGCTTAAAACTTGACATAAGGAAAATTGTGACTTATGACAGACCTATTGAGATGTCCCTGATGTGAGATTTGCTTTCGCTCTTAAAAATAAAGCTTCTAAAAGAGGATTTTCAGTGTCATGCGACATAAAAAAACATGCTTGATTCCTCAAAAGCCCTTTCAGTGAACAATTCTTAACCCTCATGTTGTGTTCCATCTTTTCATTTTTTTTTTATAATCAAGTGAATTTTGTCACTAAGACTTACTGATTTTGCTCACACAGGATATAACTTACCAAAATGTTGATATTTTAATTGACTGAACGTCGGCTTCATTGATCTGAGCTGATTCGCCTGTTTTTAACTGAATATTGGCAAAATTATCAGTAAACACTTTTTTTTACTTAGAAACTGAATACTGCCAAAATTATTTACAAAACATGTTGTTGTTTTTTTACTCAGATGTTTTTACTCAGATGTTTTACTCAAAATGATCCACAAATAACACTTTTTTAACTAAAAAAAACTGAGGTGCATGATCACTGGCTATGCTTGCATGGAGACTTTCAATTGGAATTAAATCATTCTGATTTATGAATCTGAGTGTAGTGTTCGCCCATGAGGCCTACAATCAATCAAAAAATGTATTTGCTAATTGAAAGAAAACAAGTTGAATCCAATATTTTGTAATAACATAGCATTTGAAATTTATAAGCATTTTTAAAAGGCTACTCATTTTTGACTAAAAACACCAAATTAGGGATTTTCCTAATGTAAAGAACATTTTAATATCATAAAGAACAATATAAAGAACCTTTAATCCAATGGAAAGGTTAATTGGAATTTACATTTTCTTCATGGAACCATCAATGTCAATGAAAAACCTTTATTTCTTATGAGTATTGGATAAAGGTTTATTCAAAATGAATAAATTGAAATTAAAAATAATTATATGCAGCAAAAATACTGATATTACAAATATATTACAAATATATTACAAATATATTTGTAAAATATGTAGAATTTTACAAATATGTTTCTGAGAGTGTTTCTGATGGTCAGATCAAACTGAAGTCATGTTCATACTAACCAGCAGAAGGAAACAGAGCCCATGATCATTCGGAGAGTCCACCTGATCCTGGATCTACTAATCCTACCCGAACCAATAATCATCATTATGTGGATTTATATTCCTTCAGGATGAACTCACCTCAGCGTAGTAGTTTTCATAGCCGTAAGAATTGCTTGAGTAAAACTCACAGCGGCCCTCCATCAGAGGCCTCCTGTCCTACACACAAACACACACAGAGAGACGGTGTGTAAGACAGTAACTCATCTCAGGATGGATAGTTTCATGGGCAGCATGTAAGCACTCAGGATACTCACAATGAACTCAGCGGCGATGATGCCATCAATGATGGCGCAGAGGAAACACGACACAACACCCAGACTGATGAAGATGATGGACGCCATCAACTAACGACACAAACACTGTGTTAATCAGCACTGTATGAAGGACACACACGTGAGGATTCTGATTTAACATCATTATATCACCGGATGAATCACATCTCAACCCCAAAATCAAAAAATATGAGAGAAAAACTAATTTGTACAAACATGAGGGGTTGCACGACTACTGATTGCTGCTAGTTGATTTCTTATTTAGAAAATACTCATGTTACTCGACTACTCGTGGTTCATGCTACTAAAAGAAAAGACTTGAAAGAGTTCCTATCAATAAATTTTTGCCTATTGCAAAAATTTCATATGAAAATTGTAAAAACTTTATAATTATGACTATCCCATAGTTATCACTGAACAAGTATGCCATGTCAAACTAAAATAATTATGAATTTTTTAAAAATATATGTAGCATGCAAGCAAAGAGATGTCATTACAAGTGTTTATTGAGTATTTGAACATGACTGAATTAATTCAATGCGCACATTTTCATTACGCAGAAGTCTTTAAGCGAGTCTTTTTTTATCTTCACTAAACAACTGTGCAAAGTCAAACCAGCAAAACAAAGAAGCTAACATGTAGGCCAAGTAGAAACTGTATCTAAGTTGATTATTAGCCTGCTCTTGAGAGAGAACTGGTTTGGTTTTTCAGAGACTGACGCGCAACGCAGCTGTTTGATTGGTGAGCGCGCTGTGCTTATATTCCAAATCATTGCCTTTTACAAATATTAAAACATGTACAGTATGATGTAGTATTATAGGTGATATTACTCTTGCCAAGCACATCGTACTTGCAAACTTTGTACGCATTATGGTTAATGCATGTTGAAGTAGTCGATTGTTTCAGAAAGCACCGACTAGTGGTTGAAGTAGTCGATCACTCGACTAGTCTGTGCAAGCCCTAACAAACATCCACCTTCAGCTTGTGCTTCATGCGACTCTTTCACATGCCACAGCCATATCACCCTGCAGCCCAAGACTGAAACAAAGCAGGTTTGAGCCTGGTCAGTACCTGGATGGGAGACCTCCTGGGAAAACTAGGTTGCTGCTGGAAGAGGTGCTAGAGAGACCAGCAGTGGATGCTCTCCCTGTGGTCTGTGTAGCTCCTAACAATCCCCATCCAATGCATTGCCTCTCTCCTCTCCACTTTTGGCTGGTGTGTGGTGAGCACAAGTGCAGTGCCATCATCCAGATGGATGCTGCACACTGGTGGTGGTTGAGGAGAGAGCCCATGATTTTGACTGTAAAGCACTTTCGGTGTACAGCAGTGCACAAAGCGCTATATAAGTGCTGTGAAATCTTTACTAAGTAACATAAGAACTAACTTAGATATTGTTAGTAATATTTCAAGATGAACACTTCCTGTACTAAAGCAGCTTAGCTTTACTTGATTCTCTAGACATTTTGTGTTTTAGATGTATTTATTTATGAGAAAATCAGTATCAAATATGGTCATTTATTTGTTCATCTCTCAATCATCATTTTTCTGCATTGCATTATTGGTTTTGATCCTCAAAGCATTTAAATATCATCTTACTTTTGGGAGATATAGAGTGACAACTGATATATAAAACTTTCTGTATTTTTAGATTTTCAAAACAATTCATTCTGTATGATTTTTAAGCTGTTCTCCTCATGGAGACCAAAAAATGTCCCAACAAAGACAAGGCTTTTGGATCTTGTCATCTTTGTGGGGACATTTTGGGAATACCTGAACACACACACACACACACTCAACAACACATGCTGCTCCATCATCTCCTGGTCTCCAGCGTGAGCTCGTAACTCCAGCATCTGCATGTGGACTGACCGCATTAATAAATAAATGCAGAGCCCTGTGCCGCTCCAGTCTGTTGGCACAAGGCTGTATGGCTGATTTACGGTCCCTTGGAGCGCCAGAGCTGGAACAGCAGCAGAAACACAGGAAAGGTCACTCTCATATGCAGTGTCTTTTCAGGAACCTAGTCATGTGCTAGGTTTGTTTAATCGAGGGCTTTGATTAGGTGATGAGCAGATGTTACTGGAAATACTGATCAGATCAAACTCACATTCACACATGTATCCTGATCTCTCCATCCACTAGATGACTATTACAACTTCTATATGAGAGAAACCTCACATGGTCACTTGATATTGGTAACTAAAACTATTACAAAACTATGTTTGTTCATTGAAATAAAACTGAATATATATATATACATATATATATATATATATATATATATATATATATATATATATATATATATATATATATATATATATATATAAATTAAACAATTTTAAAGACCTCATGAACTGCATTTTATCATTATTGTATTATGTTCTGTGAGGTCCTCTTATAAGCAGATGTTTTACATGAAAAACATTATAATAATAATGAAGTTATTTTGTATCCTGTTTTTGATAGACTATTCTATGGAGCAATTGGAGGAGCACCCCTAGTGTTCTGTGCCTTGATCGAGAAAGCGCTGTTCATTCACTCCCCCCCACCTTCAATTCTTGACGGATCTGAGATTCGAACCTGCCATCTTGGGGTTGCAAGTCTGATCTCAAACCATTAGGTCACAACTGCCCATTGCCTGTCCGAATTCATGTTATTTTTTGTGATTTTCTGTGATAAATTGGAGCACCCCAAGTGTTCTGTTATGCTAAAATTAAATTTTTATAACATTAACACTGTTCATTATTTACTGTTTGTTTTCCCGTTTATTGCTGTCGATCTGCTATAGTTATAATGCGCTATATTCTGATGAAAAACATTTAAAAAACAACTAACTTCATTACACAAAATAAAGTTCAATCTATCAGCTAACATTTAAAGTTCAGTGTCAGTCCTAAAGCTCTAGTAATTGTGTGTCGATCATCTGCTGCAGAAACACGACTGACAGAGCGCTAGTAAAACACACATATCCTCTCACGCTAACAGCACATCACAGCTGGAACATCATCAATCACGTGTTAATGAGCTTCTAAACGGACCTGCAGCTTTACGATCGTGTCATTTTCCTGCTTAACTGCGCTATTTAAATCTCAAGTTTATTCACTGGTGATTAATGATTCGAGCCAAACATCACGTGACCTGCAGAACAAACCAATAAAACGAGTCCTCCGAGCTCAATTGACAAGAAACCAGCACTGACTTCCATCTAAACCAAACACTTCAGTCCAATTAAACTCAGAGCCACTGATGTATGAAAGCCCGTTTCTGCCACAGGATATAAAAATAGAATACATTTAATTATGAGTTTTTATCACACAATTCACACTTTCTTCCTGTGAGATATTAACTGAGAATTATGAGGGTGAAAAAAAACAGGCATCCATACTGATGAATATCTTAATACTCTGACTTCAGGACCACAGAACTATTGGTATTAGTCCTAAAACCAAAGTGGATGCAATACATAATAGTAAATGATTTGAATTTTTCAGTGCTGTGTGTGTGTCAGTAATATTACAATAACATTCATACACAACTACTATTAACTCATTCAAATTATTCCACCATGTCAAAATTAATCATCCACTAATGAGCTTCTTTCATGTGCAGTTGTTTATTAGTTTCTGACAGGTCAAAATGAGATTTTAATTTAGCATCTTTCTTGAAGACTAGCAGGTTGAGAGGTTACAGAACGTCTAACCTACAAACCCTGAACACCGATGCTTTAAAAGATGCATGTGTGACGCTCCATGTCAGCGATCAGTAACTCAACACCGGCTCTCTGGTTACCTGCCAGACTCAGACTCTACTACCTAACTACGTCCACGAATCAACTTAAGTAACAATTAAAACAGATGCAAATGAGCTCTGCGTCAGCTCACTGAAACACATGAACTGGTTTGTGCTGTGATGAATCCAGTACAGGTCATTTAATTGCTTGTAAATGTTCAAGTGTGGCAGGAAAATGATGACATAACAGAGGAGTGTTTAAGATGAAGGTGAAGAGGAGAAATATGACAGATCTCATTGATTCAAGCACATGCACACTGATCCAGCTATGATGAGTCATGGAGAACTTAATGATTCTGATTCAATTACTCCTAATGGCATGCTAATCAATAATTTTGTTAACATTTTAAATGTCTTTATTTTATCAAAGTAGAACAGTTTTGATTAAACAGCTTAAAAATGAACCACTTAATTTTCTCCTGTGAAGAGCATTTGGCTGAAACTAAAATGCAGAAACGACTTGCATAAATTGATAGAATTTTGAAAACGTTTCTCACATTGAATTTAAGTTCACTTCTATTCCATATATAAATTTTTTATTGCTCATTTAAAATCAACATGTTGATCCAAAGTGATCCATAAAATAAAGCAAAAAGCATCAATCCAGCAATAAGACTCCAACAGAAGAACATTCAAGAACCTTAAACCGAACCAAACATCATGACAATCATTCAGTGACTGGTTCTCAACCTGAAAGTGTCTCACTTTATCCTCCAGTTTCATGGTGGCTTTAACCAAGCGGTACATAATAGATGATGTTTGGGGAGATCTTGTTCTCTGAAGGCTGAAGGGGACGATACTATAACATCTGAATCATCATCTTGACGTCTCATTCCATTACAGTCATAATTCTGCCGTATTTGACCTTGAAACTCTCTGGCAACAATGTTCTAGCCACTTCCTGTAATCTCTGAGGGGTCAGAGGTCTTGGGATGGAGTCTGCAGTGACGCCCAGGAAATTGAAGCTGAAGCTGCAGTGTGATACGGACTGTTGCACATTAATGTCTTCATCTGAGCACTTGGTTTTACTTTACTGTCACTGTGTGTGCGCGCGCGTGTGTGTGTGTGTGTGTCAGATGGAAGTATAGAAACACCCTGTGTGATGGAGTGTGTGCATGTTTTGTGAATGACTGTGTGTGTATTGTTCATTAAATGTTAAAGGCTGTACTGGGATCAGAGCCCAAGACACAACAGGAGACTAAATCACATACACGTCCCATGGACCAACAGCACATTGCCAAGGTTACAGACACAGAAAATTTTTCTTTGGCATGGTAATCCCATGAAAATAATCTACATGAAACACCATTATAGCCACACAGAAATATAGTCACTTAGCATCATGTTGGTCAGTTTTAAATGGACTAACAGCAAACATCTAGCTTCTATAACCCTTTGAGTTTAACTGAGTTGATGAGGACATGGACTGAAGATGGGACACAGCTCCTGGAGCCCAGCGAGACTCGGTTTCATCTTATCATCTATGCTAATCTAATTCAACTAAAGCACCATCTGATCTATCAGCCAATCACATTCAGGATTACTGACCACATGTCCAATCACACTCATCGATCTGACAGCGGATGTGCCTTGTGTTCCCTAGAAAAAATGCCATATCTCATGAGTAATATTATATGAAAAATATTCCACAGGAACAGAAATAAACAGCACCGAAAATACACTGGCTGTAATTGCATTGGATAAGCCATTATGTCACTCAGAGAGCAGATACTCCATTTACTCATGGCTAAAATAGTGCATAAAGTCATTTTCTGATAGATTTGTGCTGGTTTTGAGCCGGTACTCACCATCGGCCTGCGGTTCTCCACCAGGTTCAGACCAACAATACCCAAGAACGCTCCAAAACTCAGCTGCCATTGAGAAGAGGACAAACCAACATACTTGATTTAACATGTAGGCTAATAACTTAAACTTTCAGCAAAATATTGACAGATTTTAAGGCTCAAACATGCTGTGACCTGCTGCTGTCCTGGTGGTTTATAGCATGCATAAAAGGACAAAACAAAGAGTTGATTAATGTGATGAAATGTGAAATTGTGTGTGGAGACACTCACTATAATCCCGGGATAGTATCCAGACACAGCCACATTATACGTCTGTGTGGCTGACAGCAGCCCGACCACCAGAACAAGAACAGAGAGTCCAAACAGAGACACTGAACACCAGAGAGCTGTCCGTCGCCGCTTCATAAACACATCTGACAATCACACAAAAGATGCACACAGTCATGCACAAGTATAGTGTCTCTTACACGGATTTCAAATTATTGCAAAATGCAAACAATATGGTTGGCCAGCTCTAAAACCTGCTCTGTGGTGAAACACTTATTACACGCATGAAAAACACATTACAGACATAACAGTATGATTGTGAAGAGCACTATACAAATAAAATTGACTTGACCATTGCACAGCTACACATGAATATATAGAGTTGTACAAGTATATACATGTACATATATTCTTTTATACTATTTCTGACAACATGTGCTTACATTCCCATTAAGTTAAGAAAACCTGAATTCTGATTAAAAAAAAATAATTAAAAAAATAAACAAGCTTTAAACGTTTTAAAAACGCTTTTTCTTTGTTATGCAAATGTTAAGGACACATTTCATTTTATAATTTTGCAAACATTATTGGAAGGTTACTTCTGAATGTTCTGCAACGTAAAAGAAAAAGAAAAAGTAAAAAGTTAGTCAGAAAAATCGATGTTTAAATAAGTTTTTATAATTTATTTTTTCATTTAGTGAACATATACTATAATCAAAACTTGTTTAATTACAAAATCTTTCTTTAAGTAATGCACAAATGTGGCATTTAGAAACTTTATACATTTATAAACAACACAGACGCAAATAAACAAAGTCAATCAGTCACAGTCATGATGGTCTGTTATTACTGATGAGCTGATGCTACAGATGAGCGGGACTCACCTGCAGGATCCGCGTTCTGCGCATTCGTCTGCGGCGCGTTCTGGGGCTGCTGCATCGCGTCTGTCTGATGTTTCACACGCAGAATTTAATCCACAAAATAAAGTTTATAAAGAGGCTTTTCCTCCGTATTTATAATAATCCCCTGTTAGTACTGCAGCGGAAAGACGCGCCGCTCCGCTCAGGTAAATTGATGCTCGCGGGACTGATATCGAGGCTCTGGTTCACAACAAAAACTCACGCGACTGACCTGATGGTGACGCATGGTAGGAGAGAAGAGCAAGCGCGCACCGGGACGCTACAAAACGTCTCCGGTTACTAGGTTCCCTGAGAGCGTTCACTCTATATTGCGAACCATTCGCAATGGGAACTCATCCCCTTCTCCAAAATCTTGAAACCATAGGATAACACCAGTACTATAAATGGGCAATTGTCGCTAATTAAGCAAATAGCATGCAAATTCTGACAGCATAAACCAAGGACTTTTAGTCCCCCTGAAATCAAAATGTCAGGTTTTTGGGTGTAAGCATCAGTCTTAAAGTTATCTATAAGACAGCGTGCTCCAAAACGGTAACAAAATTCACATTTAGAAGATATAAGCATTCAAAGCTTGCAGTTCATCTCTTCTGACAAAATGGCTCAACAAATGTTTTGACATCATATCATACTTCATCTTCTCATCCAATCTTCTGATCAATCAAGGTTGAGATTGGTCACTTGTTCACAGTGTAGTATTTCCTGTACAATTAATGCATCATAATGCACAATGCAGGTGATAGGGAACGATTCAGACAGTGTAAATATGCTTTCAGTTGGTGCATATCCGGACTTTGGCTTCAGTCCAGAGAGGCGATGGCATGGAACGGATCATTATTAGCAAGTCGCCATTTATAAAAAACTTTTGCAACTACATCGCCTCATCATATGACCACCATTTTGTTTTACTAAGAGGTTCATAATGAATCTAGGGGGGTATGGCGGTCAAATGCGGATTTACTGAGCTCAGCGTCTCTGGCTCGAGTAAGTATAATCAAAATGCTATTGGCTTCTTTAAAAAGGGGACAAGGCTGCTCGATATGTCCCGCCCTCTCTTCCTGTTGTAGTTGAAATTACATCACCACATAGAATAACGCTGCTTGTTTTAAGGTAGAGACCTGTGCGGGACGGATTTTTCAGTCCCGCGCCCGTCAGCCCACTCCTGCAGAAATATATCTTACATGGTTCCGCTCCTACCCCTAACATTCCTGTTATGTCCCACTACCGCCCGCACAAGACGGCATAAAAGTAAACTATATAGATTTTTTTCAGTACATCGAAGAAATTTACTGGTTCCGTAACATCCCCTAGACTCCACAACATTCCAGCATAAATGCTCTCAATAAAATTATTTAGGCTAAGCATCAACATTTACAAACCACTGTTATTTTTAACAGAAAAGCAAGCACTGGCTGCTTCGTGCATGGTTTGGCATGGCAGAATGCAAATCGCGATGTCATAAAAGTCTTGGTTATAACAATATATGCACAATGAATCTTTCACAAAGTCTACACTTCGTGTGATAAAACGAGAGCATTTGTTAATCGACTTTAGTGGTTCAAGTGGTAGAGCATTGCATTAGCAGCGCAAGGTTGTGGGATCAATTCCCATGGAACACAAGTTAGGTAAAAAAAATGTTAGCCTGAATGCACTGTAAGTCGCTTTGGATAAAAGCGTCTGCTAAATGCATAAATTTAATTCGTGAGCAAGCATTTACTGCACTGCAGTGAGTAGATTGTTACATAATCACTTCAGATTTCCCACTGCTTTCCAGAAATCAACAGCTGAGTCTGTGATTGGCTACATTTTTGTTTATTTTATTTTGGTGGATATCTCAGGAGGGGGCATGAGATGCCTCGAGCTGAGTAAGCCACTGAAGATTGCGTAGGTATTTAGGATTTTTTGTTTTGTTTTTGTGTATAGTTAGAGAAGTTGGACAACATTTTGCTTATCAGAATACCTTTTAGTTTAGTTTTATAGTTTGTAGTATATTGTGGCATATTGCCTATTTAGTGAGCGCTGGTACTTTGGAAGTACTAGTGTATTAGTTAAATTTTATGGGTGGACATAAAAATTTGTGGTCTTTGTAGCGTACACTGTGCTTTTCGTTTGACCACTTTAGATATTTGCTACTTTGTAGCTTGATCGCAGTTAAACTGCTTAGGTGAGTGCTTATATATGTATTTGTGTGTAAAAAAAAAAATATTATAATAATAATTTCTTTGTGATCTTGTTGCATTGAGTTTTTCTTTTTGCGCTTAACATGGCAACAGAGGAAGCATTTGTTAAGGAACCCTCTACGGAGTTATTTTTAAGATTTTTATAGAAATAAGATTTCCTCTTATTTTTAAGAGCAATTGCTAAATTTAGCTGCAACTTATGAAGTTGAGATCACGTCTGCTGAGAAACGCACCAAAGATACAAAAAAATATTTTCCACACTTTGAGCGTCGCTACCAATTTAAACTGGCCAAGAAGGGCGTGGGCATTCCTCCTGCAATGCGTGTTGGTAGGAAAGGTGCAGGAGGTTTACTCCTCACTAACAGTAGAGCAGAGTGGTGACTATGATGAACTGAAAGCGTCAGTTCTGAGGTGCTATCAGCTGATCCCTGAAGCATACAGACGGAAGTTTAGGAACTTAAAAAAAACAGAGCATCAAACTTTTGTTGAATTTGGTCAAGATAAAGCAGCCCTCTTTGATTGTTGGTGCTCGGCACAACAGGTTGATAGTCATGAGAAATTGTGTGAACTAATTCTTCTAGAAGAATTTAAGAACTGTCTGCCAACGACAGTGACCACCTATCTATCTGAGCAGAAGGCCGAGTCAATTTCTGAAGCTGCTATCCTTGCTGGCGAATACGTTCTAACGCATAACATTAGCAGAGACCGTTTTCGCTTAAGAATTAAACCCTCTACGACCTCTGATGCAGACAGGAAACAGAGCGCAATAAAACAAGATGATCGACACTGTTTTTATTGTAAATAGCCCAGCATATAGTCACAGACTGCTTGATATAAAAAAAAAAAAAAAAAACAGTCCACGAAACCAATGGGTCTCGTTAGTCCTGTGAGGAAAGTATCACCTATCCTTCATACAGGGTTAAAATCTGAGAAAGCCCAGTCCATGTATGATCCCTTCCTGACGAATGGGACAGTATCTGTGCCGGGTGAGGAAGCAATTGCTATGGGTCCTGCGCAGTCCTTCCTCCTTCGCGGTTTGTTGCCATTGTCCGAAAAGACTGCAACTGGTAGTAGTGTTCTTGTTCGAGGAATCGAGATGAGTTTTCTTGATGTTCCCTTACATAACGTGCACCTCGAGTCAGATTTGGTGTGTGGTGATGTGGTTGTTGGTGTGCAAGACTTTTTGCCAATCCCCGGTGTCACGTTCCTCCTTGGCAATGACCTAGCCGGTGGGAACATGTGGAGTCGGGGTGATGTCCCACCAGAGGTTGTGTCAGTGCCGCTCAGTCAAGGGTGTCCTGATGAGTGCTCACTAAAATTCCCTGACGTTTTCCCCACTAGTGTCATCACTAGGTCGCAGACTCGAAGGTTGAGGGATTCAGTACCTCCTAAGGATGTAGACCTAAGTGACAGTTTTGTTGCTCACCCCACAGAGTGTGAGAGGCTATTCGAAACCCCCTTCCACTCCATGCCGCGGTAGTCCTGTGGTGAACGGTGAGAAAGGAAAAAAAAATAAATAAAAAAGAGCCAGATGTTTTGTTGTCCTTAGAGAAACTTATTAATGCTCAACAAAAAGACCCTTCTCTTGTTTCATGTTTGAATGCAGTTCAATCTGTTTCAGACCATGCCAGTGAGAGCCCCGCCTATTTCATCAGAGACGGTTTGCTTATGCGGACGTGGAGACCTCAGAAAAGTAATGAGTGGAATGACATTGAGCAAATCGTTATGTCGGCTGAAAATAGATGTGCTATTCTGAGTGTCACACATGATTGTGTTTCTGGTCATTTAGGTGTGACTAAAACATTCAACCGCATTCTTCGCCATTTTTTTTTTGGCCTGGGCTGAAGCGTGATGTGCGGCGGTATTGTAAAACGTGCCATGTCTGCCAGGTTAGCGGTAAACCAAACCAGATAATTCCACCTGCACCTTTGTACCCCATACCTGCCTTGAGTGAGCCTTTTGAGAGGGTAATCATTGACTGTGTCAGTCCTCTTCCACGGTCGAAAAGTGGATATCAGTATCTATTAACAATTATGTGTACTGCTACTCATTTCCCGGAGGTGGTGCCTCTGAGAAAAATCACTGCTTAAATCGTAACCAGGGGTCTATTAAAGTTCTTTGCTTCTGTGGGACTACCGAAAGTCATTCAAACTGACCAAGGAACAAATTTTACTTTGCATGTCTTCTCCCTGGTCATGAAGTCGCTCCAGATTAAGCACTGCATTTCTAGCGCGTACCATCTGGAGAGTCAAGGCACTCTCAAGCATTACCATCAGACACTAAAATCGATGCTGCATGCATATTGCTTGGAAATGGGTACAAACTGGGAGGATGCGATTCCTTGGATGCTGATGGCCTCTAGAGAAGTAGTACAAGAGTCAATTGGTTTCAGCACTGCGGAGCTAGTGTTTGCTCACGACATTCGCACACCTTTGAGCATCCTTAAAGATCAGTGGATGAGCAAGCCTACTTCTCGTAGCACATTACAGTTTATAAGTGACGTTCACACCCGCCTGCACAGAGCTCGTGAACTAGCTAGAGAGAACTTCGAAAAGACCCAAACTGGCATGAAAACTTGGTATGATCGAAAGGCAAGAGCCGTTCATTTAAACCTGGAGACCAAGTGTTGGTTCTCTTACCCGTGTCTGGTTCTGTATTCCAGGCACAATTCAGTGGACCATATACCGTTGCAAAAGCACAGACGTTCTCGCATCTGTCATGTAAATATGCTTAAACCATACTATACGCACAAAGATGTTAAGACTGACTTGTGTAACCTTATCGTACACGGTCTTAAGTCCTCTGTGTTGCCTTCTTCACTCGTAGATGATGATGATGTGGAGACCCCTCCATCCAGATGTGAGATTGAATATCGACTTAAAAACTCTGCTATGCTGTCGGTCATTGCAAATCGATTACAACATTTAACTCCCTCTCAAATCGCTGAAATATTATCTGTGATGGATGATTTTCCTGATTTATTCGGAGATGTTCCGACTGTGACAGCAGTTCTGGAACATGCCATAGATGAGGTTGATAAAGGCCAGATTAAACAACACCAATATATGGTAAATCCAGAAAAGCGAACCATTCTGCAATGAGAGGTTGAGTATAAGATAAGGAATAATATTGCTGAACCTAGCTCTAGCCCTTGGAGCTCCCCATGCCTTTTAGTTGGAAAACCTGATGGCACTTACAGGTTTTGTACCGACTACAGACATGTTAATGCCATCACTCTACCAGACTGCTATCCATTACCGCGGATGGATGACTGTGTGGACCGTGTTGCCTCGGCCACCTTTGTCACTAAAATCGACTTCCTAAAAGGTTACTGGCAAGTGCCCCTTACACCAAGAGCAAAACAAATATCAGCTTTCGTGACCCCAGATGCATTTATGCATTATAAAGTTATGGCCTTCGGAATACGTAATGCGCCCGCCACATTCCAGCGATTTAGTAAATCTTGTTTTAGCTGGGATGGAAATCTGTGAGGCGTATTTGGACGATATAGTCCTTTATAGTACACACTGGTCTGAGCACATAACACAACTTTGAGAGCTTTTCCGTAGGCTTTCCAATGCAAAGCTCACAATTAATCTTGCAAAATGTGAGTTCGGAAAAGCCACTGTCACTTACTTGGGGAGGATAGTTGTGCCCTGTGATTGGCGTGCGCTACGCCGATTATTAGGAATGGTAGGCTACTATCGCAGTTTTTGCAAGAACTTTTCAACTGTGGTTTGTCCCCTCACTAACTTATTGAGCCCCAAGACTAAATTTGAGTGGACTGAGTCCTGTAACAAAGCCTTTGAAAACGTCGAAGCTCTCTTTCTGACTACTCCCATGCTGGCTGCGCCAGACTTTAACAGACCGTTTCAGCTTGCTGTGGACGCCAGCAACATAGGTGCCGGTGCCATACTTTTACAGTCAGTGGTAGACGATGTAAGCCATCCTGTGAGTTTCTTTTCTAAGAAATGTAATTCTGCCCAGCGAAAGTACTCCACTAATGAGCAAGAGACATTGGCTTTAGTTCTAGCCTTTCAACACTTTGAAGTGTATTTACGTTCTACGGTACATCCAATTAAGGTCTATACTGACCATGATCCACTCAAATTCCTCATTCGCATGTACAACTCGAACCGAAGGTTAATGCGCTGGAGTCTCCTGCTTCAACCATTTAACCTCCAAATTGTGCATGTCCGGGAAATAGACAATATTATTGCAGATGCGTTATCTAGGGTGGATGCTTAATCGTTTTTTCTTTTCTTTTTTCCTCTTGTCTTAAAAGAAAAGGAAAAAGGAAGATACATTTGAAAAATAAACTTGCGTGACGTCCAAGTTATGGTTAATAATAAAACAATACTATATATACACAGGTCCTTCTAAAAAAAAAAAAATAGCATATTGTGATAAAAGTTCATTATTTTCCATTATGTAATGATAAAAATTTTACTTTCATATATTTTAGATTCATTGCACACCAACAGAAATATTTCAGGTCTTTTATTGTTTTAATACTGATGATTTTGGCATACAGCTCAGGAAAACCCAAAATTCCTATCTAAAAAAAATTAGCATATCATGAAAAGGTTCTCTAAACAAGCTATTAACCTAATCATCTGAATCAACTAATTAACTCTAAACACCTGCAAAAGATTCCTGAGGCTTTTAAAAACTCCCAGCCTGGTTCATTATTCAAAACCGCAAGACTGCCGACCTGACTGCAGTCCAGAAGGTCATCATTGATACCCTCAAGCGAGAGGGTAAGACACAGAAAGAAATTTATGAACGAATAGGCTGTTCCCAGAGTGCTGTATCAAGGCACCTCAGTGGGAAGTCTGTGGGAAGGAAAAAGTGTTGCAAAAAACACTGCACAATGAGAAGAGGTGACCGGACCCTGAGGAAGATTGTGGAAAAGGACCGATTCCAGACCTTGGGGGACCTTCGGAAGCAGTGGACTGAGTCTGGAGTAGTAACATCCAGAGCCACCGTGCACAGGCGTGTGCAGGAAATGGGCTACAGAAAAGCAGCACTGGACTGTTGCTCAGTGGTCCAAAGTACTTTTTTCGGATGAAAGCAAATTTGGCATGTCATTCGGAAATCAAGGTGCCAGAGTCTGGAGGAAGACTGGGGAGAAGGAAATGCCAAAAATGCCTGAAGTCCAGTGTCAAGTACCCACAGTCAGTGATGGTCTGGGGTGCCATGTCAGCTGTTGGTGTTGGTCCACTGTGTTTTATCAAGGGCAGGGTCAATGCAGCTAGCTATCAGGAGATTTTGGAGCACTTCATGCTTCCATCTGCTGAAAAGCTTTATGAAGATTTCATTTTTCAGCACGACCTGGCACCTGCTCACAGTGCCAAAACCACTGGTAAATGGTTTACGGACAATGGTATTACTTTGCTCAATTGGCCTGCCAACTCTCCTGACCTGAACCCCATAGAGAATCTGTGGGATATTGTGAAGAGAAAGTTGAAAGACGCATGACCCAACACTCTGGATGAGCTTAAGGCTGCTATCGAAGCATCCTGGGCCTCCATAACACCTCAGCAGTGCCACAGGCTGATTGCCTCCATGCCACGCTGCATTGAAGCAGTCATTTCTGCAAAATGATTCCCGACCAAGTATTGAGTGCATAACTGAACATAATTATTTGAAGGTTTACTTTTTTTGTATTAAAAACACTTTTCTTTTATTGGTCGATGAAATATGCTAATTTTTTTAGATTTGGGGTTTTCATGAGCTGTATGTCAAAATCATCAGTATTAAAACAATAAAAGACCTGAAATATTTCAGTTGGTGTTCAATGAATCTAAAATATATGAAAGTTAAATTTTTATCATTACAGTATGGAAAATAATGAACTTATCACAATATGCTAATTTTTTTAGAAGGACACATACACACATATATATATATATATATATATATATATATATATATATATGAAGGAAAGAAATATTTGATTAAACTAGAACACTATTAGAAGAACCACAGTAGTAGATTTTAATCAAGCAGAAAAGTACTAACTTCCCCCGATAAACCATTGCTCTGATGACCAGTTAGCTTTTGATCAGAGAGAAAACAAGCCTTTCACATTTAATTCAGGAATATCAAAAAAATAGCCCTAAAAATCTAAATCCTGAGTATTAAATGAAGATGAACAAGAATAGACCCATATTAAAAGGGTCATTAACTGAGAAATCAAAATTCCTTTGATCTTTTGACATAAGAGTTCATTTATACTATAAAAACATCATGTAAGATTCAGAACTCAAAAACTCAGTCTAAAAACAGCTTATATTGAAGTCAATCTGCCAAAACAACATTGTGAAATGTGCCACTTTGACGTAATAGTGTGGCTAAACACCGCAGAAGATCAACGACTGCTTCTACATCACTGCCTGCTTAGACTCACCCACCAATTAGCGCATGTAGTGTAAATAACTGGAAGCAAACGCAGGTCTATGCAGAAACAAATGCAAATCAACACAAAACACATTTACATTTAAAACACTGACTTTATTTACATAAAACATTAAAACTCCAAAACATACACAAAAAAATCCAACATACACAAAAAAAGAGACACAGACAACGACTGCAGAGTCGAGTATATTTAGTGCTCACTGGATGTTCACTGTGGTGCATCTCCAGCTGTGGAGATGAACATCAGTTTGGTGCATCATAAAGAGCTTCCAGATTTCTGATTTTCCACAGCAGGACAGATGGTGGATGGGGTTTAGAACATGTCATTATCTCAGGACACGTTTAACGTTCATTAGTTGGTGAATGATTAGACTCCAAGGACTTTTCTCTCAAATTAACTTTCCAACAGACAGAGAAAGAGACGGAAAAATAGATCCAAGATCACGGTCCAGATCACTGTGTTGGGCAAGCGTTAGCATTTGTGCAAGCATCAGGCTTTTCTGGCAAAGCATTAGGAATCTGCCACCAGTCGTCTACTGGTGCTGCATCTGATGCAGTGGCTGAGCTGGAACTGGTATCTAAAATAAAAACAGCAGACAGAGAGTAAGGGACCCAAGTCAAGTCACATTTATATCTACAGCACTTTATATTGTACAAATAGTGTCAAAGCAGCTTTCGCAGTAATAAACAGTGCTAATGTAAAATTCTGTTATTTAGTTTGTAAAGCATCTATACAGAAGACACCAGTGTCAATATTCATATCAACATTGTTCATGTTTTCTCATTCAGTAGTGGCAGTGCAATTAAAATAGTCTTTTAAACCCCAAATAGCCAAGCCAAAGATCTCCAACTCCATCAGGTGACAGTAGTGAAGAAACCAGGCACCAGTGTATTAGGGCTGCATGATAATGGATAATGAATAGTGGTTGACCGATATTGTTTTGTTTTTTTTGATCGCTGAGGTCGATGCCGATATCTTGGAAAGAGCCGGGGGTGGATAGCCGATATAATCTTTATTCTTTATTAATATTTAAAAAATGTGAAATAATTTGACAAGATTAAAAAAGATTTACCTTTAAAATAAACATTTATACTTTAGATAAAGTATTTTTCACAAATAAATATGTAATAAAAATATAATTAAAAACGAAGTAAACATTGTAACCAACAGAGCACTCCGTATTCTGGGAAGATTGTGTGCATTGGGAATACTATTTTTCCAAATAAAGCCAGGGTAACACTTATTATATTAATAATGAATATGACAGTGGTCAAATGCATAAAGTAAAAAAGCACAGATTGGTTGATGGAGAGTGAAACTGAGGCGCTCAGAGTGTTCGGTGAGTGAGAATATATTTATGCTAAACTTATTCTTAGCCTCCAACTCACTGGCGAGTAAAATTAGCCATAGGCTAATATTAGACATAATTTAGTCACCTAGACTAAAGATTTAGTTGCATATGAAAGTCATTTACTCGCATGGTAGAGAACAGCAAAGTGAAAAAGCAAGAGCCCTTTAAGAGAAAAGCTCTCATTGGGGGTCTTAAACTCTTGAAATCTGGAGACCACAACCATGAAGGCTTGTTGGAAGACAGTGTAAGTGCCAAATTACACTGAAATGTCTTCAGGATGAACAACCAGAGGACAAATATCACAGACAATTATGCTTAATAAATCCTGAGATGCAGTAATTATAATCGTGATTAAAATACGATTCATCATGCAGCCCTACGGTGTCCTAACCAGACAATATTTGAGTGACGAACGGTTTCTAAATCCACACTTAAAGGGAAATTTCTCCATGATACCACACACACAGCCAATCAGAAAGTATTGGATTTGGGAGCTTCACATTGCGGCCAGTTAAACACTGTCCTGAAAGCACTGGAGTGCGTGAAAAACACCACCCATAACACCTCACACGTGCATTTACCCTCATCATCACTGTCTGAAGAATCCACGATGGCCTCAGCCGGCATATGGGAAACATCTATCATGAAAACACTAGTAACTGATCAGTGTGTGACTGTATGACACACTGCATGAGACGCAGCGATCGCATACCTGGCACCGTCCCAAGATTGGAGTTATCGAAGAACTGTGTGGGATGGTTGAGGCCAATGGGAACTTTAGAGCGCACGTCAAAGAACTTGCTCTTCGGAGAGTCCAGGAACGTCCTCTTCGGGGAGTTGACTTCAGTCTCTGTCAGAGGAGGATGGCGTTTGGTCGGGGTGCATGGAGTGTCTCGCTTGCACTCCTTCATCTTGTACGCTCGCCGCTTCCATTTGTTGATCTCCTCCTGCTGCTTGCTCACCAGACTACAGAAGGAACAGTTCAAAGATGTTTGATTCATACGCTTCTGCCACTTACTTATAGACAGAGGAGACTTTTTAAGACCAAAAGAAAATTTAAGGAATAAACTGAATGGAACAATACTTCAGTACATTTCTAAAAGTAAAAAAGTGTTCTCCCTCAGTATTTTTGTCTTATTTTCCAGTGCAAATGTCTAAAGATTCTTAAATCAACAAACATTTACTATAACACAAGTATTGTTTTATGAGAAATTCATAAAAAATATTGGTTAATGGTTTGAGAGAAATCAACTTTATCCAAAGAGAAAATAAGTTTTCATTTCCCACTGACAGATATTTGTTCTTGTTTTAGCATAAACTTAAATTTAGCTCAGTTTCACAGAAAACAAGTCTTAATTTATTAATTTTGCATCTCAATTAATCTTGATTTCAAGATGTGTAGATATTTGAACTGGAACAGAGACCAAAATATTAAGATTTATAATATTTTACATTTTTGCAATACATTAAAAAATTTTATGTCACAATTTTCTTGTTAATGTCAATTAATGTCTTTCTACTCGGGGAATTAAATAAATAATATTAAGGCCTAAATTGTGGAAGGGTGAATCAAGACTTTTAGACCCTTTTAAAATCCACAAAAAACCTTATGACAGGAAATTAAAAGGGACAGATCTGAACCTGCATGAAAGTGGTCAATGTCAAAAACACAAGTGCAGGCCACAGCAGATATGAAGTGATGTTTCAGTGTGGTTACCCCTCAAACTGAGTGTTCTTCTTCTGCAGCTCCTCCATCTTCTCTTTGAGGGACGTGACCGCACTGGTGCTTGAGCCCAATTTAATGTCAAACTCACCGCCATCTGTGACTGTAGAAGACATTTACACGGATTAAATGGTGAAAAAAAAATTCAAGAAAGATGTGCACAAATCATTTAGAAAGTCACAACAACACATTCTCGATTCATGTTCTTGATCTTATGGTTAATGATTCATCAAAAAAAAAAAAAAAAAGTCTCCATGAGCTTTCAGGATGCTCTTCAACCCTAACCTAACCCATGCAATCACTGGAAGTCAGTTGTGCTCTACATAATCAGTCATTTGTGAAATCAATCCCACATCGACTAATCAAACTGTCTTACATGACTGTTCATCGTCCTGCTGCATCTTCCTCAGGGTCTCTTTCAGCTTGCGGATGACATCGGCTCGGTGCTCCAGCATGGAGCTCATCTGTGCAATTCTAGAATAGAACGATCACAGAAACATATTAAACCCTCTTCCCAGACTAAACTGTACATCAGTGGAGTAAGCGACTAATAATCAGGCTCATTTCAGCAGTGCGATGGCACACATACTCGTTCTCGTGACTTGTTGTGACTGCAATGTGATCCAGCTCCATTTTGACAAGTTTGTCTTTTAGGGCGGCAAGCTCAGCGGCTCCTGGGGTCATGCTCCTTTTAGCCAGAACCTGCAGGACAAATATAGAGGAAAGCCAAGCATGATTTGCACTCTGAGAGAATCAAAAACTGCATTCTGTCACAAAATGAACATCACATTATATTCAGTATAGGGGTGTGCACAAAGAGTCAAATATTCAATCTGTAATTATTATTTGAAAAATAAAAACACTATTCAAATGATAACTAGATGCACTGGGTGGTGCTGTGGAGTGTGTTTTGATTCTATTTGATTACAGAATGTTGTCATCTGCCTTGCAATTTAGAATTATTTGATCAAAATCATCTTACAAAATGCAATTACTTTTGATCAAATGAATCGGTGAAACTCAAATCCAAACACTAGTAGACTGAGGATTTTTTTTTTTAATATACATTTACACACTTTTACAACTAAAAGAAAACGGAGATATAACATAAAACTTTTGTGAATGTGTATAATGCCTAATAAGCTTGTTCAGAAATGGTGACAAAAACATTAAAAAAAATTATCTCTCTCTCATTAAAAACGTCATTTAAATAAATATTTAAATATTCGTTTTTCCATTTATTTTTTATGAGCCCAAATACTCAAATACAATATTTCTGAAAAATGCCCATCCCCAATTTGGTTTTCAATTAGGAAAAATACAAATATGGTGCTGGTGAACGAAAATGTGTTGCAAGGCTCTCAGCATGTTTCTACAGAATATAGATCTTCTGATTTATAGACTCAAACCTCAAGCATTTAATGACCAGCACAAACTCTAAGTATTAGCCAACTATTAACCAACCTCTGACTCTTTAAGTTTGTCTTTTAAGCTCTGGATGAGGGCTTCTTTTTCTTTTAGCTGGCCACATAGTTCCTGAAGCTGAAGATTTGAGGTATCAGCCTGGACCTTCAGTTTCTTCATCTGCTCCTGAATATCCTGTCAGACAAACAACATCTTTAAGTCTGGATGCCTTTAAAAACAACAGGTTCTGTAACACTGTCACTGTGTTGATGGCAGAGTTTGTGTACTAAATAACTGGTAAAGTCCTGCATCACCATAAGAAATGCATCGTTTTAGTCAGAAGCTCTAGTTATATACATATAAAAAAATTAGGAGGTTAAAAAGAATAGAAAATGCATAAATCACTCAAAATAAAATGCACTTAGTAAACAGTGTGATTTTTATTTCCTGCTGACTTCAAGCTTTTTGCTGCTCTCCATACCTCCATCTGTTTCTGGGTTTGCTGCAGCTGCAGTGACAGACGCTGATTGTCCTGCAGAAGTTCAGTCTCAGTTTTGGGCAGGGTGCCATGTTGAGCTTGAAGCAGAGTTATAGTCTCTCTTCTCTGATCCTTCAGCCGCTGCTCAGACTCGGCAGAGGACAATTTGAGGGGCGAAATCGCAGAGTCACATTTATTCAACAGAGCCTGTTGACAAGCACTTATGGTCAGAAAAGGTGCGAAAAACAAACACAAACACAAAACCATTTACAAACATATGCGTTGCTTACAAAATAAAACGCATTGAGACGCTCCGCCGCTTTGGTACGCCGAGCGATTTGTCGCTCATGCAGCTGTACAATAGCGGCGGCCTGAGGAGATCGGAGTAGAGATCTGAGCTCCTCCAGCTCACGAGTCCTGTGCTGACGCTCCTCTGACACCATCACTTCATGTTTGGCTAAACCGTCCTCCAGAACCTTTAGTCCAGCCTCCAGTTTCTAATCCACACACACACACACACACACACAAGATACGTTAATACAACGAAGTGACTTTGAAACAGTTAATATTTCAAGTTTGATGTTAGCTTGATAGCTGGTAGCGTTATATGAAAAAATGGGAAATGAGGCAGCTGTGCTGACTGTCTCCAAACTCAGATAAACTCTTCCTTTGTTCATTACCACTCCTCAAGCCCCAGTTGGCCTGCTTTGCATTAAGGTGTTCGGCAGGTCAGAAATCCCTGGCTGTTGGCCCAGAGGAAGCCCTGATGAGGCTCACTCAGACCCCAGAAGTGAACGTGGAAACACCTCTAACCCTGGGATGCAGTAGCATCCTCACTTCTGGCCCGATAGTGAAGACACGGCTAGTGTTTATAAACGATAAACATGATCATACCTGCAAGTACTCCTGACGTCTTTCCAACAGACATGACCGTCTCTGATCCCAGAGCTGCTGGAAGTCATCCTGGAGAGATCGGAAAGACTGTGATGGAGTCTGGGCCATGAGCACGAGCAGGTCCTGCAGTCGAGACTCCTCAAACGAGGCCACGTCACGCTGCACCTCCGTCTCAAAGTGTGTCTTGTAGCGCTGCGCCAGTCTCCTGTACGCCTCCTATAATGGTTGGTCCTTCTGTGAGTATTTCTTAAGTTTGCAAAACATCCACAGTTGTGATTCGTGTCTCTGCTGACTCTTACCGCAATCTTGATCAGCACGTGGTTCAGTCTGGTTGTTTTCTTGGTGTGTTTGTCGTGGACCATTCTCTGATCCTTTGGAATGAATGGCACCAGCTGAAAGATCACAGCCCATTCTTCACGGTTCACGTCAGATAAAGTGTTAGTGGGACGGTCGATGATCTGCTGGAGCTTCATAAATGCCGCCTTCACATGGAAGAAAAACCTCAAATCAGACTATTGAAAAGGATCAAAGAGTCTTGAGAAGAAGACACAGAGTCAACATCAGCATTTACCTGCATCTTCTCATCAGACACATCGATCTCAGGAACCAGATATCCAGATCTGGGTTTTGACTGCAGGTTACTCTGATCAGACACACTGCAGTTCACCTCAATGAGAGACTGAAACACAAGGAAACTTAGCTTAAAACAAGTTAAAGGAGCAGGTTATTCTAGGTTAGAACATGTAAAGACGACACACACCTGACTGAGGGAATGGACTTCAGATTCCAGAAGGATCTTCTGCTTTTCCAGCTGGTCTGCTTTTGTTTCAATGCGTGTTAGCTGTGGAGGGGTATGACAAATGTTAACAAACACAGACTTACTGACCAGTGAACATCTTCCTACCACCCAAACTGCACTGGAATATGATCTACAGTCACCTTACACTCTTATAAATTAAGCTTCCTAAAGGGTGTATTTACAGCGATGCCACAGAAGATCCATTTTTGAACCTTTCAGTGAGCGGTTCTTAAAATAACCTTTTTTTCTTAGTGTAAAGAACATTAATAATCTATAGAAGCTTTTTCCACAAAGAACATTTAGTCCAAAAACACCGCACACCCACCAAAAGACCTGGGTTTAGGAGTGCGATTTATTAATTCAACCACCCTTTTCAGAACATTGTAAAACCTCACCTTCTCCATTTTCCCCTCCAGTTCTTGTTTGAGTTGATCTCTCTCTTTCGTGACATCTCTTAAAGACTCAAGGACCTGCTCAGTACAAGTCTTATTCTCCAGCTGATCCTTCATAACAGTGAGCGACTCGAGCTCCCCTGTCAACTGGTTTCTCTAAAGAAGCAACAAATTACTTTAAGAAACGAGCTGCTTTCAATGCAGTGTGAGCGGTCCAAACTGAAATGACCACCATGCACCACAGAAATGAGTAACAAGCTTACCATCTCCTCACTGTTTTGAAGAGTCTGTCTCAGTCGTTCTCCCTCCTCACTGGTCATCTTTAATGTATCCTGGAGTTCATCCTTCACTTTGGTAAGTGAGGTGAGCTTTGATTGGAGGTTTTGGATCTCGGTGTTGTGCTGGACTCGTAAAGCTGAGAGATCTTCACTTATTTGACTCAACTGAAAGGAAACAGAATAAGAGATTTCCAGTATTTAATCATTCACTTGTCTTATGTGAGGATTGTTAATCCGTGTCTTACAGCGCTCACCTGCTGCTGAAGCTGAGACTCTTTTGCAGCACTCCGCTCCATCAGTTCTGCGTTCTCTTTCTGCTGTTGCTTCAGCTCCTCCTTAGTAACGTGCAGTAAATCCTGGTACATTTTAGACTACAGGCAAGAAGAAAAAATCAGTTCAGTCAGATGTGAGGGTGGAGCTCAGATGACATTACACTGATGAGATGAAGCCTCACAATCGCAGTTGCCTCCTGAAGATCTTTCCTGAGCACTACCCTCTGATTCCTCAGAGACTCCATCTCCTCAGTGAGAGCTTGAATCTGGATGCGATCACAAAGAAAAAACACAGAACATGAAGAACGGGTATGGTAAGGAACAGAACCATTCTTGTTATACTTTTTATTCCATTAACAATTCTTGCAGTACTTGATGTTTTGGAGAATGTTGGCAATCAACAGTTCAAGTTTCCTTTGACTTCCATAACACTTTTTTTTTTGTTCTATGGAAGTCAAAAACAAAGACCAAAATGTCTAAAAATATCTTGGTTTCCACCGAAAAAAAAGGGATTGTGGTTTGAAACAATATGAGGTTGAGTAAAGGATAAAAAAAAAAGTCATTTCTGGGTTAAATGTTCCTTTAAAAACCAATTGACTGCTCATTGCAAGCTAATCATGAAAGTAATGATGAAATTCTGTGAGCAAAGCAGATGTTAATTCCCCTACTTCACCAAAAGATTCAGCACCAATACAAAAAGAAATTGGATTTGACAGCTTCCGTTTTGATGGATTCATTTAAAAACACTGTAGAAAAAAAATATATACACATTTAATTCCAACAGTACTCAACATTATACAGGGTTTCAGCAGGTTTATTGAAAATAAATTTAAGACTTAAGACCTTTTTACTGAAGTGAACCAAACATAAGAGGTCAATTGAAAGGAAAACAATATGCCAATATGGTCTCTAAATGTAAATGTATTAACAACATATTAACAACATTACAATGTCGAAACAACAACTTCAAACTAATTTTTTTTATATTTTCCATATCTGCCACTGGGGTCAGAAAACTACATTTTTCAGAAAACACAAAGTTCATCTTCATTTAACATTTCAAGTAAATGTATCTTGATTTAAGGATGTTCAGATATTTGTACTGAAACAATACAAAATACAGTAGAAGAATTAATATACTTTATTTTTTTTGACCAAGTACTTTAAAAATGTAAGACTTTCTGCTCAGATTTAAGATCTTTTAAGGCTTTAAAGCTTTTGAAAGCTGGAATTTGTTTTTAAGACCTTGCAGAAACCCTATACATACTATGTGCTTAAACGTCTCTTGAATGAAAAGATCACACAGACAGTTACGCACCTGATCAAGGGCTTTCTGTTTCCCTGTGGGACTCATCTGATCAGACACCTGATGTTTCTTCTGTTTGAGCTCTCCTTGGACCTGAATCAACTGAAGAGAGATTTTAATGAGTAAAAATAAAACTCTAAAGCCCCGTTCACACTACAAGCGACACAATCCCATTCATTTCAATGGAGAGCTGGTGATTTCCAGCAACACGAGCAACAGCGACCACTGGCGACCGGATGGGGCAAGTGGTGCGGACTGTACGTTAACTCCGATAAGCTCTGCCTTTGTTCATGACCAGTTGGCCTGCTTTAGACCAGCGTATTCATTACCTCTCGAACACCCTGCAGGATCTCCTGAAGGTCTCCTCCCTCACTCAGAGATGTCATACTGGAGGAAGAGCCAGATGGATTACATGCAGCATCTCTCTCTGCCGTCAGACGGTCTCTCTCAGCACAAGCGGACTGCAGCTCCTGTCTCAACTGCACCATCTGTGAGAAAGTGGAGAAACGTTCAACTTTAATCAGAGTCTAACTATGCTAGACAGAAGCTGATCGTATGCATTCCACTTCTGTTACCATCTCGCTCTTCTCTAATTGATCTCTCTTCAGCTGCTCTCTCTCATTTCTCATGCCCTGCAGTGTTTCCAGCAGCTGGTCTCTCTCTTGAGTCAGAGAGGCAATGTTAGCGTTAGCCATCTTCAGCTCTGCTAATTTCTCCTGCTGTTCTTTTGTCCTCTCAGAAAGTAGCTGTTCTTTCTCAGCAGAAGACGACTGGATTTCTTCTTGTAGCTGCAGCAACTGATGAAATAAAAATGAGCACACTCATTTAAGAAAATAATGATTGAGCTGTACCCAAAATAAACATTTTTGGAAACAATGCAAAATAGGCTACAGATATGAATTGCAAAATCCACTTGAGGTTTGATAAAAGCCACGATGTGACATGTTTAAATGTAAATCCGTTTTACTTGTTAAGATTAAAGGGACCTTTCACAATCTTATTCTGAACACAAAATATATTTTGGAGAATGATGAAAACCAAACAATTTCAGTTTCTATTGACTTCCATAGTATAGACTAAAATACAATGGAAGTCAAACAGACCAAAACTGTTAGGATGCCATCATTCCTCAAAATATCTTCTTTTAAGTTCCACAAAAGAAAGTCAGTCAAACAGGTTTGGAATGATGAGAGTGAGTAAATAAATGGCAGAAATTTCTTTTTTTTGGTGACTATCCTTGTCAAAATTAAACCTGACTGAAGAATGACTCCATTCACTCACTGTCTCTTCCTTCTCCTCCAGGTCTCTCCTCAGCTGGTTCTTCTCCTCTCTGTTGACCTTCAGGATCTCCAGAAGCTGCTCTCTCTCCTCAGTGACAGAAGCCAGGCTCGTCTGGAGTTCTTCTAGCATCGTATTCTCCAGATCGCTGTTGTTCTTCTCTGACAGCAGACGGTCTCTCTCAGTGCAGGCCGACTGGAACTGCTCTCTCACCTGGACCAGCTAGGAATCATGAAGAAATTAGATTTACATTCTAGACCAGAAACAGAGAAGAACAACATTGAAAAGGGTCTCACGGTCTCGTCCTGTTGCTGCTGGTCTCTCTTGAGCTGCGTGTTCTCATCTGTAAGCTGCTGTAGAGTCTCCAGGAGCTGATCTCGCTCCTCAGTCACAGAGCTCATCTTCTCCATCTCTCCGCTTCTTTCAGATGCCACACGGTCTCTCTCAGCACAAACAGCCTGAAGCTCGGACTTCAACTGGACCATCTGAATGAAGGGAATACTTCATTAAAATGAAAGCCAGAGATGATTAACCCACCCCCAGGAACTACTAACACATTCAGATGGTTTATACTAACATAACTGTAACTGTTGGATATTTCAAAATGATTATTTGTGAAGCGCAGTGATTGTAAATCTATATGCAGATGTATAGAAGCCATTGTAGGATGAGTAGCCCAGAATAAGAAATTCAATTTTCCTCTTGTCGTTTTTACCATCTGTTCTCTCTCCTGCTGCTCTCTCCTCAGCTGCTCCACCTCGTCTCTGAGGTCCTGCAGTGTCTGCCCGAGTTGGTCTCGCTCCTCCATCAGAGAGCGGATGCTGGTCTTCATCTGCTCCATACACTCAGTTTCACTGAGTGTATTCATGGAGCGTTCAGACAGCAGACGCTCTCGTTCATGGCACACACTCTCAAACTCCTCTCTCAGCTGCTTCATCTGTGAAGGTCAAAGCAAATAAACAGTTTGAACTTTTTGGTCTCAAGTCACTTTTTTTTTGTTGCAAATAACACTCATCAACAGTCCATGTCAAACCAGAAAACCATAGTAAATGAGAAGTACATGTCAATCAGTCACATGATCATGATCTACCTGAACCTGTAGCTCCTGCAGCTGTTGGCATGTGTTTTCAGAGTCCTGGAGTTTGGTCTCCATTAGAGTTTGCTGAGACTCCAGCTCTCGTATGGTGTTCTGAAGATCTTTCACCTTCTCAAGAGCTCCTCTCAACTCCTCCTGATTTTCAATCATCTGCATTTGAAAAAATGAAAAGAAAAAGGATTTATTAAAATAGGCACTTAACCTGTTAACTGTCACTCACGTTTTTGAAGATAGACTTGAATGTGCATGATACAAACCTAAATTTTTAAAATTCATGACTTAAAACATTTTGTCTGATTTTAAAATGGGTTTTGAAGGATGAATTTTGAGATTTTATGTTTTCAAGTGATATATAACTTCTGATGATTTCTAAAATGTGATAGAGAAAAAGGCAACGAGGAAATCTTTTTTTTAAACAAAGGTCAAAGCTCCTTTTGTAATGCAAATTTCTGAGGGTGCACTCTTGTCATAAATTGATCTATTACTTTTCCTACATAATTTTTGACAAAAAATATTGGTATAATATATATTTGGGAGTCTTAGACCTTTCCAACGATATATAGTTTGTCAACATTAGATTAGATTTGATTGTAATATAGTATAGTCAACGTAGGCGTCCCGTATACGGGACGGGGTGACATTTAACCGGTTAAAAGACAGGCTTTTCCAAATTCAGGCGTTAAATTGATCAAATGTTCCAGTAAAGACTTTGGAATTTTGCAAAGATTTCTATTTCAAATAAATGTTGTTCTTTTGAACTTTCTATTCATAGAATGTCGAAAAATTTAATGTATTATGATTTCCTCAAACGATGCAGCGCAACGGTTTTCATCATTGGTAATCAGAAATGTTTCTTGAGCAAATCAGCATATTAGAATGATTTCTGAAGTATCGTTTGACATTGAAGACTGGATTAATGATGCTGAAAATTCAGTTTTGAACAGGAAAAAATTACATTTTATCATCTACACATAGAAAATTATATTATACAAAATTACTGTTTAACTGCATTTCTGATCAAACAAATGCAGCCTTGAGCAGATCCCAACATTTAGTAGCAGGTTTATCATTTTTTAATGTCATGAAATTATAGAAGAATACCAATAACAGTATTTGTGCTCATGTGGAGGAAAACCGGTTTCTCATGTTCTATTCAAAAGCACTTCCATCTCACCATTTCTACATTCTCCTGTTGATCAGATTTTAACTGGTTCCTCTCCTCATTCACAGTGTCCAGCTCCTCTTGAAGCTGCTGCATCTGTCAGACAATTTACACCATGACCATCAGTATCCAGTAGTGTTAAATACTTCATTACTGTACTGTAGTATTATAAGAGGGATCTGCACTTTATTCAATTACATTTTAAAATGACCACTTGTACTTGCTTACATTTGTTTAGAAATTTTATCAATTAAAAGCAAAAGTACTCCTTAAAATTTTATTTCAACTTGAAAAGTACCCATTACATTTAAGCATTTTTATTTTATCTTGCACAGATGAAATATCGTAAAAGGCAACTCAAATGTGTGCGTCAACCAATGGACTTTGTTTTCATGCATCAAGCACAAACATTTCAGCTTCAGTTACAACTTTCATCAGATAAATGTCTGGTATCAAAGGTTGGTCATCAAATGTGTGAAAGCATATTCAGGTAGCAAAGTTTATTCATTATCTCTGTAGCGGTCTGTATAATATATTGGCTGAATGCACAAGCACAAATAAAATCAAAGATGAGAATTTAAATGCAATTCTCATTTTTTGTTGGAATATTTCCTTTAAATTAAATGTTACTGAATGTGTTATACACTTGCATTACATGCAGAGACAAGGATTTTTTTTTTTCAAAAAAAATAAAATAATAATAATAATAATAATAATAGGTCATATACATATGGGATGGCATGTTAAGGGACTGAATTCCACTGTGCTGCACTGTATTGTTGTTTTATGCACTAGATAGATGTTTGACCGATGCCATTGCAGGTTTTGTTTTCCCTTTAACCAAACCTTTGTTTCTCTATCTTAAAAAAACATGGTGTTTATTTTTAAGCAGTTTCACTTTGTAGAAAAATGCTTTGAAAAAAATGTTGAGAAAAATGCTTCAATATGATTTTATTTTTTAATGTTTTTGGCCAAATGCTTGTACTTCGGAGTAAAATTGTATCTGCATTTTCACTGGAGTATAATTGGAGTACTTTTTACACCCCTGTCAGTATCAGCTTGTGACGGTCTCTGATTACCTGCTGGAGGAGTTCATCATGCTGTGTGTCTGTCTGTGAGCTGCTGTGTTCCTGCTGAACCTGCATAAGCTGAAAAAACATTTCCTATATTCACACACCTCACGTTATCATTTATACACCACTATAAAACTCTACTGCTGAATTCAGCCTTTACCATCCCATTAGTGTCTTCAAGGTCACTCTTGAGCTGGTCTCGCTCTTCTCTCAGGCCCTGTAGAATTTCTTGGAGCTGCTCACGCTCTTCAGTTATTGAGCTGATAGTGTGTCGCAGCTTCTCCATCTCATCTGGGTCTCTCTGAACTTCCTCCATCTTCTCAGACAAAAGCACATCTCTCTCTCCACGAACAGACTCGAGCTCTGCACTCAACTGCTCCGACTGACACACGGTAAAAACAGTGTTAAATCACTCAATCTGTCAGTTAGTGGAACGGTGTGTAGTGATGAGTGTGAACGGACCTTCTGTGTGGCCTCCTCTAATGACATGAGCAGTGTGCTCTTCTCCTGTGTGACGTGCTGGAGATCTGTCTGGATGTTTTGGAGCCGTTCTGACGTCTCTGTGAGCTGTTGACTCAGTTCTGCTTCCTTCAGCTGAGCATCAACCAGATCACTCTCCATCTTCAGCAGCTGATCCTGAACTTTAGACGCCTCATCTTTCAGTCTCTGATGGTCTTCATTCACACTGGCCTGAGCGGATATCAAAGTGTCTCTCTCCTCTCTTACAGAACGCAGCTCTTCTGACAGACCACACACCTGAGAAACATCAAATATATTCATAAGGCTTAAGACCAATGTCACATGAAGCTAATTTCAGATCTTCAGCTTATGTCCCACCTGTTGAGAGGTCTCTTGAAGATCCAATGTCAACTGGTTTCTCTGTCCTAATAAAGTCTCAAGCTCTTCTTTGAGTGTCTGAATCTGCAGAATGTCAAAGTCACCTTTATTTATATAGCGCTTTAAACAAAATACATTGCGTCAAAGCAACTGATCAACATTCATTTAAAACAGTGTGTCAATAATGCAAAATGATAGTTAAAGGCAGTTCATCATTGAATTCAGTGATGTCATCTCTGTTCAGTTAAATAGTGTCTGTGCATTCATTTGCAATCAAGTCAACGATATGTGTTACACCATAAGAGACAGAGTGATTAAAAGGCACAAACACTCACATCCTTGTAGAATAAAAAAAAAATAAAAATAAAATAAAGTCAGTAACAGACCTGTTGAAGCGGAGAATTGTTCTCCTCACTGGAATCTTCTTGGTTCAAATGCTGCTGCTCCTCTGCCTGAGCCTGCAGAATCTGAAACAAAACCTCACTTATTTAATTTGCATCAACTGGACTGGACTGGATTTACAAAAAAAAAAACACGTCACACACACACATAAAAAAAATAGCTTTTTGAAGAGGTGGAGACTAAAATGAGAAACCGGTTTTAATATTTACTGTAAAGACATGTATATTTAATGAAACTCACTGATGAGAATAATCAGAATTACGAACAAACCAAAAAGAAAAATGGCAGAATGCATGCCTTAACTAATGTAAAAAAATTATTCTTGAGGTTTTGCGAAATTTAACCTGAGATCGACCCGTTTTAATGAACAACTCGATGATTATTCTTCTCACCATCTCATTTTTCTTTTCTAGTTGTGTTCTCATCTGAATGTTGTCTGTCTCCAGCTCCCGTAGTCTCTCCTGAAGCTGATCTCGTTCTTGTGTTAAAGATGTGACTTCTGCTTTCATCTTCTCCATCACATCAGACTGCTCCTGGTGGTTCGAGCTCTCAGAGAGCAGAGGCTCCTTCTCACAAACAGCAGAACTGAGCTCTTCTGTAAGCTGCTTTATATTCAAGAAAACATGACACACTTTGATACAGAGCATTTAAAGAACAGCCATAACTACTGAGAGATGTTTGTGGATGCATCTACTACGGTTTAGAAAAATAAATCATATTTCTACACGTCAAACTGCTCAGTCACCTGATCTTGTAGTTTCTCTAGCTGTCCATCTTTACAGTTCATCTGGTCCTCATAATGTTCGACCTTCTGAACTCTCTGAGATTCCAGGTCGTGTAGTCTTCCCCGAAGCTCCTTCACCTTCTCCTGAGCATCTCTCAGTTCTGCTTGAGTCTCAATCATCTGCGGAGAACGAAAAGAGTTTAAAAAAGGTCTGATATCGGATGAGATCATCATGTTTGTCATGGCTTTTAGGAATAAATGCTCACCATCTCCACATTTTCCTCCATGTCGCTCTTGAGCTGGTCTCTTTCTTCTCTCAGGCCCTGTAGAATTTCTTGGAGCTGCTCACGCTCTTCAGTTATTGAGCTGATAGTGTGTCGCAGCTTCTCCATCTCATCTGGGTCTCTCTGAACTTCCTCCATCTTCTCAGACAAAAGCACATCTCTCTCTCCACGAACAGACTCCAGCTCTGCACTCAACTGCTCCGACTGACACACGGTAAAAACAGTGTTAAATCACTCAATCTGTCAGTTAGTGGAACGGTGTGTAGTGATGAGTGTGAACGGACCTTCTGTGTGGCCTCCTCTAATGACATGAGCAGTGTGCTCTTCTCCTGTGTGACGTGCTGGAGATCTGTCTGGATGTTTTGGAGCCGTTCTGACGTCTCTGTGAGCTGTTGACTCAGTTCTGCTTCCTTCAGCTGAGCATCAACCAGATCACTCTCCATCTTCAGCAGCTGATCCTGAACTTTAGACGCCTCATCTTTCAGTCTCTGATGGTCTTCATTCACACTGGCCTGAGCGGATATCAAAGTGTCTCTCTCCTCTCTTACAGAACGCAGCTCTTCTGACAGCTCACACACCTGAAAAAGCATAATGGATGAGACTAAGCCTTGTACAAGCAAAGAAAGTTAGCAAAGATGATGTCATGCAGTTCCTCTAACCTGTCTCTGCAATTCATCCACTTTAACAGGAAGTGTTTCCATGTGCTCCATCTTAGTCTGCAAACATCTCTCGGTCTCATGACTCTGATCAAGCTCCTTACGCAAGTCGCAGACAGTTTTCTCCAACACAAAATTATCTGTCAGATCTGTGAAAGCGGAAAAGAGTTAACAAAGTAAAAAAATTACTTTTTATTATTGACATAAAACACTAACTGAAACACTCCAGGCACCAACTGGTTTAATCTTAAAAGAATAGCTCCCACAAACATAAAAATTCTGACTCACCCTTGTCTATTCAAACTAGGGATGGGCATTTTTGCATTTTCAGCACTTTGCTAGTGGGAATAATCCGATAAATACCCATTTAAAATGAACATCTTAGTTTTCCCCACAGCCGTACACTCTATTTTAGGGATATGCCAGTATCAAATTTTCCTGTTGCGATTAATAGCTCATGATATTATCATCACAGTACACGGTATTGGAATTAAGCCTCAAAAATGGGTCATAATACAGTAGAACAGGTTAAATAACCTTATACCTTATAACAAAGATACCTGAACATTTATATACAATTAAGCAATACAGAAAAATATATAAAGTTAAAAGTTTTACACTGATTAAAGTGCAAAAGAATTATAAAGGCCCATAGGTATCACTTTACAATAAGACCTCATTAGTTAACCATTAACATTCACAATTATCAATGGCTACATTTGCTACAGAAGTTATTCATCTTAAAAAAAAAAAAAAAAAAAAAAAAAAAAAGTCTTAATTAATATGAACTCATTAAATAACAGTTGCAACTTTTGATTTTAACAATGTGTTATTAAATATTGAAATATCTAAGATTAATGAACGTTTAGAAGAATTTGTCTTTGGCAGTTTGTTAACTAATGTCAAGTCACCTTTATTTATATAGCACTTTAAACAAAATACATTGCGTCAAAACAACTGAAAACATCAGAGCACACAAGCATCTTTCAAGCAGCATACAACGGTGTTGCACATTTTGACCAGCGGATGGGAATAGTATTCTTAAAATGCATTCCAAATTCTGAATAATTTGTAATACATAATTATTCACAGTATTTAGAAGTGCCCACGATAACAATATTGTGCATATTATTTACCGTGATATATCGCATTACCGAATACTAGGCCTATCACGATAAGTTTTGCTGGACGGTAAATTGTCCAAGAAATTATCGCGATTAACGATAATAGTCATTCTACGACCAGTTACAACAAATATAATGATAATGGCATTATAACGCATACAGCTTTTCAAAGATCAATAAACTTATTTTATTTTATGGCAGATTCAGAGCAAGAAATACCAACATGTTGACTTTGTGTGTCTTAAAATTAATCTTGTGTGTTATATTATGTTTATATGCCAGTTGGGGATGCTCATATTGTCAGTTTAACCGTTAACCTAAAGTGAACATTGTGACCGATGAAGGGGCCTTTCACATATCACATCTTTTGGGCGCTCAAGTTCGTTTTTTCAAATGTGGTATGCATGCTCATAATGGAGACGCGGTGCGATGCACTTGTTTTTTCCAGGCCCGTTAACTCACAGGGCATGTTGACACACGCAACCGCATGCCTACTGACATACTTAGCTAAGCAAGCCAAATAAAGCAAGCAAAAAGTAGGCCGATTCCGACAGAAAGGGCATCGAAGTTACTTGGAAAATATTCTATGCGGTATTAAAATAAAGTAGTGCAAGTAAAATGATGCATCACTTGCAACGCAAACATCCACAAGCAAATGAAAGGTCTCTATCGAGACGTTATTTCTTTATTCCTGGGACATCTGTGCCATCGGAGAGGATGTTTTCTGCCGCGGGCGGCGCTCCAGACTAACCCCACATCATGACGTTAGATTTTTTTTTTAAATAAATGTAAAAATGAAATTAATCGTGGCAGAAAAAAAAAATTGTAATTAGTTCATTTTTTTATAGTGCGATTAATTGATTTATCGACTATCGCGACAGGCCTACCGAATACCGGCACATGTCTACAGTACTCTATTTGTGGTGGCACTCCCCACCCCCATATATACAGTACATATATATGCAAATAAATTTTCTGCCAGCAGGAGGCGCTTTAAGAGCAGAAGAGAGTGATTTCTCCAGTAACAGCTGTAAAGCAGCGCTTAGCTCACAAACGCTGCCTTATCAAGCATTACATGAAAGACGACATGAAAAATGTTCTAAATATAGTCAGTTTCCTTCTGAAATACAGTGATAAAAACAACAGCAGACCGCCAAATAAATATGTGGGAAACCCTCCATCTGCACAAAAGGACGTGAACGCACATGTAAACTTGATTAAGTATCTTTCTCACAATATAAATATGAAATCCCGAACAGGGAATTAATTTCATTTTGGAAAATGAGGGGGGGATTCGGTTGGATAATTGTGGTTTAAAAATTGTGTTAAAAATACCCTAACTCTCCCCTCAAATTAAAAGAATCCCCCTCATAAGAGCCAACTAAAGGGGGAATTCACCCAATTTTCCACCACGAAATTAAGACCTTGCAAAGAGAATTTACAACATCCTTTTAAAAATCCTGTTCTCATTATAATGTTCTGTATATTACAGACTGGCACAGACTTTTAAATACATTGCATATTCTGCCTGCTACTCTGTTATTTTTTCACTTGCTTCTCTGTTGACTATAAATAAAATGTTGTGTTTTATTTGCGTTTAATTAAATGGATGAAAACGGACAAGGAACTTAGAACACAGAAATACAGTAAAAAAAAAAAAAAAAAAAAAAAAGGTAAATTTAAAAAAACTACATATAATAATTAGGCTATATAGCCTAATAAATAATATAATAATAATAATAATAATAATCCTAATAAATAATATAATAATAATAATAATAATAATAATAATAATAAACCTGGATTTATTTCATGTTCAAAGGAAAAGTAGCTTATGGGGCCTGAGCAATTCCTTCAAACATTAAACAAAAAATATCCTTATAACTAAATAACAAGAGACCAATTTTAAATATTTTGCAAAATAAATAATGTGTACGACTACTTAATGTGCCCATGAAGGAATAGCATGTCGTTCACTTTTGAGAGCTTCAGTTTAATCCGTCTCTGCTCCAGTATGCAATCGCAAATACTGAAAGCCCTCTCCAATGGTGCGCTAGCTGGAATGCAAAGTACATGGCGTGTTACTTTGCTTAATCTTGGAAAGTCGTCTTTTCCAACACTGGAGGACATCATCCTGTCTGTGTGCTTTTAATCCATCCAACTTGACCTTTTAATATCTCACTATTTCGGAACCGAATTACAAGTCGCTGTCTATGGTATCGTCAGTATCCTCCCATTCCGTGAAGTCTATTTTATTATAAATAAAGGTTTAATGTTTCTAGTTATTTTATTTTGTTAGATATTTCCACTTTGCGGGAGTCCCGCAAATAATTTTACTTTCCCGGAACCCGCACACAATAGAATCTTGCCACCCGCTTCCGCATTCACCCATCAAAGATTGTCCCATGCCGCACTCGTTGGCGCTGGTTCCTGAGGGAGTTAACTTAAGATTAAGCCACTTGATTAATATGGATTTCATTTTAAATGTCTTCAAGTGCCATTTAAATCTTGAAAAATGTATTAATCTGACTTTCAATGGATGGGAAAAAAAAATAAAAATAAAAAAAAATAATCCCCTTAAAGCTGGTTAAATTTTCCTTAATTAAACATCAGCATTTCAAATGTTCTGATGATCATTGTAAATTGTTCACAACTGAACCGTAAACAAATTTAGAGTACTGTACAATCAGTCAGTTTAGATTTCACGTTGACTTCAGATCATGATGTCCCTGTGTATGTTCTTCACTTACTTTTTGGGACTTTTCCATCCAGAAGAGCAGTTAGTTTGGTATTTTCGTCGAAAGCACCCATTAGTTCTTTCTGAAGATCCGTTTGCATCTTTTTAAAGCGAGACTTCTCCTGCTCCAGCTTGTCCTGAAGCATCTTCACCTCATCTTCCATCTTCTCATAGCCTGCAGTCAGGGTTGCCTGATTGAAGCAGAATCACACAAAATAAACCACTACTTATGACCTGCGAACCCTGATCTCCCCTAGAGCAGCACTCTACTCACATCTCTCTCTTTGAGGGAGATGTTCTCAGTCCGCAAGAAGGCCCATTCTTTCTTGGTATCCAAACTGACACACTCAGCATCGTCAAGAGAGCGCCGTAGACGCGTCACTTCCTGGACAAGATCCTTGTCACTCTGCAGAATGCAATACAGCATAATGAATATGAAATAAATAAATAAATACACAACAATACAGGACGTTTGTAGCCACAGGACAGCAGAGTTAATATAAATATCTGCATATAGATCGTCTTTGAGAATCCACATCCATATGCCCACACATTATGCCAGTTTCTAGAGTCAACATACAGTTTTGTCAATGCATAGGGGGAAAGAGAACTGTGCAAATGTTGATAAACATTGCATAAATAGTCTCCATGGCCATACATTCTCTCCAGAGGTCAGCATCAGACATTGAAAACCCAGTAATTAAAAGTAAATACACCACCAATAAATAAAAATGCAGCGATTCAGTGACGTACACAACTCTGTAGCTCAGTATTCAGGTCTGTCTTCTTCTGAAGCTCAGATGACATCATGGCCAGGTCAGCCTGTGGAGGACAACAGTAAGTTCATACATTTTTTTGGTCTTTAAGTGCAGCAATGAGTCCATCTACAAGACATACATCAAGTGAACATGAACAGACCTTCAGCTTTTGGATCATGTCTTCTGAATGTTGTAAATCTTCCTGCAGTTTGGAGTTTTCCGCCTCCAATTCTCTCTGTATGGAGAGGAATTAAAATATTATTAAGAGCTGTCAGACACAGATTTTTTTAGAAAAACGTGTAGAGACTTAGTCTTAGTATTGGAAAAAAAGAGAATAATCCAAGTGAGAATTTGAAGTTTTAAAGCTTTGATGTGATCACCTCGTACTCTTTCTTGCTCTCCTGCTCTAGTTTCTCAAACTCATCTGCATCTTTTCTCTCATCAACGTCCTTCTGCAGAGCATCTTTATCCTTCTGAAGGGAGTCTTTATCTGCCTTCAGACTCTCCAGATCTTCAGTTATCAGTTGAAGCGCGTGTTTGATCGAGTCTCGTTCGGCAATAACAGCATCCTTTACAAAATAAATTTCAAAATGGCATTCAAACCCATCTTACTACTGTAACTCGAGGCATTTCCAAATGAAAGTACATTTAACAGGCCAAAGAAAAATGCAGGATATTGTGGTTCACTCACTTTCTCAAATCCAAGAGTCTCACAGAACTGAATGGCCTCTTCCAGATCTTTTTTTAGCTAAACACAGAACACAGTGGTTTTATAAAAAATTAAATAAAAAAAATCCATATTCATGGTCAGAAGAAAGAAGTTTTCAAAACCCATTACTGTTATTCAAATACCTGTCCAACCTCAAATATAAACCAAGAGCTGCTTGTACAACAGCAGTTGTACCTGTTCACATGTGTGCTGCGAGTGCAGCAGGGCTTCTGAAGTTTGCGCCAACTCTGCCACCTTAAGTTCGAGTGAAGAAGTTTCCTCCTGAGCCTTCTGTCGCTCCTGAACCTCCTCCTCCAGTCGACTCTGCAATGCCTCCATCTGTTTCTCCAGCTGAGAGATGGTCTTCTCCTCTGAAAGTGTGGCTTGAGCATCCAGCTTGTTCTGCAACTCTGAGATCTTCAGCTGGAGTTCAGTGCTCATCTCCTCTGCTCTCTGTTTGCACTGAGTTTCTGCTTCCAGCTGACGCTCTAGAGATACTACCTTCAACGTCAGCTCGCTCGCTTGAGGCGAGTCCAAGTAATGACTCCTGAAGGAGAGGAGACTCATTAATTGTCATTGTGTCGTTTGTTGTTGAATGCATCAAACAGATTGTTTTTTTTTTTATAATTTTGATATGTTTGGATCCCCTTGAAAACGAGATGACATTTCAGAGTTTATCCTGATCAAAAAGTTCAAAGTTCACTAATGGCAAATGATGAAAACGTGATCAGACCTGTGCAATACTGTAAGTGATTTCACTGCTCCATTTATTTCTACCCACGTAAAATCAAATTATGCATGGAAAAGTTTGTCAGAAGATACTATATGATGTATTATTATTCACTGAGGTTTATATACAAAAACAGTCCCCTCCTGAACATTCATTTTTAGCATTAAACAAAACTAGGTAAACATTTTAAATGGGCTATTTTGAGTGTAAAGGACTGTAGTGAGAATAATGGTGTCCTCACCCTTCAGAGGAGCTGCGGACAGTGTTGCTGCTCATCTCCATGTCCATGTTGGGTTCCTCCAGAGCAGTGAAATCAAACCGGCTGTCAAACTCATCCATATCTGTACATAAACATAAAAACTGAGCAACTGCTTCACAAACCTTTATCTGGTGTAACACTGACCATGTTCACATTTACATGCTTCACACCTAAAGCACTATAATTTTCAAGTGCACCTAAAGCTAATTTTCTCCAATGATAATACAGTCATACCCTCTCCCTCATCGGGCAGAGAGCAGTCAGCTCTTCTCTTCTTGATGTATGGCTCTGCGAAACTCATGTCACTCGCGCCGAAATCCTCATTCAGAAGACGAGCAGACGTCAGCAGCTTCCCACCCCACGTCACTCTCCTCTTTGGAACCTTTATAGTTAAACAACAATCAGATCCATCGACTTCACGAACACTGGGGTTTACTAGTGTTAAAACTAGTGAAACCTGTTACCTTTGGGATTAGGGCAACATTTGAGGCAGTAACTAGTAGCTTGGTTAAGTTCTTAATCCTGTCCGACTGCTCTCTCTGGAGCTGGTCTTTCTCCTGCAGAAGCTGACACAGGGATTCTCGCTCGGTCGCAGTTGTTTGTGTGACAGAGGAAACCTGTGAAATGAGTTGGAAAACAATTATGCGAGGAGATGATGGGTCATGTTATTGCTGGATGATTGTCAAACAGGTGAACCACATTCTCACCTCTTGCAGACGTCTTTTGAGGTCAACAATCTCATTGCGGTATCTTCTCAAGAGAGCTCCTTCATCAGAGACCTCTGTGACGTGAGGGTCGTTCTTCATGCGCTTGGCAGCACTAGCAAACTTTAACCACAGTAAGAACCCAAAGAAATTCAATACCTCTACCTATATCAATCCAGAATTAGAGGAAAAAAGGTCTTCTCTCATACCTGTAAGGTGCTGACAGTCTCGTCGACTGTGGCTGGGGTGATGGTGCAAATAATGACAGTTTTGGCATTGCCACCCAAAGAGTTCTGAAGGATCCGAGTCAGTTTACTGTCTCTGTAATTCAAGAAGCCCCTTTTGGATGGAACAGAAACAAGACATTATGTTTTAGCTATAGCTTGACCAAAAACAGATTCATGGTAGGTCATGAAATAACTCACTTCTGACTCTCATCGGATAACTTTTTAATGACTTGACCAAGAGTGAACAAACTACGGTTAATGTTGCACCCTTCTTTAAAGCGGGCTCCTGAAATAGAAGAACAAGAAAGGGGTTTTAACAGACCGCACAAATTTTTGCTCAAATTTCATATAAAAAAAATAATAATAATAAAAAAAATAATAATAATAAATAAAAAAACACCAACTTTTGAACTTCTCAGTTTGAGGAAACAATCTTTATTAAAAAACAATAAATTAATCAATTCATAAAAAAGGAAATCAAAATAAGTAAAATCTTATAAGGTTTAAACGCAACAGACTAAAAGACTAAAACAAATCGTTACCCTCTGCTCCTGTTTGACTCGCTCGCTCAGCACCAGCAAGATCCACCAAGTTCTAAAGGAACATGGAAACGACAATACACTGACTAAACATTAAATGCTGCTTATCAAAATTACATCAGTGAATGATATCACGCCAACGGTTCCTGGTTTGTTTTGAACTCACCAAGTGTGACACAATGATAGCTCCATCAGCGTTCTCACCGGACGCCGGGTCACTTCTCTCACGACTCTCCAAGATCTGGCATGGACAAAATAAAGGAGATGCTTCAGAGATGAGCACTATTCCAAACAAAGTCTAGTTCATCACGCTTCTTACCATGCGGAAGATGGTGTGAGAGCGGCTGCTACGCTGGTTCATTTTTGTTTTTCCATAATGTCGGTTTTCTGTCCGAAAAAAAGTGATGAAGAAATAAGTACCACAGTATACCAAAAAGATAAAGAATGGGGGACGATTAGTGAGTGCAACTTTACTTTCTCCTTTGGTGATCCAGGACAGGGCTTGTTCCGGAGACGTCACCAACTCTTCCGTCAGATCAGCCACGTACACGTTTTTCTGAGGACACAGTTGGCAGGTTAAGAGCTAAAACTACTTTCAAATCCCCAGTGTGAGTCCAATGAAAGATGAAACTTACGTAGTTCCCTTCACGGATTTCCAGAGGTTTCCTTTTCCAGCTCTCGCAGAGCAAATCTGTGACGGTTTCATTGTAGATCTCCATGTAGCTCACACGCAGGAGAAACTCCTTCTTTGGACACTAGATAGATGCAAAGAAATAAAACTATGGTTTATTTCACTGATACTGAAGGAAAAAGACACTGATTATTAAAGGAATACTTTGATAAAAATATATATAAATTTGCTGAAAATTTATATTCAGGTACACTATTCATTTAATCCTTTGTGGGGGAAAAGACTGAAATATAAGCTTAAGCTCTTATTCACGGTAAAAGGGTTCCACTCAGATCTCAAATCTTGTACCATTAAAATACACTTACATTTTTAATAGTTTTGAAGACATCAGCCATGGCAAGAGGAATCACTCCACGGTTATGTTCACTTCCCATCATGGTGAAGGTCTTTCCAGAAGATGTCTGTCCATATGCAAATATTGTGCCTGAAAATACGAGATTATGCATTAAGAATCAACAGTGACCAAGCAAATTAAATGCATAAGTACAAATCACATCAATGTATATTGTGATCATATATACAACTACATAAAATACATATTTGTTTTCTGTATAAATATTTGTAATTACTGTAATTTCTGGACTCACCGTTATAGCCTTCAACTGCTGACACGACCAGTGGCTTTGCGATGTCCTGGTAGAGCTGAGCAGTGGTCTCTTCAGCACTGAACACACGGTCTGAAACACATAAAGGTCAGAACATAAAGCATGGCTCGACTGGTCAAAGAAGATCCGCTGATGTTCAACTCACCAAAGCTGTAGCTCTTAGTCTGAGCTCCATCATCATCCAGCTGATGGATGGCCTGTTTGTCAGCTCTCCAGTAGAGCTGCACTGGCTCTGGGCTTTCAGACTCCTCCCTTAAATCATCAAAATCATCATAAGATTATTGTTGAGTCTGAGAATCAACGTTAAACAGAGCATTAACCATCATAACGCATTCAGGTCTGTTTTGACCAGGAAGAGAACATTTATTATTTAGTTTATTAATTCATACATTTAGATGTAACGTATATGCATACAAAGACATGCATACGCATCAAATCAAATTCACACACTAATGAGAACTACTGATCAAATACAATATGGGTTTATTTATTTATGATGATTAAATAACGATTGGGTCCAAACGGAGCGAAAATAACATTATAACTAACTTGGTTTGACATGCGTTATGATGGTTAATGCAATGAGCTGTTGGTTGACTGACAGACTTGTAGTTAATTCTAATTCTAAAACCTGTTAAACCAACAAAATATGAAGATATTATAATTGAATATCATAATATTATAATATTTTATTGTTTCTATTGTTTTTAAAATGTATAACGTTACAAGAAATATAACAAAAACTGCCTTTTGTATAGAATTTAGAGGATGTCATTCCTTCACTTATAAAATTGTTCAAAATATCTTGAAAAGATTTGTAATCTTAAAATCACCTTTACACAATGAAGTATAGTTTGTGTTTAGAATAGGTTTACTTCAGAAATATAATAAAAACAACCTTTTCTATGAGTAAGCCATCTGTTCGCTCCGCCTCGAAGACTTTCTTAAATCTTAGCAAATAACATAGGACTGTTTTATGTTACATTTAGCTCCGCGCTTTTAATATTAAGCTTTTCTTACCTTTTAATAAGAGGTCTGACTCTAACGCAAACTTTTACTGCGGATTCCTCCGTCATTTTCACTCCATCAAAGATAAACTGACTGAAACTAACGTTAACTGACTAGTGAGCGCTCAGTGAGATTTAAAATTTCAACTCGAATTTCCATTGGATAGCCATCTGTGCGCATGCGCGTATCAACGGTCACTCATTTCAGTCGAGCTTCCGGTGGAATGTAGAGAGGAGAGATACTCCCCGACTCCGCCTACACGATTTTAAACGAAAACTCATTGAATATGCATGTACGTGGAAGACGCCTCATGAATATTACTATTGAGGAATTGTCACTTCCGCGAAAGCGGTGTCATTGTTTATATTTTGTAATATTATACTTTTTATTGCAATTACTTTTTGCATGTTAAAGGAGCAGTTCACTTCCAAAACGAAAATTCTGTCATTATTTACTCACCTTCCACTTGTTCTAAACCTTTATGAATTTCTTTCTTATGTTGAACACAAGAGAAGATATTAAAAAAAAAAATGTTAGTATCCGAACAGTTGATGGGCACCATTAACTAACATAGTACTTTTTTTTCCTACTATGGAAGTCAATGGTGCCCATCAACTGTTCGGATACTAACATTTTTCAAAATATCTTCTCTTGTGTTCAACATAAGAAAGAAACGGTTAACGGCTCATAAAGGTTTGGAACAAGTGGAAGGTGAGTAAATGATGACAGAATTTTCATTCTGGAAGTGAACTAACCCTTTAAGTTTTTTGTTGTTTCATAGTTTAATCGATCTAATTTTATACAACTAATTAATCACTTTTATGTTACCATTTCCATTTTTGTTGTTTCTCCAATTGTTTTGGTTTTCAGAACAGTTGTAAATATAGAATACATTTTAAATGTAGTATTTTAGCTAGTATTTCATGGAGTAAAGTGTGACAATAAGCCCCAGGCTGATGGACTAAACTGCAATATAACAATAAAACCTGCTTTAAATGCCTTCTTTATTATTCTCAAAACACACAGAGACCCAGAGTTGTGGTGTATTTATGGCAAAACATTTATTTGAAATCATAATGATGACAACTATCACATTAATAAAAAGGATGATTTGGACCTCAAAAATCAATGCAACCTAAAGACATTTACAGGTTTTTACATGAATAGAAATTGTTTCGAAAAAGTAGAGCTACCTGTATCTTTGCTAGGGCACTTAAATAGCGATTAATGCACAAGCGTCTTTGTGTTTATGGCAACAATGGCAGGACTAGTCAACAGCACCTGACTATTCTCTAACCCCTTACCCGATCGTTGACCACAGACAACATTCACTTGCATTGAGAACCACCTCAGACGGGCTCATAAAACACCGGTGGGTTATCACAATCAATAAAGGCATTAATTAAAGCAATTACAAATAAATCACTAAGACCAGTCAAAGACAAAAACATTGAATTCAGGATGAAAAGGGTGCAAAATAAATTAAAGAAAAATGAGTTATTAATTATTAATTCAGACAGTATGCAGATGTTGAAGCCAAAGTCTTGTTTTTAAACTGGAGTTTACACAAGTAATTGGTTATAAACACAAATATACAGTTATTTGTCCATTTTGACATTCAGATCAGGGACAGATGTGATTATTACTCCAAGATAATAGTATCACCAATTATTGGATTCAATCCTTTTAGTCAACTTGCTTTCTTTTAATCAGGATAGGTTTTGTGTGTCTGGAACTGATTGATCGTAGGCCTCATTGATGTGAGCTTATGCACCTGCAGTTTATGACTGAAAAAAGAAACATTATTTGTGGACAGTATTCAGTTTTTGAGTGAAATAAAAGCATTACTGATGGATAATTTTGTCAATATAACCTAAAAAACTAAGATGAATGAGCTCAGATCAGTGAGGCCTACGATCAACCAGAACTTCAAAAGAAATTCAAAACTTGTGCTGACTGAAAAACAAGCCGACAATACTTTTGTAAAATAAAACAAAAAACAAAACAAAAAGACAATTACAGATTTACAAGCAATTTTGTAGGCTGCCATTTTTGACAAGTGTAACAAGGTCAGGGGAAAATTCTAAAAAATACTTTTTTAGAAGTTGTCATACGCTGTGTGCATAAACTCAAAAAGTTTAATACAATGTGATAACATTATTTGAAAAAAAAAAAAAAAAAAAGCAGAACACAAGGTTTCATTTTACTTACAGATGTTATTACTGAGCTTTATGGATATCAAAAGAATGACTTCAAAGCATTTTGCTTTTTATTATTTCCTCATCAGATATTCTTTGTCATTCAGTTCCGTTTAAAAGCCTAAATCCTAATCATGCTTGAACAGAACTCAGTTTACAGTTCAAGAATGTCAATAAGATCAATAATCACTAACACAAATACTCAACCTTCACCATGAGCTCTATCGAAAAAGCGCAAGCAAATCTATGTTTTTTTTTTTTTTGACAGTTCAGTGTTGGCGTGATTATGAAACGCTACAGGTGGAGGATTTGGGTGGCTGCTCCAGGATGGACTCTCGACGCAGGTCGTTGGGCACAGTGCCGTTTGGACCCCACACGTTCAGCTCACCGTAGATGCCCGTCTCGAGCATCTCCTCCTGCCAGGGTATAGAGACGTTACCTGACGCAAACTCATCAAAGAACTTCTTGTCATCGTCCTCCAGGCAGACCCCCTTCACAGTGGAGAAAGCGCCCACGTCATCCAGATTCTTGGCATAGACGGTCTTGGAATCCGGTACGAAAGGAGGCGGCAGAATCCCTGTAGGACACCAGAGTGGTGTTAGTGCACTTAGAAGACAAACAAGGCTGCATTTATTTGATCCAAAATAAAGTAAAAACAGCAATATATTGAAATATTATTCAAATTTAAAATAGATATTTTCTATGTGAATATATTTTTAAATATAATGTACTCCTGTGATTAAAGCTGAATTTACAGCATAATTACTCAATTTTTTTTTTTTTTTTTTATGTTTGGGGAATATAAGAAGCTATTACCTTTATCATCAAGGATGCATTACATTCATTTAAAGTGACAGTAAAGACTTTTATAATTTTACAAAAGATTTCTATTTCAAAACAAATTTCTTTTTTTTTTTTTGCGAATCCTGAAAAATAAAATGCATGAAAAATCAGCTTTGATTCACAGGAATAAAATTACATTTTACAATATATTCACACAGAAAACAATTATTTTACATTTTAATAATACAGTATTTCAATTGTAATAATAATATTTCACAATATTACGGTCAAATAAATGCAACTATCATCAGCGTTACACCTGCGTCCAGTTTCCTCCAGTTGATTTCGCTGAAGAACGGATGTGCGCGTAGCTCATCACACGTGCCGTTCTTGAAGCCCAGTCTCTTGTCAACTTCTTTTGCCAGAACACCCTCACAGATGGACTTGGCATTCTCACTGAAATTTTCTGGGTACGTCACTGGGTCGTTCAGGATTCGTTTTTTAACCTCTTTATTCTCCACCTGAAAAACACAATGTTTGTTACACAAAGAATCAAAATTCTAGAGTCAAGGATAACAGCAGCACATTTACTAGTGTTTCTGTACGGACAACACAACTGTCAGAAAGGTAAAGTTGATTAATTCTGTAATTATTTACTGACCACGAATTGTTCCAAACCTGTATGGGGTTTCTTTTTTCTGCTAAACACAAAATATGTTTTGAAGAGTAACCAAGCAGTTGATGATGATCGTATTTTTTTTAACTTCTTATTGCATTTTCCTATACTATGGAAGTCAATGGGGACCAACAACTGTTTGATTACACATATTCTTCAGAATATCTTCTTTTGTGTTCAACAGAAGAAAGAAACTCGTATGAGTTAAGAACAACATGAGGGTGTGAAAATGATGCAACAATTTTCATTTTTGGGTGAACAATCCCCTTTAAACCTTTAACCCTAACCTGACACATTCAGCCAGTAGGTGTTGCTGTCATTAAACGATTAAAAACAGCCTGTTGGGGCAAAGTTTAAGTTTAAAGTTCGGCAGACACTTTTATTCAAAGCAACATTCCTTGCATTGACACTTTAAAGCCAAAGCATATTTTATCAGTATGTGCATTTAATGAGAGTCTTAAGTGTAAATTTTGAATTGAATGATTACTTAAGTGTAATAATGCAAGCACAAACAATACAACCAGCATGAAACATCCTCACCAGATGTCCTGCTGTTCCAGTTCATTCACATTTACAAGGTTTAACAAAACTGCTTTAGTACATTTTAGCCAGCATAATCTGACCATCTCACCAATGATTCAAGCTCTAGGAAAAAAAGTTTTCAACAAAATTCCAAATGTGGGAAAATCTAAATCTAAAAGTGTAGTTTCTTGGTCATTTGGTTCAAAAGTTAACACACACACACAACTTTTCTATTAAGAAGCACTAAAACTTTGGTTTGTTCAGAAAATATAATTTGCTCAAATTTAAATAAATTAATATTACTCTACTACATCACATCAGGTTCACTACGTAACATCAAGTGTATAGTGTATGTTAGTGGGATTAGTTTGTATCTGAAGAGCATGACATTGAGTTCTCAAGTTAAAATTTGTTCTCTTTGGATAAAAAGCATCTGTTGAAAACATAAATGTGAAACTAATGAAGATCCTCTGAAGAATGAATGCTGAATATCACCTTCTCTCCTCGAGTCCTGAAGGGTCCTTTGGCTGCAATGAACTCGTACAGCGTGACCCCGAGAGTGAAGTAATCTACAGAGTAATCATATTCTTCACCCTTCAGCAGCTCTGGGGCCATGAACCCTGAAAACAACACACAAACACTAGTGAGGGGAGTTGAACGTCTTTATGAATAAACCTTAAAGCATCAGCACTCATGACCCAGTGTCATCCTGCTTTTGTTTAACATTATGGTGTTTATATGAACATACAGGTGCATCTCAATAAATTAGAATGTTATGAAAAAGTTCATTTATTTCAGTAATTCAACTTAAATTGCAAAACTTGTGTATTAAATTCAATGCACACAGACTGAAGTAGTTTAAGGTCGTTGGTTCTTTTAATTGTGATGATTTACCAGGGCTACCAAGGCTACACAATCATGTGGAAGACTGCTGATCTGACAGTTGTCCAGAAGACAATAATTGACACCCTTCACAAGGAGGGTAAGCCACAAACATTCATTGCCAAAGAAGCTTACTGTTCACCAGGGGCGTAGCCATCTTTTCAGAAGTGAGGGGGACAGAAATTACACACACACAGACACATAAAACATTACGATATAACATTTCTGTAATCTATATAGCCTACCAGTCAACAGTTTTTTAACAGTAAGATGTTTTGAAAAAAATCTCTTCTGCTCACCAAGCCCACACTTATTTGATCCAAAGTACAGCAAAAATATTGAATTATTTATTCTATTTCAAATAATTGTTTTCTATTTGAATTTTAATGGTAATTTATTTCTCTGATCAAAGGTGTATTTTCAGCATCATTCCTCCAGTCTTCAGTGTCACATTAATCAGAAATCATTATAATATGATGATTTGCTGATTATCAATATTTAAAACAGAGGAGTAAAAAACAAATCTGCATTCTTTGATAACTATAAGGATCCACAGATCAGCATTTATGTGATTTTAAAAAAAATATATATATATAGAAATTAATACTTTTATTTAGCAAGGATTCTTTAAATTGATCAAAATTGATGATAAAGACATCATTTTACAATGATTTCTACAATGATTACAGAGATTTATATTTCAGATAAATGTTGCTCTTTTGAACTTTTTATTCATCATAGAAACCTGAACAAAATCTACTCTGTTGTTTTCAACATTATCTTAATACAAGTTTTTTTTTTCCTTTTTTTTTCTTTTTTTTTTTTAGCAGCAAATCAGTAGGCTATATCAGAATTATTTCTGAAGGATTGTGTGACTTGAGTAATGATGAAAAAAATCAGCTTTGAAATCTCAATAAATTACATTTTTAAATATATTAAAATAGAAAACAGCTATTTTAAATAGGCTAGTACAAATATTTCAAAATTTCACTGATTTGCAGTACGTGGATAAAATAAATGCAGGCTTGGTGAACAGAAGAGACTTCTTTAAAAAAAAACATTAACAAGCTTACTGTTCAAAAACTTCTGACTGGTAGCGGATACTATAGGCAGCTTTAATTTTTCTCTAATCTCTAGCTTTTAATTGGCTTAGAAATATATAACTGCTGGACAATAACAAATTATGATTTGTTTATATACTACAAACACTTTTTATCACATAATAAGGCAGAATAGTTTATATACTGTATTAAATGTCAGTTAGCACTACATTGTTCATATATTTTATTTATCACCTGCTGGAGATTTTTTTGGACTTTAAAAAAACAAAACCGAAAACAATTGTTTTCATACAGCGATAGGTGGACTCTTTCTGCGCGAGAGCGCCCTCCGGCTTCGAGTATAAATGAAACACGCACATACCCTGCAGGTGTGTTTAGCGCTCTGTGATGTTCATTTCGCCTTCTGGGTCAGAAAAAAAAACATCAGGTCATTTGCAGACTATCCTGTTTCTTTGAGTTTAAATCTATATTTATTCACATTTGAAAACCTCTATACGAACACACTTGCCCGAAAAAGTGCGGGGGGGCGAATTTCCGTGATGATAAAAGTGGGGGGGACATGTCCCCCACGTCCCCCGCGTATTCTATGCCCCTGCTGTTCACTGAGTGCTGTATCCAAGCATGTTAAAAAAGTTGAGTGGAAAGAAAAAGTGTGGAAGAAAAAGCTGTACAACCAACCAAGAGAAAAGCACTCTTTATGAGGATTGTCAAGCAAAATCAATTCAAGAATTCAAGTCAAGGCATCAAGAGCCACCACACACAGAAGTGTCAAAGAATTTGCTAAACCACAGAAAACATCAGAGGTGTCTTACTTGGGCTAAGGAGAAGAAAAACTGGACTGTTGCCCAGTGGCCCAAAGTCCTCTTTTCAGATGAAAGCAAGTTTTGTATTTCATTTGGAAACCAATGTCCCAGAGTCTGGAGGAAGGGTGGAGAAGCTCATAGCCCAAGTTGCTTGAAGTCCAACGTTAAGTTTCCACAGTCTGTGATGATTTGGGTTTCAATGTCATCTGCCGGTGTTGGTCCATTGTGTTTTTTGAAAACCAAAGTCACTGCACCCGTTTACCAAGAAATCTTGGAGCATTTCATGCTTCCTTCTGCTGACCAGCTTTTTGAAGATGCTGACTTCATTTTCCAGCAGGATTTGGCACCTGCCCACACTGCCAAAAGCACCAAAAGTTGCTTAAATAACCATGGTGTTGGTGTACTTGACTGGCCAGCAAACTCACCAGACCTTAACCCCAAAGAGAATCAATGGGGTATTTTTAAGAGGAAGATAAGAAACAAGAGACCAAAAAAAATGCAGATGAGCTGAAGGCCATACCACCTCAGCAGTACCACAAACTATTCACCTCCATGCCACGCCGAATTGAGGCAGTAATTAAAGTAAAAAGAGCCCCTACCAAGTATTGAGTACGTGTACAGTATATTAGCATTCTTTTCAGAAGGCCAACAATTCACTTCAAATGTTTTTTATTGGTCTTATGAAGTATTCTAATAAGTTGAGATTGTGGGATTTTGTTAAATGTGAGCCAAAATCAACACAATTAAAAGAACCAAATACTTAAATTTCTTCAGTCTGTGTGCATTGAATTAATTTGATTCACGAGTTTCACAATTTGAGTTAAATTACTGAAATAAATCAACTTTTCCACAACATTCTAATTTATTGAGATTCACCTATGTATGAACTACAATCTTTTGTGAAAGTAATGAGGGAGGTTTTCACCTGGAGTTCCAGCGTAGCCTTTGGTTTTAAGCTGGTCATCTGCAAGCTCCACAGCCAAGCCAAGATCAGAGATACGGACGTTACCTGAAAACACCAGCATGATGAGCATGACTGACATGGCTCTTAAGCCCTCAGATTTGTGTGTATGTTGAGGAGTGGTGCATTTTAACATCTTCACCTTCATTATCTAGCAGAACATTTTCTGGTTTCAGGTCTCTGTAGATGATTCTCTTCTGGTGTAGATGCTCTAGGCCTTGAATGATCTGAGCAGCATAGTAACACGCTCTGGTTTCAGAGAACCCTGGGTTATTCTCATCCACATTATAGATGTGGTACCTGTGACAAAGATATCTACTCTTTATTATGTTTACAAACAGCCATTAAAAAATAATTACATCAAAAATAGAATAAAATAAAAAAAAGCAGCAATCACAGGCGAAGCAGAGCAATGGAGAAAGCACAGGTGTGATATAAACCTCACTAAAGGAGGTAGAGCTTTTTCGCATTTGGCTCCCAAACTCTGGAATAGCCTTCCTGATAATGTTCAGGGTTCAGACACACTCTCTCTGTTTAAATCTAGATTAAAAACACATCTCTTTGGCCAAGCATTCAAATAATGCATCTCATAATTTTGGACTGCAGTTATATCTGAACAAATGCGCATTATTATTCTTTAGCTTTGGTTAAACTAATTAATTTTAGTTGGTTGGAACCACAGCTACGCTAATTATGTCTCTATTTGTTTCTCTGTTTTGCCACAGGATTTACTCAAGGTTGGATCCAGAACACCTGATAAGAATTGATGCTGACCCCTCAGAGGACCTCAGATTATGTTAACCCTGAAATAACATACAGAACTACAACATTTTTGCTATAAGTGTGATTGCATCATATAATAATAGCTGTTAATAGAGTTCACCATCTGTTTGATTACGTCTTTGATTTTTCGGTACATTTCTGCCATATGCACATAAACTGACCACTGATAAGCTACTACTAAATATTGTAGAAACTTAATTTTCGGTAAAGTTGCTTTGCAATGATTTGTATAGTAAAAAGCACTATACAAATAAACTAGATTAAAATTGAATTGAATATAAGCAATTGCCCAGTGACTTGTAGCACAAAGCTGGTTTCAGTTTTTACCCAGGTTAAGTTCAAGTTTAGTTTGAGCAAACTCTGTGTTTTCGGGCTCAAGAAGGTGAGTTGGTTTTGAGAGGGTTTCGTCATCATGGTAACTTAAGCTACATTGCTGCCGAGCAGGTTTTATTCTGAGTAAGAGATCGCAAACCAAAGCTGGGCCAATCAGCTCTGAACAAAGTAACATATATCTGACGCAATAAAGCCACCCCTCTTTATCTCTCACTACAAATGAAAGTTTAAAGTGATACAATTTTAAAGACAAATCTTTTGCTACTAATTATTATATTTATATTTTATAGATTATAATTATGTATAATTCATATAAAATAGTTAACAATTAATATTAACTTAGCATTTAAATGAATAGCCTATAACAATATACATGTAAATACAAGTTTTAGTATGTAAAGCTTTTTAAACTGAAGTTTTTTTTTTGAGCTCCATGTAATATTAATTATTTAATACAGTTGATTCACTTGCATTGATAAAGTCAGTATCTGCCTTCTCAAACTCTCACTGCAGCAGTGTTAATTCCTGCCTTGTAAATGTGTTTCAATTCATGATATTTTTTCATCATATCTTCATCTTCATCATATCTTCATCTTCAACAGACAAGTGAATTGCACTGACTCTCACGAGTCAATCAAACTGATGTTTCCATATTCCATGTGATTGGCTGCACATGCCTCACAAACTCTGGATCAAACTTGAGTTGACAGAGAACAATTATATCGAGTGTTTTGCAACAGCTGATCCCGATCTAAACCGGGTTGGGTTTGTCAGGTTGTCAGCTCAAACTTATTCTGAAACTCAGAGTTTGTTCATCTCGCTTCAAGATACAGGCCATGAATGAATTCATTGGGTTCAAAACACATGCTTTCAAATATCAAATACCTATGTGATTAATTTGAACAAAAAAGGTTCTAAAGACTATCTGAACCAAATTTGGTGAAGATCAGACCAACTTTGTGGGAAATGCAGCTCAAATGGTCTTGATCTAATTCAATCACTACAGGGCAAAGTTGTCCAGGAAAACGTCATTCTAAAGAACTGTCATGATTCATAGTGTGTGTGCGTGACTGACCTGAGGTCTCCTCCATTCATGATGGTCATCACCAGACACAGTTCTGTTTTGGTCTGGAAGGCGTAAGCCAGAGACACAATGAATCTACTGTGAACTCGAGCCAGGATCCGTTTCTCCACCATGGCACCCTGTGAGAACAGAACATTAGTGTGAAGGATGATCTTCAGTTTTTTTTTTTTTTTCTGTCAAATTGTTGTTAATATAATATAATATAAAGGAGAATTTATTTAAAAAAAATTATGCATTTGAATAATTTAACATTTGGACTCAACAGTGCATAATAGCATATTTTTACAGATTAATGCATACTGTACATTCAAAAGGACCAAAAATAAATAAATAAACATAAAAAACATTTTAACAGCCTCAGTATACTAACATGATCGTTCTGCAGATGCCATTTTTATATAACATAATTTGCACGTGAACCAGTGCACTAGTTTTACTTTACGCATTATGTACTACGCAGGATGCATTTCACCGTTTGTGTTTCTCAACCAATGACTAACAGAAGGAACACACCATTAATGATGCTTAAGTGAATGTTTACAAACAGCACAGCACTTTGTCTGTAAACATTGTTTTCAAACTTTTAAGTATAAATGAGGTAATTATTAACATGAATCACGATCTAATGATTCATCTGATGGACAGCGTTCTTCATTCACACTTGGACAGTCAGTATCATCTCTAGAGTTGTTCCTGTCCAGGATTTCCTCTACAAATCTGTTCCAAAATTAAATGTGTTGGACTTGCATTTCAGCTGAAGGCCAAACCACTAAAGCTTCAACAGCTCTAATACTGCCTCTGGTTCACAGCACTGTTCACTAATTGTTCACTGATGTTCATGGACACGTCAGAGTCAGACATTTAAACACATGCGAACTGATCCATACTGATGAAGAATGAAGAGGAACATAATGCTTTAATTCATGAACATGATGCCAGAGATTTATGATCACAGGAGGTTTTCAGAATTTATTCCAACAGAAACCGTTACCAGTCCAAAACTGATAAAAGCACAAACTAATTCTGAAAGTTAAGACATTAATTCATTGGGATCTAAAACAGGACTGTTTTGTAGGAGTGAAACTCTAGTAAGTACCCACAGTAAAGCCTTCACCTTCATCATCAATGTCAAGTCTGAGCTGCTTAAATCGCACAAAACCAACATGTCAATCAGGATCCACATCCAGTTATCTAAGTGTTACCATTATCAGTCTAGCAATACTTATCAATTAACCTATCTTATAACACACCATGACTCATAAAACAAATAAAATAAAAATCAGGAAAAGGTGAGATTTGTGCCTAAACATTTTGGTTTTGTTTGGATTTTATTTTTACAAGCGATCGCCCAGGTGAATTGACTAGTCGGAAAACACATGCTTTTGAATATTAAATGATCAATTATCTGTGTAATTTATTGTACCAGAAAGGTCATAGACTATCAGTGCCAAATTTGGTGAAGATCAGAAACTTTGTGGGAAAAGCAGATCAAATGGTTTTGCTCTAAATCAATCACTACAGGCCAAAGACGCTGAAAAAATATTATCAACAGTAGCTATAAACAAGCAATAATAAATAGATCATTCTAAACTATTGCCATGATTCAAAGTGTGGGTGTGACTGACCTCAGGTCATCATTTCATGACCATATTTCACTTTCTAGACATAATATTTATCCATTTCAGGCCCAAAGTACCAGGGGCCAATAGTTTTTTATCCTCACCACACACTAACTTCTTTAACGTTAGACTTCCAATAATTTGAGCAGTGTTTTGTTCATTCTATCAGTAGTAAGTAGTTTGGATGACAATGGCACCTTTTCCAAAAGAAAGACTCTCATAATTCATATCAATGAAAGGCAACGAGCTGCTTTCATACCTCATAGCCTTTCCTCTTCCTCAGCCTCTTCTTGTTGAGCTTCTTGCAGGCGTACAGCTTCCCTGTGGCCTTCATCTGACAAGCGGACACCTCTCCGAACCCACCCTTACCCAGAACACGGAAGTCCAAGAACCAGTCCTCGGCTACCGGCTGCATCTCCAACCACTTCCACTGCAAGAAGCGTTTAAAGTACATGGTCTCTAAATAGAACGTGAAGGGAACCTCTTTGAGGAAGTTAAACACACTGGCCAGGATCTCCACAAACAGGTCATCTGTTGCCTCCTGGTGCCGTTCTTTCACCTTGGTGATGTCATTTTCGGGTAAAAACGGGCAGAAGAGCTTGGCAGAAGGCTCCATGTAACGCTGGAGGATTTTGGCGGCTTTCTGAGCTCGATCCTTATCCTCGGCGGTGTCGTATGCCTCAATGTCCTTCCAGAGGCGACATGGTCCCTTGTACTCATTGGTGATTTCCAGGTACTCTTGAAACAGCCGTTTGCCGATGGGCTGCTCCACACAAATGCTCTTAAATTGCAGATCCAGGGTTTCCCTCAGATCTTCACACACAGTGATGTGGGGAAGCTTGAGTTTGGCGTGGTACTTCTTGTCTCTGTTGGCTGCTGGGTTGGCTGTGCCATCGAAACTGCCACGGGCCGAGATGTACGCCGAGTTGGCCACCACCGTAGTCAGGCCTCCGATGTCCATGGCAAGGTGAAGAAGCTGAATGTGGACTGATGGAAGGAGAACAAGACTGGCAGTTGAAGGATCACAGCGAGAGCACAGACAGATCCACCTGACTCAACATCTTTCATAAGGCTTTATCCTCTAACTCTATAATACCTTCCTCAGGTTAACACCTCTCACTGATAAGAGAACATTGCTCAACAACAGAATGACACTCCAAACAGCTGTCATACATCATATAATTCAGAGTTCAGAATTATTTTAACCAATGATTCAAGCACATTTAGTCATAGAGGTTCTGCAGAACTTAAGTGACCGAAAACAAACAGTATAAACCTTTTGATCATTATTTTCATTCAGACACTCATGTAGACACTCAACTGCAATGATTGATTAACATCACCAGAGTAATTAATCTCTGAAACATAAAAAAATATTGCAGAATTATGACTAACACTACTTTTTGTTTGGCCAGATCAAGAGGATGTTGTGATTGCCTTCCAGCACCTTAAACAAGAAAAGCTGGATGAAGATGATCAACAGTGTTCTGAATGTCTAAAGAGGCTCATATCCTGCTGGTAATTACTGCTATTCGCTGGTCAATATAGTATATAAGATGAACCATGTGCAGGTTAGCCTGGTTTGAGCCAGTAGACCAGCTTGCAGGAGCAGTGTAATCTGTACAACTGCACTATTACATCATAGAGGATGTAAAGAGAGTAAAGGTTCTGGAAATAAAATTTGTTCCTTAAGATGCAGTCACATTTACCACCATTCAGTGAATTTTCATGGGCAAAATCAGTTTCAATAGGAAACCACATTTCTTGGAATTTTGCATAAGGGACACAAGGATTTGTATATGAAGATTTCAAAACAGGTTAAAGTTGGTGACATGAATTCGTCACATTAACCAGCAGAAAAACTGCTTGGTTTGAAGTGACTTCAGTGTGAGCTGTGTTTAATCATACATCACTACACTATTGACAACAGGTAATAGACCTTTTTTGTCTGAGAAATTTCTGTAATGCTGTATGATGATTGGGTTTTATCCACAATGAACGGATTCAATTTAAAAATAGGAAGATGTTTTTCAAAAGAGGAGCAAATTATTACATTCAAATCAAAGATCATGAAGACAAATATTTATCTTCCTTAAGGATTAAACCGACAATAACTGGAAATTCATTTTAAATTGTCACCATGTGATTAAGGTGATCAGAGATGGCAAAAAAGAACATTGACCGTATGAAGGGAAAGTCATCTTGCTCCTGATATTGCTCTTGCTACAGATAAGAGATCAAATTTGGTGTTATTGCACATGTAAACACTATTATGGGATTATACGAATCATATTGTTTGCAATTTACCCCTCATATTTTCTCAATATTTTTTAAATGAGGAGGGTCATACAGGTTTGATATTTTGCTAATTGTACATTCATTAACATCTCTCACAATTTCACTGTGAGCACAATACGCATCACTCAGACACCAAAAACAACCATACAATCATATAAATTATTCTTTCAGTTTAATTTATATACACAAATAAGAAAATTATATTTTCTTTAGTATTTGTTACATTGTACAAAAAAGGCCAGATGTTTTTTTGGGAGTTGTTGATCCATCAGACGGCATCTTTGATTGAAGAGCTGTGGTGATCAGAGCTCATTCTGCCACGACAAATGTTCAAAAAAGCTCCAATATCAAAAATAGCTGCCTATGAGAACAAATCAAAACAAAACAGGGTAGAAAATTCAGTCTCGGCAAACAATGTTAGAAGTCCCTGTGTAACTCTCCCAGTAGGAGTTTCTTCAAAAGTAGCCCTTAAGTTACAGCCGCCAGCAGAAGCAGCAGCACAAAGACGATCAATTGAGCTTATCTGCTCATAAGCTACTGAAGATAATAGACTGAGCTGAAGAATTATGGGGAAGCTTTTGAGGGAATCCTCACAGCAGGATCACCATATGGAGTTTCAACAAGAACTGAGCGTAAGCATATCTGCATAAGATCCCAGCTCCTGGTTCAGGAGCTCAAACTCTGAATCCATCCTGTTCAGCAGCTCTAAACCTGCCCTAATCAACATCATCATAGTCCTCCTCATCATCATCATCCTCTTCATCCTCCATGTAAGATGTGGGTGTATCCACCCTGGAACTGCTGTGGTGGGACCCGTTGGAGCTGGATGCACCGCGGTCACTGGAGACACAGATCAGTGTGTTAAAAAAATCTTGTTTAGAACTAAAATCTTGCTATAATTGGCTAAATCATTAAATGCAGTAATGCACCAAACTTTTTTGTCTACCGAACATTTTCAGTTGAAACAGCCATTTTAATTTACAGCTGAAATAATTTTGAAGAAGTTCTAAAATCATGACTGAAACGGTGACATTTAATTAGTGTTTCTTCTTGATGGTGTGTTTTAACTGCGCAAGTATTTATTTCACACAACGCAGATAAACTACGACAGATAAACATGCCAGCTGTGTGATGCTAGTACTGGATTAACAATATCCATTTGTTTTTAAATCAATTCTGATAAGGATTCTTAAATCTCAAGAACAATCTTTTTTAGTCTGTGCTGTTTTCAGTTGAAGCGTGAACTTCAACAAACATTAAGTCACCTACAATCCAACAATTGCAATGAGCTTTGTTCTTTATTACTTTTAATAAAGTAAGGTTCTAAGGTTCTAAATTGTTAATTTCATAACAAAATTCAAAAAATAAATGTGGTTTTGAGGCTCTTTAATGTGTAGTAACATATCACCGAAGCTTCACGTAAACCGATCAGCTCTTCCTTTTACTACTAGGTACTGCTAGTAGTTGACCGATATATCGGGCAATATTTGTATTTTTCAAATATTGACATCAGCCGATATGTTTTTTGGCAGGACTGGCCGAAGTGTTTGATGCAGGACTTTTATTTTGATGACACTGAGAGCGGCAGCGCCTAAGCACACAGTGCTCACACTCTCTCTTGTTCGCTGTCGTCGTTAACAGTCCAACAGATAGACAGATTCTACAGATAGAAGTCTGTCTAATTATCCGAAAGAATGGTTAAACAAAGGAATTGTTGAATTATTGAAACGATTGCTTTCATATTAATAATATGAAGGCAAAAATTTTTATACTTTCTCATTTGCCGTCAGCATTAAGCAACGCATTTATATAATTTAAACAAATTTTTAATGGCTAATGAACATAAAATTTCACAAATCTTGTAAACTTAGTCGAATCCAGCAGTGAGATCTTGAAGTGTGCATTTTTATCCAGCATGATTGCGTGTGTGATGGTCGGTGTGATTTAAATAATATAAGAGTCATGTAAAAAAAAAATCATGTAATTTTCTCTGTGTGCTGTATGTAAAATGAGGGTTACCCTGGCTTTATTTGCAAAATATGATTCCCAATGCACACAATCTTTCCAGAATACGGAGTGCTCTGTTGGTTACAGTGTTTACTTCCTTTTTAATCATACTATTAATTATTTAATTGTGAAAAATACTTTGTCATTTCAAGTATAAGCATGTTTATTTTACACATTTATTTTTTAATCTATTGTCAAATGATTAAAAATATCTTAGATAAAAAAAATAATTATTGGCTTTATATCGGCCTTCCTGCTTTCCAAGATATCGGCATCGGCTGTCAAAAAAATAATATCGGTCAATAAACAAAAATTAACAGCAGGTGTTAAGGTGTTAAGGCTAAAACATACTTCAGTCTTTACACGCGCACGCAAGAGTCTGTGTACAGTGTGCTTGACGCTAAATTCCTTACCAGAAAGGTATGCGTGCCATACTACTTTTGTAACCGGGCGTACTTTATATGTGCATTTTAACACACAGACATGTGTTCTATGTCAAGCTGATATGTCAATATTGAGGTCAAGTTGAGGCACATTAACGTGCAGAAGTCTATTAGTAAGATTCTATATTTGACTTTGTTTCAGGGATATTTGGAAGAAAGAATTTTGCGTAGCTGTTCTCACACATTATATTTACAACAGTAAACCAAGATTTACCAGGATTAATTAAAACCCTGGGTTACTGTTATTCTTTTGCATTGTCAACAGTCATAACTAGATAAACAAATTCACATTTGGTTTTTAACCATTGAAAATGGCCAGGATTCAGCAATTTGTACATGTAGCTGCACTGAGATCCTCTTATCTCTGAGATCAAACCATATATGGCCTTAAAAATAATGATTCCAAAATGAAACCAGATAAAATTACAACACAGGACAAACAAATATTTTCAGAGCACTTGCACGTGTCAAATGCCTGCACACACGTAGACCTTAAATGGACTAAATTTTGAAAGGCACAGTTGTACACAGACACAAAAACAAATAACTAAAGTATAAAGTATACTTGGGCCTTCATTGACTGATCAATTACACGAGACATGAGTCATTTCAGTGTTTCAACCACGGAAAGATGTCAATAAAACAGCTGGTGACTAATAATGTCATGTGACAACACATTTACCTGATGAAAGACATTTCATGAACATAAACTAAAAAATTAGCTATAAACAAACCGGAGTAAAACAATGTTATGTTTACAAAAATGTATTGGCTTATTTGCAATTTAAATGTGTGTTTTGAAACTTAATTTCAAAATTATTATAAAAAAAAAGAAAAAAAAAAAGAATGCAATAATATGCAGTAAAAATTATAATAATAGTATAGTTTGATATTTATTTCAGTACATCGCTATTTAAATGTCAACTAAACAATCCAATTATCAAATTAAAATGTTAAAGATGATGTGATACTCACGTTCCCACATGGGAAAGCTCTCCAATCAGATGGTTAATGGCACCCTGGGCCATTTCTACAAAAACAGACAAACAAATCAGGTTTCACTCGCTCATTGAGTGTTTTACAGCAGCTTTACAGTTATAAACAGGAAAATAAATTCTGAAAACATCTTTATATAACAAAACAGTAATGTCATTATTCAGTTCAGACACAGATGAGGCGACTCTGACCTGTGACATAGGGCTGCAGGGCTTTAGGAACAAGGGTCTTGGCGATCTTCAGCTGCTCCACACTGCAGCGGCCCAATTCCAGGCCAAACGCCATGCCCATGCGCTTCAGCACCTCCACGTCATCGTGGATCTCAAACATGTTGTCGAAGTTAAAGAGATACTCAAATCTGCAGAGATAGAAGCACTGTGTCAGAGACGAGAAGAGCAGATGGAGCTGAAGACAAGTCACATGCTCACTTGTCATTGGAGATGCTGCAGTCGATGATGGTTCTCTTGCTGGTGTTGACAATGATGAAGGGCAGGTGGATGACCGTGTTTGCTGGTGGAGGTCTCTTGTTCTGCTGCTCTGCCTGCCGATTGCGCTGCACCAGGTTTTTAAAAGCAATTTGCTGCAAATCACAAGAAATCTGACTTCATCATCCATGATCATCCATTATCATGAGCAGTTTACAATAAAAGATAGTTTATTATTAAATGTAAGCTAAAAAAAAAAAAAAAAAGAAAGAAAAAAAAGAAGAAATTTACTTCACATTTTAAATAAGACATTTGTAATGAAAAGTTGTTAAATCAAAAGTGCTTAAAGGCACAATATGTAATTTTTCGCCGCTAGAGGGTAGAGCTGGGCGAATTATCGGATATTACAGATAATTAGGGTTGGATATCTATTGGGTTTTATACGACACCAGTGCCATTTTGATACTTTTAAAACGGTACCGGTGCCTAAACGTTGCCTGAACCGATACTTCTATAAAAATAAATTAATAAATAAATAAAGCCTAAAAACGATAACATTAAAGAACATTAAAAATATTTAAAATAAATCCATAGCATTCACACGCTCCTTGGATGCTCTTATTTCCCAAGCTTCCCTTACTGAAGGCTAATAAATGTATTTCATGACCTGGGTCATTATTTAAAGAGCCAGTAAGAATCAGAATGAGCTTTATTGCCAGGTATGTTTACACATACGAGGAATTTGTTTTCGTGACAGAAGCTCCGCAGTACAACAGAATGACAGCGACATAAAACACATAATAAAAGAATAAAAAAATACAAATAAGTAGATAGTGAATGACAATATACAAATTGACAATTGTAGGCAGGTATATTACAGAATGCAGTTATGTATGTACATGTATATTATGTGCAAAATGTAAGTGTATACTAAGTATGTGTGTTAGATAAATAAGTGTATGTGTCTATAAATATAAATAGTGTAGTGTGTTCGCAGTTATTATCAGCTGTTCATAAAACGGATTGCCTGAGGGAAGAAACTGGTCCTGTGTCTGGTCGTTCTAGTGCTCAGTGCTCTGTAGCGTTGACCAGATGGCAACAGTTTAAAGAGGGAGTGTGCTGGATGTGAGGGGTCCAGAGTGATTTTAACATCCCTTTTGCTCACTCTGGATAAGTACAGTTCTTGAATAGAAGGGAGGGTTGTACCGATGATTTGCTCAGCAATCCGGGCTATCCTCTGTAGTCTTCTGAGGTCAGATTTAGAAGCTGAGCTGAACCAGACAGTTACTGAAGTGCAGAGGACAGATTCAATGATGGTGGAGTAGAACTGTTTCAGCAGCTCCTGTGGCAGGTTAAACTTCCTCAGCTGGCGAAGGAAGTACAACCTCTGCTGGGCCTTTTTCACAATGGAGTCAATGTGAATGTCCCACTTCAGGTCCTGAGAGATAGTCGTGCCCAGGAACCTGAATGACTCCACTGCAGTCACAGTGCTGTTCATGATGGTGAGTGGGGGGAGTGCAGGTGGGTTTCTCCTGAAGTCCACGATCATCTCCACTGTTTTGAGCATGTTAAGCTCCAGGTTGTTGAGAGTGCACCAGACAGCCAGCTCTTTAACCTCCTGTTAACCTCCTGTAAGCAGACTCGTCACCGTCCTGAATGAGGCCGATGAGTGTGGTGTCATCTGCAAACTTCAGGAGCTTGACAGAGGGGTCCTTGGACGTGCAATCATTAGTGTACAGGGAGAAGAGCAGTGGGGAGAGAACGCAGCCCTGGGGAGCTCCGGTGCTGATTGTACGGGTGCTGGATGTGTATTTTCCCAACCTCACTATCTGCTGCCTGTCTGTCAGGAAGCTGTTGATCCACTGACAGATGGAGGTTGGCACGGAGAGATGATTTATTTTGGGCATGAGGAGGTTGGGGATGATCGTGTTGAAGGCCGAGCTGAAGTCCACAAACAGGATCCTCACATAAGTCCCCGGTCTGTCTAGGTGTTGCAGAACATAATGCAGTCCAATGTTTACTGCATCGTCCACAGACCTGTTTGCTCTGTAGGCAAACTGAAGAGGATCTAGCAAGGGTCCAGTGATGTCCTTCAGGTGGACCAGCACCAGTTTTTCAAATGAATTCATGACTACAGACGTTAGAGCCACAGGCCTGTAGTCATTTAGTCCTGTAATTTTGGATTTATTTGGGATGGGGATGATGGTGGAGCGTTTGAAGCATGAAGGGACTTCGCACAGCTCCAGCGATCTGTTGAAGATCTGTGTGAAGATGGGGGCCAGCTGGTCAGCACAGGATTTCAGACAGGCTGGTGTAACACAATCTGGGCCTGGTGCTTTTTTAAGATGAAAATTCTAAGCTTCCTATCACTGTTTATAAGTCCTGTACATTAGGTTTAAATCCATCCAAGGTTAAAAAACATTGTCATTTTGTCAAAATATCATTTTAAAATTACCTCAATTCTCAGAGATCCCCAAACGGTTCGCACGAAGCTGTTCAAAAGATTCAGTTTCCTTAAACCCCACCTTTCGGTAGCATACTGTGTTCTGATTGGTCAACTAACATAGTCAGGTTTGGATTGGTTGTTCCGCACACACCTCCACGGTAAACTATGCGTTAGCATCTGTTTGGGGTGAATTATGTCTTATTCCTCTCATCGCAAAGCAAACAGTAAAATAAAAAACTTGAACAGTCTCGCTGCTTTTTCTTCTGTGTGGGTGTATTCAAGCCGCGCGCTTCAGTTTAAATCTGAATAGCGCGTTCAGCGTGGGGGCTTGGTCACATTGGATATAACGAAGGGAGAGATGAAAAACAGTTGATATGAAATATCGCGTTGTTTTCATATGGATTACTTTATCACAGAATATCTGTTAGGAGCACTTGTTTAGTTTTAAAGTAGACAAGTCAAGCTTTCTATAGATATCTCTCTCATGTCTCTTCGTTGAGTATTCACGGAGTTACACTTCATTTTAATGATGTGTTTGTATATGACGATCAGCACAAACAAAAACTGCAGACAGCACACATACTGATAAAGACGCTCGGGAGAAAACAGACACATAACTTCATAATCATACTTCGCGTTGTGATTCGGAGATGCTCGTTGTTCTAAATTAAGTTGGTAATGAACCATCTTTTATGGCCAAACGCTTTGAAAATCCCGCTGTACTCACAGAGATTAGAAAAGCAGTCATCAGTGAAATGTTGTGAACACAACAAAAGGGATTTGTTGTACTGCTCTGGTATTGTGGTGAAAATGAATTGTAGCCATTGGTTCTTGTGATCTTCATTCTTTGGCAGTGAAAATAAAACAAACGGTCTCCTCGACACGATACTCTCACACCAACCAGAGCGTCTGTGTGTGGGGTGGGGCAGGTCAGAGTTCCGTTTCTCCCAAGACGGTAGGCGGAGATTATTATGCAAAGTGCTCCTAGTGACGTACATAGAGATGGGCAAAAGATTTGAAATCTATAGCGACTCGTTTCAGCGATTCAGAGTCGACTCCTTACTTTAGAAGCCAATAACTTTATATATCGTGTACTTTTTGGTTTAATTATTTGCACATTGTTTACACAGATGGACAGCTACATCATACACTGTAATACAGGTAATTTTTGATTTCCCATCTGTGTGGCTCTTTAATACAAAACCACACATAATGTTCCTTCTGTATCTCTGTCAATCACTCTGATATTTAGTTAAAATGAGTGCTGTCACCTTCTTAAAATCAGTTCTGTGAATGACTATGGTCATTCTTTATAAAGTAGCAACAGTCATTTGTAAAGTACAGTCTTATTAGTATTTTCACCCCAAAAAAGGGTTTTAAGCCAGTTATTTATATCTTTTGCTGAAGTACGTCAGTAGGAAATATCAGTTTACATTTCCAAACTTTCATTTTGCCATTCATTTTAATAATAATCTAGTGAGTTTGTTGAATGCACAAGCAGTCTGACAACAGACTGCCTAATACTTTTGAACAGTAGTGTATGTATAGAGTACGTATAATTAAATTAAGTATATTTAAATAAGTAAAACAAAAGTATGTATTCATATGTGTTAAGGGCTAGAATGTCGCTGGAGGAAACAGCTGTGGTGTGATGAGCAGTGGACAGAGTGAAAACTTTACAGTAGATGAGAAACCGTTTGCTCCCTTGTGACCTTTTTTAAACTGTATTTATGACAAATAACTGCACAGATAAAGATATTGTAACAATCTATCGATAAACACACCGTGTGTCCTCTGTTTCTGTTTGAGTTGGCTTGTGCTGCTCCGCCAAGTCTGCTGCTGTTTTCATATTAAATTTAAGAGGACCGACTCAGAGGCGATCGCGAATTTGTGTACAGTTTATAGGGCTAAAAGCTATAGTCCTGCTAAAAAAGCCTAGCGACGCCCATGCTTCTTGTGTACATTTCGGAGAACCAGGACAAATATTTGACACCGGGTTTCGGTACCCAACCCTAGCAATAATGTCGCAAAAATTTTGACAACGATGTAAAATTGGAAAATATCACAAATATCAAATATTTAAAACTCAAGCATACTTTACTAAAAGAACACGCCGAATGTCCAAAAATGGAACATGTAACTGCGGACTGCTCTACACCACTCTACTACACAAGCTTTCATAAGTGCGGTTGCCAAGAGTTCAAATCCCGAATCAAAGCTTCACTGTTACATATATACATTTTCTTTCTGGTGTTTTTTTTTTATTTTAAGCAATATGGCAGCCATGCGCATGCAAACGCTCGCTCCTCATTGCAGAAGTGTCACCGCAGATGATCTAAAAAACAAACAAGCTGGAGTTTACATTTACATTTATTAATTTAGCAGACACTTTTATCCAAAGTGACTTACAAATGAGGACAGTCAAAAACAACAAAGAGCAATGATAAGTGCTATAACAGTAAACATAGCAAGTAAACGTAACTTTTAAATAATATAATAAATAAAAATAAAACAGAGAATAGAAAAAGATTAGAGCAAGCTAGTTTTAGAGGTTATATATATATTAGGGATGGGCATTTTGGGAAATTTCTCATTTCAATCATCGATAGGTTTCAAAAACGATTAATCGATTAATGGGGGGTGGGGCTTATGTGGGGGGGGGCATGGTCATAATGTATATAATGAAAAAAAAAAATCTGAAGATTATTATGAAAATGGAAAAAAATAAAAAATAATGTGACATGAAAATCTATGAAAACGTACACATGATTAGGACAGGTTAGATTATGATTATGATGAAGCAATGTTATTAATAAAGGAGCAAGAAATATCTGCATGAGGTGAAGAGTATACCAATAAATGGAATCTAATTCTATGACACATCCTATGATAAATCAGATAACTGAGATACAGACGTAACATTACAACTTGTATCAGCACAATATAATGCTAAGTTATGCGTTAGACAGAGAGAGAGAGAGAGAGAGAGCGCAAACGCGAGCGAGAGAGAGAGACAGAGACAGAGAGAGAGAGAGAGAGAGAGAGAGAGAGAGAGAGAGAGAGCGGGCCAGCGCGCAAGCTACCTCTGATGCGTTTTAATGACAGCGCGCTGAAAGATGGTCAAGGACAGATTTTACTATAGATCCCTATAAAGTTCTCATTATAAATGTATGGCAGATGTGTGCTATATTTTCATCTACGTTATTAAGTGTAATAGTTGTAAAGTTTTATTTTTAAGTTAAGTTTTATTTTCCATAAACCTGCACATGTTCGAAGACATATGAATTGCATTATGACTTATGAATTAATCAGACACTAGCTCTTGCAACTTTTATCTGAAAAAAATTCGCCGATGCAGATGTGAACTTGACCGAAAGTGTAACTCGGATTGCGCTTTACATTATTATTTCACAGCGTGGAAATCACTGATTATTGCTAAATAATTGAATACGATTTAAAATATAGATAAAAACTATGTCAAACAAATAATTTTGATTTCGTCATCTCTACAAATATGTTTAATGTAATTAGGCTACAAATATATCCAGTGCATTTTTATTTTATAAAGACCATTTCATTATTTGTCTGTGATTTAAAAATTAACACACAAAGATACTTTTTCTTTTTTTGCTACTTTATTCAACTGCATTTTTTTTAACAAAACATTGTCTTCCAGTATAACTTTAGCAGCATATTTTGATCCAGCGGTGAAACATAGTTTTTAAAAAGATAAAGAAAAAAAAGTTCACCAAGTTTAACCAAACAACTGGTTATTATAAGGTATAAAACAGAGGCCAAATAGCCTAGATATTTTAACTATGGCTAGAGCTCAAAACTGAAATAATAATATTATTTAAAAGAATGGATATTATATTTACCACGACCGGTGAAACATTCAAATGTCTATTCAAAAAGATAAGTCGGTCTACGTGCTCAGATGAGAGCCGAGTGCACAGCCTGTTCACATTTATTGGAATAAATTCGCTCCGCTGGAACAGATGTTGCAGGAACAGCCAGGCACCACTGGACAAGTAAAACTTCTCTGTCCCTGAAACTAATGGGCAGCAAATCTTTCACCACCATTTCAGCGAACAGCTTTGTCGTCTTCTCGGTTTTGCCTGCGTTGCATTTAGGTCTTACGGCAGGTGATTCAATGCTCATCTGAGTTGCCGCTCTGTTATCGCCAGATATTTTATGTACACATTTTAAATGATAGCGCATTGTTTTTTTTGTAGATTTGTGTGACAGCTTACCCTGAACTGTATTTTCATAGTTCTTCTCAAAGGGAAGCCAGCCATCACTTACGTGATTTTGAGGCCATGATTATCTGTCTTCTTACGTCTATTGAGGCATCAAGTAGGAAGCTAACCAAGCAGATATCAGGGCGCCGCCCAACGTGCTGCCATAACCAATAAAAAAATTTAATAAATAAAAATAATTTTGATCATCGTTTACGTGATCGATCGTCGCGGTCGAGTACTCGAGTACTTGATCACTGTTGCACATCCCTAATATATATATATATATATATATATATATATATATATATATATATATATATATATATATATATATATATATATATATATATATATTTATTAGTGCTGGGCAACGATTAAATATTTTAATCGCGATTAATCGCATGATTTCCTGCGATTAATCGCGCGCAAAATTCAATAATGAAATCAAAAGTAGTGTATTGTGTAATTTTATTCTTTCAAAGTTCTGCTGTATGAACAAAAGGGCAATAAAATTTTGTTTGAGAAAACTTTAAACAAATAAAATGCTTTTTTACAGCAGTTAAAAGTTAGTAGCAGTTAACATTTCTTGTAAATCTTAACTTAAACATTAATGTAATCAAATTAAATATAACATTAACGTAAATAAAACATTAAAACATTAATGTTTTATTAAATAAACATTAAAGTTTGTTTAGTTTGTAAAAAAAAAAAAAATATGTCCAGAACCTCGATCATAACATTTTAACTGGCCCCTTCCGAGTAACAACATCAATCTCCTTTAAGAGACTGAGAATCTCAGTCAAAAAAAAAAAAAAAAAATCTTTCAGTGATGCAGGTTGAGTGGACAAAATTAACTTCATTTATCCATTCTTCCAACTTTACATTTACTTAATCATCTGCACCTAGCCAGTTGCTAAGACACACAAGGTCATTCACATTTTAAGATCAGAATCAGAATGAGCTTTATTGCCAAGTATGTTTACACATACAAGGAATTTGTTTTCGTGACAGAAGCTTCGCAGTACAACAGAATGACAGCGACAGAACATAAAACACATAATAAAAGAATAAAAAATACAAAAAATACAAATAAGTAGATTTGTATTGAGATTATAAAGAGAGACATTTTGCTGAAACGTGCGCTAAACATTTTATTCATGTTGCACAGCAGTGGGACATTTCAAATAAAGTCAGCACACTTAGCACAGATAGTGCAAGAAATATGATTGCTGCACAACAGCGCGTTTGACAATGTCCTGGCCAAATGCAGAAAGGTTGTGGGCCATTTTAAGCACAGTGCAGAGAGTGCTGCAGAATTAAAACAAAAACAAAGATGGAATTCGACTCTGGACATGATTTTCTGTTTTGCGCTGTAGCTCATCCCAAGCAGCTAGTAGCCTACTGATAAACATCCCACCCCTCCTGTGAACCATGGTTTCTGTTGTATTTGGTTATTTTATTACAGTCTAGCTATGTGTATTGAAACGCAGTGAGCAACGGACTTTCAAAATAAAAAGTACGTTAACACGCGATAAACTAATTGTCGGCGTTAATTAATTAATGCGTTAACGCGATAAAAACGCGTTAACTTGCCCAGCCCTAACATTTATATTTATATATATATATATATATATATATATATATATATATATATATGTGACCAATCACGGAAAGTAGGGGCACAAGTCGGTTCTGGGGCAAGTTATTCACAGATTCTGAAAGTGTAGTCTCCAAGCTTTCCAACTATGTGTAACACATGGAAATCTGATAATATTTGGAGAAGTTGTGGCCATTTGAAGGTAGGCACTCAAAAAAGCTCAAAAACCAGAAATAGCCTCTGAAGATTGTGCAGTTCTCACTGCTGCGAGTGACAATGGGGCTCATTTACATCTCATTTAGATAAGCCATACCACCTGCATAGCAACGACAGACACAACGGGAAAAATCGGACCGCATACTATTAATAATAAAGGAGAATGTGCATTGTAAATGTCAGTAATTTATCTTTATTGACTTTTATAAAAATTCAAATGTGGCCATCATTTTTAATGTTATTATTTTAATGTTTATGTAAACAAAAAGTACATATTGATGCTAATTTTATGTTATTTGCTGGTTTTCTACATAAAACTTGGTGAATTGATTTCATTGTGTAGCATTAGGACTTTTTTAACAGGATTCTGTGATAACCGATGAGCTAGCTAATAACAATAGGTAGATATGGGAAGGTCTAAACATGAGATAACGTGTGTTCTTAGAATGAACACAAAACGACAAACTTTGATGTTTATGGAAACTCACCCCATAAGAAACAGAAAAGTATTCTTGCAGATCCGAAGTTTGCACTGTGCGTCTGTTTGCCTCTAAATGTTACAGATTTTCCCCATTTCTCTGTCTTTATCCCCATCAAATGTTACTATCGATATAGCCTCTGATATTGACGCCAGTCCAATACATTCTTCCTTGTCATCATCTTCGCTCAGTTGTAGATTAGGGATATTATACAGTCTTATTATGCCGCTTTCATCGTCGCTCAGATCGTCTTCAGAATCAGTGAGCGCTTGTTTATAAGCATCGGGCTTGTCGAAGAAGTACTTCAAAGCATTTTCGGTGTAACGGCCACGGTTCAGCTCGTCTGCGTTCATCTTTGCGGCGTCCATCTTCATTGAATTTTGATATCAGCTACAGCCGGCCAGAGTGCTGCATACTAAGTAGCCACGCTTCCCTCGGAGGGCGGGGGCAATAACAAAAGAAACAAAAGCCGGCTTATCCAGTATGGAAATACAGACAGACAATGAAACGTCCCTACTGCGTGCTAGAATCTCCGACAAACTAGCTGATTTCAACCTCAAAATGTACACTTTTAAATATACCAATACTGCTATCTCAAACATGGAGAGGCTTCTTTGTGATATCAACCAACAGATTCTGCAAAAAAACGAAAATCACCAATTTTGAAAAAAAAAAAAAATGCTTCTTTCTTTGGGGTCACATACATGTATATAGTACAGACCAAAAGTTTGAAGTTATAAATTTAGGTAAAAGGGTGCAGAGCCAGTGGTAGTTTTGTAGGCAAACATCAATGCCTTGAATTTTATGCGAGCAGCCATTGGTAGCCAGTGCAAATTGATAAACAGAGGTGTGACGTGTATTCTTTTTGGCTCATTTTAAATTAATCTTGCTGCTGCATTATGGATTAATTGTAAAGGTTTGATAGAACTGGCTGGAAGACCTGCCAGGAGAGCATTGCAATAGTCCAGCCTGGACAGAACAAGAGCTTGAACAAGGAGTTATGGTTGATGTGCCTAACTTGATGGTGAAATTGTGATGAAACTATGGGTTTGCTGGAATCACAAGCAGTTCCGTCTTGGCAAGGTTGAGTTGAAGGTGATGGTCCATCATCCAGCAAGAAATGTCTGCTAGACAAGCTGAGATGCGAATAGCAACTGTTGGATCATCAGGATGGAATGAGAGGTAGAGTTGAGTGTCATCAGCATAGCAGTAGTATGAAAAGCCATGTTTCTGAATGACAGAGCCTAATGATGCCATGTAGACAGAGATGAGAAGTGGTCCAAGAACTGATCCCAGAGGCACCCCAGTAGTTAGATGTTGTGACTTGGACACCTCACCTCTCCAAGATACTTTGAAGGACCTGATAGGTAAGACTCAAACAACTGAAGTGTTGTTCCTGAGATGCCCTTTGCCAGTAGGGTAGATAGGATGATCTGGAGGTTAACCGTGTCAAAAGCAGCAGACAGATCAAGCAGATCAAGTACTGAAGCTGATCAAGTATCAAGCAGATCAAGTACTGAAGATTTGGATTCTGCTCTTGCCAGACTTATGGCTTCAACAACTGAGAGCAAGGCAGTTATAGTTGAATGTCCACTTCTGAACCAGATTGGTTGCTGTCAAGGAGGTTGTTCTGTGTGAGAAATGAAGAGACTTGGTTGAACACAGCTTGTTGAAGTGTTTTTGCAATGAAAGGAATAAGGGAAACTGGTCTGTAGTTCTCTAAAAGAGATGGGTTGAGGTTGGGTTTCTTAAGTAGTGGAGTTACACCAGCCGGTCTAAATGATGAGGGAAAAACACCAGTGTGGAGGGATGTGTTAATGATGTGAGTGAGTGCAGGTACAAATGGTTCTTGAAAGCCCATTGCCATTAACTCTTATAATTAAGCTTCTTTTCCTCAGGGTGTGCAGAAGAAATGGCTTGAAGGAGATGAGATGGAATAGGATGGAGTAGTAGGATGATTAAAAGGATGAGTTTGGAGATTTCTGCCTCAGAGAGTGAAGAGAAGGATGTAAATGATTGTATGTTTGTTGGTGATATGAGCTTGACTGATTGTGGTGTGGAAAATTGTGCACTGAGTTTAGAAGTTTATTATTATTATTTATTAGAGTTTAGCGATGCAAACATATCGAATATTGTAAGAAGTTTGACAATATCGAGATACATATATATTTTTATATATCACCCAGCCCCTATACAAAAATATCCCATAATCATAGCTTTGCTGTTACACTGATCCATTTTTTGCCCGGTGTTTGTTTATTTTAAGCAATCTGGCACTTGCACTTGCTTACTCCTCATTGCGGAAGTGTCGCCGCCGATGATCTGAAAACACTAACAAGCTGGAGTTTAGCGATATAAAGAAAGTGTTTTGTCATGAGACTGTATTGTTTGCGATAGTGATCGCTGAATAAATGCACTTACTTGACCGCTGATGTTTGAATAGAAAAACAGACTATGGCCATTTGGAATTACTATTAGGGAATTTCACTGTTGTATTTACCAGTTTTCATAATATAGACAGAGAGAGTGTAAAAGTCTTTGGTATTCATTTATATTTATATATAAGAAACACCTATTAGCTTCAGCAACTAGCTCCCCATCTAAGAGGGTTTTTAGTGTCATTAGGAACATCGTTTCATGCCATTTTTTTTTTTGTAAAATACTTACTGTATTGTTTTAATGTACTGTATTTTATTTTTTTTACTGTATTACTGTATTGTTTGTATGCAACAGCACACCCGGTTGCATAGTATAAATTGTTGATGAGTATGAGTTGCATGCACTAAAAAGTTGACAGAATGCACTTTCTGTACTTGTTTTGGACTGCTTCAGTTACATATAGACCTAAATGTGTTCATTTAATAAAAAGTGATCACTTGCTCTAGATTTATTTTAACTGCTTAAATAAGCTGTTCAATCAAAATTGTTCAATCAATATATATATATATATGTGTGTGTGTGTGTGTGTGTGTGTGTGTGTGTGTGTGTGTGTGTGTGTGTGCTGTATATAAGTGTTGTTGCTGATGTGACAGACAGGAAGTGATGTACCTGCAGTATGAGCTCCTGCAGCTGAGAATGTTTGTGTTTAATTCTCTCCTGTCGTCTCTGCCGCTCGGCCTTCAGGACAGAAAACAAGTTCACACACATTCAAAAAAACAAGACATGACATGAAGCCTCCTCCTTACTGACTGACCTCCAGGTCCTGACACTCCTGTGCTGAGTTGGTGGGGAATCCGATCCATTTGATCTCCTTCTTGTCTTTGGAGATGATGTTCATGGCCATCAGGACATTCAGAGCATCGTAAACACGTCTCCGGATGTTCTTCTGATCGTACACATGCTGGAGGACAAACAACATGAGTGAGTGGCTGCCTGAAATGAAGTGAGTGTGGCAGCAGTAAATAAACTGACCACATCATTCGGGGAGATGTTGTTGTCTCCAGAGCTGAATTCGGCCACCAGCTCATCTGCCACCTCGTTGTAGGATGTCACGACTTTCTTCTGCACTTTCTCACACACTTTCATGGAAAAATGCCGCAAACCCTTCCCGTTCTTATCGCCTTTCCTGCTGCGCCTGCCAATGGAATTTCGCAATCATATCATATTAAATGTTGCAAAAACAACAAAGAACAAAGGAGATTTACAGTCCTTGAACAGAGATGAAAAAAATAAAAAAAATAAATGGGATGGGGGCATTTTTGGAAATGACAATCTCCCCTAAATGTTCCAGTGTGGATTTTTTTTGTTTGTTTTTTTAACAATTTATAGAATTAGGTGTTGATTCATATTTATATTGTTAGAAAGACACTTTAATTTGAAAGTGTACAAGTCTAGATGGTGCAATGTGAATTTTGTTGCACTGTAGCTTACACAGCACAAGGAAGCTTGATTTCAAACTCTGAACTCAATCAGTAATTCAATAAGAAATAACAAAAAATTACAAGCAATAGCACAAAAAAATAAGATTCAGATCCAAATGAAATAAACAGCGCTTTAAGTTTTCCAGGTAGGTCTATCAGAAGTATTCAAAACTTGAATGAAGTTATCAAATGTAAAATAGCACTTTCAGAACATTAGACTGCTGTAAGACTTCACTCAAAGACCTAATACTGTTAATCCTCGTACACACTGGGACAATTATCGTGCACGTTATATGATGCATCTTTTTTGTTCATATCCCAGTGATTTTCGATGGCAATGTGTTGAGTGACCGTGTAAATTCACTCTATGACATTCGCAAAATACGATAATGGAAAACAGAAATACCCCATTACACAGAATCCTATATGATCTGCAATCCCACACCATAAAAACTCCCTCTTATTGAGATTTCTGTAGTCGCTGTCGAGTTTGTCATAAAGCCCTTTTAATTCAGACACTAATGAGACCAGCAGCTCTACATTCATCATGCTTTGATGCATCATCTTGGTCTACTTACTGCCTTTTCATCGTTAGGTATCAATGTGTGCTTGGCAAGACCGTTTTATGCTTGAGCACCACCAAGTTGTGTTTTACTGTAACTTCAGCAGCTCCAGGATTGTAAACAAAAGCTTCAATCTCATTGGTTAGTCACTTTTTACACAGCAAAAAAATGCTTTTAAGATTTTTACTTTTTGCGATTTGCGCAAATGGGCACCCATTTAGTCACGAGGCATTAAGCTTCAGCGATAATCACGCGCAATATTAGTCCCGGTGTGAACAAGCCTTAACACATGCATTTCTTGCAACTGTTAACATAAATACTTGCCAAGATGGGCATTTCAACAATTCTGTGTATGATAATGTTCATATGCAATAAGCCAAGAATAAAATTCAATTCAGTATGTGCATTGTTCGAGAGGTGGCTTTATCTTTCAGAGAGCACCCCGAGTTCTGAACGAAGTACTCTTTTGCAGCTTATTGAGCTTGAATGGTTTAAAATAGAACGAGAACAATGGCAAGAATTAAAAATAAGTGCATAGTCCTGAGCATCTTTCGCGCAGAAAACTTTGCTGGAATTTCCAGCATTATAAGTACAGCACCTGCAAGAACACGTAAAATATTTGCAATACCAGCAAACCCATGTTGAAATTCAAGCCCTGGGCTCAGCTTGATTAAAAAATTACAAAAACTGTGATTTAAATAAATATCTGCAGTGTTTTAGAGTGAAGCGGCACTGTGTTCACTTACATGGGAGCAGCTCAACATTTGCTCTGTGTTTGAATCACTTTAATGTGCAATTTGGTACGAAACGCACCAACCATCTTTACAAACCTGTCATCAATTAACAAAAGAGAAACTTTAAGGGTCCTTACAGTTTTGTGTCAAAATAAAATTGATGGTTTAATATTTAAAGAAATTAACACATAAAAGGGACCACTCACCTAACCAAGAAAATGGTGTAATATTTTGTTGATGACAAATTATCCCTTTAATTTAGATATAAATATTATTTTGTAACCTCACAGTTATAATAATGTGTGAAATAGTACATGTATTCATCCCGAACTTTCACGGTACTGACTTCAGGGTTCTGTTCATGCACTCAGAGGACGAATACAGTCAGTCACAGGTGATTAATGCAGAAGGTGGCGCGCACAGAAATGCATCGCTATCTGGCACAACAGGAAACAGCAAAAGAGCAGATGATCTATGCACCAACCCAAAAAAAGAATGACAAATTCAGATGACACGCAATGGTTTGAAGAACTGCTTGTTTGTTTTAAATCAGCAGTGTGAGAAAGTTTTTGGTTCTCGAGATGCACCAGTCTACAAGCCAAAAATTTGAAAAATTCTTTATTTGAGTTTTATTTTGGCCAATCTTTATTCCTGAATTGAAATATAGTTATTCTGCAAACAGGATGCTAACAGAAGCTATTAGATGCTTAAAGGGGGGGTGAAATGCTATTTCATGCATACTGAGTTTTTTACAACTGTTAAAGAGTTGGATTCCCATGCTAAACATGGACAAAGTTTCAAAAATCAAGTTGTACGTTTGAAGGAGTATTTCTGTTCCAAAAATACTCCTTCCGGTTTGTCACAAGTTTCGGAAAGTTTTTTTCGAGTATGGCTCTGTGTGACGTTAGATGGAGCGGAATTTCCTTATATGGGTCCTAAGGGCTCTTCTGCCGGAAGAGCGCGCGCTCCCGTATAGCAGAGCACTGAGAGCACAACAGACATTCACTGATCAGAGCGAGAGCGTCACGAAATTAGTGATCGACCGATGTATCTGTTTACCGATATTTTTCCCAATATTTAAGCATTTTTCCATAATCGGGTCTCGGTTTTGTAATATCGGATTCGCCGATTTACGGCGCCATCTTGTGGCCGTTTTGAGATTTCCGCCATAGCAGCCCAGGCGTCTGAGGAGATCAGTTAAGAACAACTCAGTGCACAGGTAAAGTATATGTTCTACTTGGTTTGCTTTAATTAATCAACTTTATTTAACATAACAGACATGCACAAATGAGATCTGAGACATAAATTCCTGATACAGTTAATTTATGCAGCTTGTTTCTAAACAATTGAGACAAAATCATTGAGTCACGTAGTGTAATTCGTCATGTCCTGTTCCAATAAAGACATAACTTTACATGAATTAAATAAAACAGACATGAATGAGTGCATGTTGAAAATAAAAGCACTGAATTGAATTCTCTATCTGTTGTATTTGCTCACCATTAGTCTAGAAGAAAAAGTTCGTGCAACTGACGGATGATCAGGATGCTTAAGCACGGCCACTGAATGAAACTTTTGACAAGATTATCTTGTTTAAACACCCTAGATTATATTATCATTTACTACATAATTATTTCGCTAATACACATATAAATATAGCCTACCGCTTTGTGGAAATTTTATTATTCATTATCTCCATGCGCAGTCGCGGTTGATTAAGTTATAGTCAAACAGCACTTTGTCAGTTGGCATTTCATGATCTAACGTTAGATTGAATCTAGATCATAAAATGCCAACTGACAAGTGCTGTTTAACTTTATATAGTCTCGGGAAAAAAAAGTTTGTTCATATTGCTCAGCACCTGAATGGGTTGATGATCAGGAAGCCTCACTTGCAAGCATGGCCACTGCATGACATTTTTGACACGATCATCTCGTTTAAACCCCCTAAATTATATAATCATTTGATTTACTACATAACCATTATTTAGTTCATACAAATCTAAATAAATGCAGCTCTGTGGAAATTATTTATTATCTCCACACGCGATCACGGTTGAGTTGAATTGTTTTGTGTAAATGCATAGATAAGTTACAGCACTTTGTCAGAAAGCATTTCATGATCTAGACCGACAAACATAATAATTAATAACACTAGTTGGAAAATGAAATGATGTATGCTATTTTGTTTGTTACTTTCCTGACAATGTTATATATTCCAGCTAATATTATTCAGTGAATTAAATTAAAATTACCCAGTGAATGATTCCTCACTCTTAAACCTATTAAATGGCACATAAACCTTCTAAAACTGTTTAAAATAAATTACATTTCTGCAAAGGTGATATAACTCGCCTGTCATTTATTTTCTCCATTTTAAAACATTAGACTTTTAACATTTATTTTACCTATTGTTTACATTGTTGCTGATAATGCTTATAAATCATATGTATAATTTAGATATAAATTATATAATGTAATATATTTTTTATTGTAATTTGAAGATTTAATTTAACATGAAAAACTGCTAACTTTCAGCACTTTTTTTAAGATGACTGAAAGGAGAAAAAATCAAAGTGAGGTATGGACTTACTTCACTCAGCCAATGGCAGGAGTAGCAGTTTGCAAAGAATGCCAAATGAATGTAAGCATGGGGTCAAAATCTACAACAACAAAAAATACCTCCAACATGTGGAACCACTTAAAGATACATCACTCCACTATCTTTAAAGAGGCAAAGAAAAAAAGAGATGCTGAAGAGGCAAAGACATCCAGCCACATTCAAGCATCTCTTCCTATGATGTTTGAAAAGCAGACAAAGTGGAAGAAGGCTGATGTCCGCTCAAAAACACTGGACAGGATGATTAAAGAAATGATAGCTACAGACAATCAGCCTTTCACCATGTTTCAAAATTAAGGCTTCCAGAGACTCATGGCAACTGCAGAACCAAGATATACTCTGAAGAGTGAGAAGTTCTATCGCACAGAGATGTTCCCCAGTATTCACAACAGTATCATTGAGAAGGTTAAAGCACTGCTTAAGCCTGATAACGCAGGTTATAACTTGGCTTTTACTACAGACTGCTGGTCCGGTACAACTGAATCCCTGATGAGCTTGACATGCCATTTCATTGATGATCAGTGGATTCGCAGACAAGTAATTCTAAACACAAAAGCCATGATGGGATCACACACTGGAGAGTACATTAGCGAGATGTTTTTGGGCATGCTGGAAGAATGGGACATTGACAAAGATAGAGTGATTCTTGTTCTCAGGGACAGTGGTGCTAACATTGTTAAAGGTATGAGAATTGCTGAACTGCCTGACATGAGCTGCAGTGCCCACATATTACAGCTAGTTGTCAATGACGGCCTCAACTCACAAAGAGCTGTCCAAAATATCCTGTCAGTGCTGAAAAGCTGTGCTACACATTTTAATCATTCAGTACTAGCTAAACAGCGTTTAGCAGTGATCCAGCAGGATCTTGGGCTACCTGCACATGCCATCATTCAGGCTGTCCCGACCCGATGGAATTCCACCCTGCACATGCTGGTCAGGATGCAAGAGCAGAGAAGAGCTCTGAACATATATGCCAGTGAGCATAGTGGATTCACTAGCCTGAGTGCTGATCAGTGGAGTATTGTCAGCAATCTTATTGAGACACTTTCTCCAGTGGAGGAGGTCACTCTTGAGATGAGTCACTATGAGAGTTCAGCATCATCCCATCTGTCAAAGTTCTGAAGATGTTGCTTAGCAGTCAAGGTCCCTCCTCTCATGGGATTAAAACAATGAGACAGGAGATGCTGGAGAGTCTCACCCGACGGTTTGCAAAAGTGGAGGAGGTGAAATGTGCAGTCCTTGCCTGTCTTCTGGATCCAAGGTACAAGGCACATGCCTTTTCATCTGACACCACACTGTTGAATGCAAATGTTTGGCTTGAGGAGGAGACAGAAACCTTAGAGCAAGACAACAACACACAAGGTGAAGGAACACAGTCAGATGATTCCAGCACAGTTTCAAAAAGGCCCCGTACAGAAGAAACCCAGAAGAAACTGATTGATGAGATGTATGATACTCTGCTTGATGCTACTAGTTCTGAAGTTGGTGGGTCTAGCCTTGAAAGAGAGCTTCAGCAGTACCTTTCAGAATCAGTGATTGATAGGAGGATGGGCAAGCCACTTGAATGGTGGAAACAAAATGTGAAAAGGTTCCCCATTCTTGCTCGTCTGTCAACAAAGTTCCTTTGCCCCCCACCGTCTTCGGTGCCCAGTGAAAGAGTCCTCAGTGAAGTGGGAGCCATTTATGAAAACAAACGAAGCAGACTTACAGGGCAGAATGCTGAAAGACTCTGTTTTCTACACTACAACCTAGTTCTGCTTAACTGGGAGTATTAAGTTACACTACTTAATAGCTATGCACTTCTAAATAGCCCCCCGCCCCCACCAATATGTTATAATCATTTTTGTGCTTCATTTTTTTACCTGTTTTTTTTTTTTTTTTTTTTCTCATCAAAGCTTTTATTTTAAAACAAAAACACTTAGTAACAGTGCACTTTAATTTTTTGGACTCAGACCCCTCTATTTATTTGTGTATAAATATAAAGTTTTTTTTGTATGCAAGGAGGGAGTGATTGTTATAAATAAAATGGTTTTTCTCAGCTCATTTGTTTTGTAATAATTGTCAAAAACAGAAGTATAACAGTAAATAAATATCGGTTCTGCATATCGGTTATCGGGTATATGCAAATAATCGTTATCAGTATCGGTTATAAAAAATCAATATCGGTCGATCACTACGCGAAATGTCACAAAAGGAGTGTGTTTTTGGTTGCCAGGGCAAGACAACCCTGCACAGATTACCAAAAGAGAAACAGCATTAAGGGACCAGTGGATGGAGTTTATTTTTACAGAGCATCAACGGAGTTGTGCAAGTGTTTTTGTTTGTTCCCTGCATTTCGAAGATGCTTGTTTTACAAACAAGGCCCAGTTTGACGCCGGATTTGCACATCGTTTATTTCTTAAGGATAATGCAGTCCCAACGAAAAAGGGTCACGATCATGTGTTGGAACCGCATGCGGTGAGTAGAACTGCTTCAAATATCTCTGTGTTGTTAACTTAGCTATCGGCGCGTAAGCACATCAAGTAAACAACATGCCATGTTGTCATCAAACTGCACTTTCCACATGTACAGCTTAAAAAAAAAGACGACAAAGTGGAACAAATATATACAGTTTCAGTACATACCATTGGGGTGGTGGGTTATTAAATGAATGAGGGAAACTTGCCATTTTCAGAAAAGCAGATCATTTTCCTTTTTATTCAGCATGTCTGCTTATTTGTTTTGTGCAGGTGTCTAATGTAGCATGATTACACAAATAAAAAAAGTCTAACCATTTGGTTTTTGCTTTAAATCTTGAAATTCTAAAATTATCTAATTCAAATAAAAAAAAAAACTGCTTATACTACATGTGCGTAGCACTACTGTCCATTCAAACTACCGTATTTTTCACCGCACCTAAGTATAAGTTGCATCAGTCCAAAAATACGTCATTTAGAGGAAAAAAAACATAGATAAGTCGCACTGGACTATAAGTCGCATTTATTTAGAACCAAGAACCAATAGAAAACATTACAGTCTACAGCCGCGAGAGGGTGCTCTGTGTCTTCAGTGTAGGCTACAGGAGCACTGAGCAGCATAGAGAACCCTCTCGTGGCTGTAGACAGTAATGTTTTCTCTTGGTTCATGTCTCTTAGTTCATTTCTCTTGGTTCATGTCAAGTATATTTTGATAAATAAGTCGCACCTGACTATAAGGACGCAGGACCAGCCAAACTATGAAAAAAAGTGTGACTTATAGTCCGGAAAATACGGTAAATGGAAAAAATTGGGGATATGTTGCTTTTTCCTGTTGTACCAAACTCATATCGAACCATGATCCTAAAACAGAGGTACGTATCCGTTACACCCCTAGTTGTAATGCAAAAAATATATAATTTTTCTTGAATACTGCATTTTTTTTTTACAATTAAATATTTGAATAGAAATATTAATTTTAATTTCATTATTTAGTAATGAAAAAATATTGTTTTTAACTTAAGATTTATATTCCTAGAGTAATAAGAAATTATAAAATTTTTATTATATATTATATTAAGAACTCCTATTACTATTATCATCATTATACAGCCACACTGTAAAATAATCTCTAAATTTTGTGCAGCCACACAAACAAGCACAGCAAATCCTAGAAATTTTAAAATCACAATTTTTAACAAGAGTAATGCATCTGGCTGAAGATGGTTGTGCACAGATGATGCAGTGTTAGTGTAACGGATGAAGGACGTGTGTGAAAAAGCAGACGGGTTAACTAACCCAGCTGACCAGGGCGAGGATTCTTGAGTCTGTGTCTGTGGTGTGTGGATATGAGTGGTAGGTGTTTGCGGGCTTGTCAACAGGACACCGGTGGGGACACTGGTCCTCTGAGGGGTGCCAATCACCTGCAGGAACAGACACAGGCCCATTAACATCCTCACTATGATTCTCAGTACAAACAGTCAATGCAAATGAAAGTACAGGAGACTGAATTCTGTGATTCTGACACTCTTTAGTCTGTAGTGGTCATTTGTCCAGCGTCTAGGCCCACGAGCACCTGAGCACATCTACCTGGTGTGTAATAGGATGATGAGGAATGTAATCCTGCTGACTCCAGCGTTCTGTGATCTGCTTACACAGACTCTCCCGGGTCACCTCACACAATGTTAATGGAGGGCTTTATCCCCATGGAGACATTGGGACGGGCCAGAGAGGGGTCTGTGTGTCATCATGTGACTCTCATGCTTGTGTAGGAGATTTTTTAAACATGGAGACTTTAATAAACAACATGACTGTAAGCATCTTACCAAATGTGGCAGCACGTTAACGCCTGCAGTGGTGAGTGTTTTGGGCAGAATCTGTTTGACTGCAGTGAATGATGCTGGACGAACAGTCAGGAAGGACAGAACACCTGCAGCTGCATACAATCACACACACATCTTATTAATATTCATGATATGAATTCTGATAAACATGTGCAGCGTGTTTAATCACAGTGACTCCTACTGGTCAGGAAGTAACAGTCACCACATGAGCCCAACAAGCTGTGGCCTTCTGTCAGTAAGGAAATATTTGGCCTGTCACCTGATACCACAGCAAAATAATCCACCTCATTAAACTGTTTATTCAATGCAATAAAGTGCATAACATCTAAACTAATATTTATAAATACAATTTAGCAAATTGCATAAACAATATAAATACATGATGCTGTTTTGTTTATATATAGCTTAATAGCCAAAAGCGCCGATCACACGATTGCATTAAGAAAGATGAGACACAAAATGAGACATTTTGAAGTTAGAAGAGTTGAATGGCTTTCTACTCATCTCTTGTGCGAGACCTGAGTGCAACAATCATAGTTGTAGGTCTCAAAAATGCACTGAACATGCGTTCTCTGTGTGAATGGCTTGGTTAACCAACCAAGATCCTCTCCGAATTGAGCTTCTATATTTGTCTAACATTTTGAATGTTAAGCAGTGGTGTATCTTGTGGGCTCAACTGGATAGACTAACAAAATCATTAAAATGCAACGATGAACCTTGCATCATCACTGCAATCTCATGCACCGCTGATACGGCTCCCTGACGTACACCTAAAATTCAACTACATTCAAAGTTTTGTTTTAAATTCAACTAAAATTCATTTTTTTGATTCAAAGGCTCCTGGTCACTGTGTGCACCTTTAACTCTTGTATAGTGTTTGGGTCTGTGGGACCCATTTTCATTTTTTCAAACTCAAGACTCACTGGCCTTGGATCATTTTCTGTGAAGAACGTATATCAGAACAAATTTTTTATTACATACATGATGGTCGGGTCCACTAGACCCGGGGCTACCAAAAGTGTGGAATGTGTAGGTCGTGTGTACCTTCACTCTGTCCTCCTCATGTCTGGGCCTTCTATTATTATATGTGTATTTGTGTGTGTGTGTGTGTGTGTGTGTGTGTGTGTGTGTGTGTGAGAGAGAGAGAGAGTTTGAGAGTGTAAGTGTGAGTTTTGTGTTGTAGCACTTTAATTCATGAATGTGATCTAACAAAAAATAAAGGACAAATATTAACCATATCTGCAGTTTATTTTGCTTATAATTGGGATGAATTAAACATCTGTTGAGTATTTTAACATAAAATTTGATTGCGTTGAATTAAAAACCCAAAAATGCAGCAAGTCCACCAGATCCACGAACACTGGCTGAACAACAAAAATATGAACACCACACAAGGGTTAAATGAAAAAAGCGTGATACTATCATGGGCTACATCGAACATTTTTCCTGTTGTTATCATTTAAGGTATACCACTGATAAATACTGCTATCGTTTTATCACTAAGGCCTACTTTGAATGCAATGTAAGTCGCTTTGGAAAAGCAAACCCATGTGGTTTGCAGATTATTGTAATTCAGCTTGAATCCATGTGTATTTGAACGATTACTCCTTCCATCATTGCATCACTGTGAAGGGGAATGTGGTACTAGTTATTGTAATGAACCTCTAAAATCACACTGTGTATGAAACGCAGATGTCATGCACTGAACTGATGACTGATGGTAACCGTGTACTCACGTTTCCCTGGACTCTGATTCTGGTTAACAAACACCTTTATCTCTCCGTTAGTCTCTTTAAGTCCGGCCTGAAGATCAGTGAGAAAGACAGAATCACATTAAAGAGGATGTTCATGACCAGATGACTCGCGTTCTGTAAGATTACAATGATCAAATGTGCTGGGATCAACATAAACATGCAGAGATATAACTGGCTGCTGGTTGTGTTTAGTAGTCTCTGGTGTAACCATAAAAATCATCCAAACCAGCTCCTCAGTGAGATCTAATAAGAAATGAAATGTGCAAGTTTAGTAGCTTTTGTTAATGACATGAATGTCAGTGAGTGTGAGTGCACACATCTGCATGGAAAACCACACATACAGCGTCAGTTTCAGCTCAACATGAACACCACGGATCACTTGAGCAATAATTATATCATCATACCGTTTCTGTGCTTTTAGATTTGTTTGATTTTATCCATCCTTATATGAATTACATTTTCCTACTTAAATGCTCAATTTAGACTAAACCACAATACAAAATTGCCAAACGTAAAGTAAACAAGTAAATATAACTGTAAACTTGTGTAAACAAGGAAATAAAAGCTACAGTAAACAAGTATTATTTTAGTATTGAGACAATTATAGTTATTAATATTTTGAATCAGTTTCTATATTTTCCTTTCTAATTTTAACCTAAAGTAAAAAAAAAAAAAAAAGTCATTTGTATTAGTTTTTTGTAGCAGTATGTCGATACAGATTTTATAAATTTTTATTTCAGTTTAGTACATCAGGTTAAGTCCCAAGTCTGGCATGAACGGGTCAAATAGTTCCTGAATCAAATGAAGGCCCGCCTTCTGAAATATGAAATGTGCTGTGATTGGCTCCTCTCTACGTCTGGTCAGGAAATGTCATGCCCTTACCATAGCCGCCTGCAAGTTTCAGTGTAAATATTGCATCAATATCAAATCAATTTGAGCGTGATTTAAACCCGGATGATTTTAACCACTATAAATTAATCTTCCTTGGGAAAGCTAGCATGTCCCTGACATAGTGAAAACACTTGTTTCCTTCTCTAGTCCAGCTAAACCCGGTCTTGTCCTTTTCGTCAAATAACACATATCCCAGAAAAAATGCATTGTAGTCCAAACGAGTCGTTCATTGTAATTTTTTAAAAGTGATTTCTATTAAATAAAATATTTATTTTCGAAGTGGACTTTGAGCTTTTGTGCACATCTTTTTTTATGCTCAAACAGCAACATTACAGACCAACTGAAAAAGTGAAAAGTGCATAATAGCAACCCTTTAAAATTAAATTAAAATGAGAAATGTTGCCTTGCTAAAAAAAAAAAATTAATTTACATTTTAGTTTCAGATATTTGGTTTTAATTTTATTTTCAAATGTAGTTTTAGTTTGCAACAAACACATTTGAGTAATATTGTAATAAGTGTGGTTCTCACATCTTTAGCCATGATGTCTGTGCAGGCGAGCGTGTGGTCAGTCTTTGGTTTGTGACTGCAGTTCAGCTGAAAACACAAATATTAAACATTAAACAATCTGCGTGACAATCTTAAAAACAAGACATCAAAACTAGCTCTATTTACTTTCTTAGAAGACTTATTTCTATATAACTTTATATAATACAGGTCGATTCAAAGCAGTAACAGTAATAAACAGGAAAAATAAATCTAAATATAGCTCCATAAACAAATTGGTAAATGTCATACATTTTCAGTGGTCAAAAACCAAATCTGGGTCACTTAGAGTGGATGTAAAAAGTCAAAACACACCCGTTAAAATCCCAGGTTTCTGTGATCTAAAAATATGAGTCTTATTTCAATTATCTGAAAAGATAATTTGAGAACTTTTTTCACCTTTAATTGAAACTTTAATCTGAAGTAAACAAACAAAATAATGTGCTTGGATAAGTGTGCACACCCTCTTAGAAATAAAGATTTGGCTGTGATCAAAATTAAGCAATCACATTTAAACTCATGTTAAACAGGAGTCAGTACACACCAGACATCATTAAAAGTGCCTCCGATTAAACCCAAATAAAGTTTAACTGTTCTAGTAGGCTTTTCTCAACATTTTCTTTGTCACATCTTACAGTAAAAGCTGTGGTCCGCAGAGAGCTTCCAAAGCATCAAAGGGATCTCATTGTAAAAGGTTCAGAAGAATGGTATAAAGAATTTCCAAGGCATTAGATATACCATGGAACACAGTTAGGACAGTCATCATCAAGTGGAGAAAATATGGCTCAACAGTGATAATACCAAGTACTGGATGAACACTGGTCAGGGAGGCTGCCAAGATACCTACAGCAACATTAAAGGAGCTGCAAGTATTTCTGGCAAGTACTGGATATGTAGAACATCTGACAATAATCTCCCATATATGGGGTAGGGTTGCAAGGAACACTTCCAATTGTTTCCAAGCCCAGCTAAATTTAGCAAAAACATTAAGTTTCCAAAAAGCATGTGGGAAAATGTGTTATGGACTGATGAAACCAAAGTTGATATTTTTGGTCATAATTCTAAAATAGAACAGTATATTTGGCGAAAAAAACACTGCACCAAAAGAACACCATAACTACAGTGAAGCATGAAGCATGCTTTTGGGCTGTTTTTCTTCAGCTGGAACTGGGGCATTAGTCAAGGTGGAGGGAATTATGAACCGTTCCAAATACCAGTCAATATTGGCACAAAACCTTCAGGCTTCTGCAGGAAAGATGAAGATGAAGAGGAGCTCATTTTTCAGAACAACAACACAAAGAATATATCTAAAACAACAAAAGAATGGCTTCGCCGGAAGAATATTAAAGTTTTGGAATGGCCTATCCAGAGCCCAGATCTGAATCCAATTGAAAATCTGTGGGGTGATCTGAAGACGGTTGTGCACAGGAGATGCCCTACCAATCTGACAGATTAGGAGCATTTTTGAAAAGAAGAGTGGGCAAATATTTCTAAATCAAGATGTGCCATGCTGATAGACTCATGCAGGGAACTACACTGCGACCAAAATGGTCGCATATGCAACCGTCTGAAATGCCATTGCGACCAACATTTTTTTTTGGATTCACAAATGTATCACTGATTATTATTGTACCTTGTACTTATGTGTTATGCTATGATTTAATATGAGCATTTATTAAAACAGAAATGTGTATTTTAAGAATACGATTTATAACGTGCTCAGAGCATTCAACACATCAAGTTGGCTTCAGCCCCGCGATGCGGGAAAGCTGAACTGGGCATCTGGTTACTCGCGCGCTCTGTTCGGTGCCCTCGAGAGAGCCGCGTCTCACAGACAGCAATACTGAACAGAGCTCTCCTTCAGGACGTTTTCGTCCTCCTGCACCTGAACGAACAAATACAAATCGCAGTTTAAATAAACAGATAAAAAAAAGGAGCAAAAAGCGATAGAGCTCAACAGGGGCAGGACACTAGTTCATTTATGTAAGTATGGCAAAATAGTGATCTGTAAAATATTATACCCAAAAATTCTTCATACTGTAGGCTACCAGAGAAATTGATTAAAAAAAAAAATAATAATTAGGGACCTGACCATGTTTTGCTTAAGTGTTTCTTTCTTTAATTGCTAATGCAACCTTTTCACACCACAGACTGAACCAAATTAAGCATTGCTTGCTTGGTAACTGTTCAACAAAGTATTGATAGTTGTCTGAAATTTTGGTTGATTCCATTACATATCTTTTTATCAAAGTTATTTGACATTATCAGGATGAATTTGTTCTGAGTTATTGTCATATTTTATTACCAATTTCTAAACTACAGCAAATAAACTGTTATAATGTGAGAAATGTTGAAGGTGTCTGAATACATTTTGATTTGACTCTGTATTTTATTTTACAGTGAAGACTATGCAGTGCTATTTTAAATTAACAAAAACAAACTTAAAAAATGTAAACATTATGTAAATAGCACAAATAAATAAATAGAATGAACCAACAGTACAAATTAAACAATTTTAAACAGGGCCCACTGTACAACCTGCACCGGGGCCCCTCTAACCCCACCTACAAGACGGAGATATGCACTGTGTGTACTGTAAGAAATAGAACAAGGCATGTGATTTAAAAGATGGCAAGTAAAATAAAAAGCACATCTGTATGCAATACAGTTTCATTATTATCCAGTAATTACTATAAATAATTTGTGCAACCAAATCATGTTTTGCACCAAGTAACTGAAAAAGTTAGTAGCGCAAGTGCCACCAGTGGAAAAGGTTAGTGTAGTTCCCTGTCATGACCAAAAAGACTGAGTGCTCTGCTGTAATAAGAGCAAAAGTTCTCAGTGTTTCAACAAAGTATTAGTTTAAGGGTGTGCACACTTATGTAACCACATTATTTCAGTTTTTATTTTTACTTCCCCCTTACCCAACAGATTTCAGTTAGTTTTTTAATTGAGTTGTACAGATTATAGTTTACATTAAAGGTGAAAGTCGGGGAGAACAATTGTTGAATAAAAGTGTTTTTTTGTTTTTTTTTTTTTTTTTTTGCACACAAAAAGTATTCTCGTAACTTTGTAAAATTACTTTGCTGTCTATGGAGTGTCAGAGAGCTCTCAGATTTCATCAAAAATATCTTAATTTGCATTCCAAAGATTAATGAAGGTCTTACAGGTTTGGAATGACATGAGTAATTAATGACAGAATTTTCCATTTTTGGGTGAACAATCCCTTTAATCTTTAACTCCAGGTAAAGTATGAACTGAGTAAAACATAAAATAAGATTACCCAGGATCCCATTTACCTGGGGTTTAGAATTACCCAGTGTTAATTATTTCAAGTGTGAGAGAGCTTTAAAGTTTAAGAATCTGATTTACTATCAGTGGTTCCTCCAAATATGCCACTTAGCATGAGATAGGCCTACCACTTCATCTATGACTATGCTTCACATGTTATACCAATAAATAAGAAAAAGAAAGCGTAATACTTAATCCAGGTGAGGCAATCTTGGTTTATTGATGTGAATACACTGTATGGGGAAAGCAACCGCACTTCCCTAGGAGGTAATCGCGTCATCATCTGATAAATCGCGAAATCATCTGATAAAAGCAACAAGCATGTACAGTTGATGTTGAGCGGCTATGCAGTGGTTTTGGCTACATTACTTTTTTGTCTCATGCAACGCATTCACCTTAATGCTTAGTATGTTACACAAACAGCCGTGTCCTCGCCACAGTGCAACAGTGAAAAGAGAGCCCTCTCAGACACGTTCCGAACATTATTTAAATGGCACTGGTATTGTAAGGTATTTTATAATAATTATTCATAAGAAAAATAAACACCGGTAGTCAGTATGAACCAGTCTACCGCCCAGCACTAATACAAAGTGATCAACATTTGGTTTTGAAACACTGAAAATGGGTAAAATTCAACAAATTGGACTAGTGGTAGACCAATATATATTACCAAGGCCAATATATCGGCGATATTTGGCATTTTTCTGCTTGGTCGATGTGTTCGAGGTGGGACTTTTATTTTGACGGCACTGAGAGTGGCAGTTTCTGAGCGCACCCAACTGAGCTCACATTCTCTCGTTTAGCTACTGTCGTCCTTCGTAGGGCTGTAAGAGTGGCAGATTTTTACCACCAATTGGTGATGCTACATTGGATGCATGACATGACAGTCCCCAACAGTAAACTGCCTCATACTATTTATGAGGTACTGACATAGAGTTCAAATGTCCTGGGTAGACACTAGACACACCTGTTGCGACCCGGTGTCTCGTACGGTGTAGACACGGTTCACTGAAAAAAGCCTTGTCCGTTTGGGAAGGTCTGTGTGCAGTCAGTGGAGGCTCACGAAGCAGAGCCAGGCAAAAGCATACATCCTGGGCAGGGCTCCAAACAAAAAAATCGAGTATGGAGCCATTGGCTCCTATAAGAAAAAAACTTAGGTGCCAAATGATTTTTTTTAGGTGCCACAGAATAAACATGTTTTATGTGTTTTATTTAAATTATTTATTTTACATTTTAACTTCCTAATCATACTGACGTGTTTATGTCTCATCTTTTCTTGACTTTATCAGCATTTTAATCCATCTTGTAGATGACCTGGGAATGAAGGTTCACTTAAAGTGGGAGCCAAATGACTTTTCCAACTTGAAATATACAGTCATGTGTTGTTTATTACACAAAATCTGTCCCAATATCATGGACCATAAGCATCACTTGGCCACTGAGTATAGTTTGGGGTCCTCCTCAATGCATCCTGTAAATGTTGTCATAGTCTCTTAAAAATAAAGGTGCTTCATGATACCATAGAAGAACCTTTTTTTCCTCTCTAAATGGTTTCATAAAGAACCTTTAACATTTGAAGACAATAGCAGATTATGAAAAGGTCAGAAAGAGATTGTTCTTCAAAGAGCCTTTGACTGAATGGTCCATTGTGGAACCAAAATTGTTCTGTGAAGAACCTTTTAAGCTCCTTTATTTTTAAGAGTGCATGTCTTTCACACTTTCAGTCTGTTTTTCTTAATTAGTAAAATTAAATTTTATAGGAGGAGTTGAATCATGTAGACAAGTAAAAATATTAAAATTCAATAGCTCATAAATATAGCAAAATGCTCCTCTTTTTAGTTATTTTTCTAGCTGACTGACGAGCTTATGGACACCGAAAGGTTACTGAGGTTAATATTATGTTGCAATGTTTACAAGCTTTACACGTTTTCCGCAGTTTGAAAGTGTTGTACTGTAGAATCTCTTATAAAATAGCCTACCTTTTATGTTAATTCATGTTCATTATGTACTCTAGTAGTAAAGAGCAAGGTATGATAGGTTCACGTGCTGCTTGAACTGAGGCACTACTCGCGATCGCGCCTGCCGCATAGTTCGCATGTCAAGTCTTTTGCGCGCTCAAGTTCGTTATTTCAAATGTTGGCGTGCATGCTCATAATGGAAGCGACGTGCTCGTTTTTTTCCAGGCGCGTCCGCACCGTTTCGAGTTAAAAATATCTCAACTTTTCAGAATCCCACAAGCACACCGCAGGTCATGTGACAAGAACCAACCAATCAGCTTCATCCTTTCCAGTACCAACGTTGAAAGCTCAGCCAAGATGAAGGAAAAGCTGATCATAGCTGTATATGGATAGCCATTTTTAAATAAATTTAGTAACAGAGCTACTGCAAGCGATTTTTAGTGCTGCAAATCCATTTATCTTTTGCTGAAATTTCCGCGTCTTCATGGAGAGAGCAGGTCATGGTTGCTTAGCAACGGCAGACACGTCAGGAGCGCAGGCTTTTGGAAAAAAATCAGGAAGCAGCACGCCTTGCGTTTTCCACGCGTTTTTAGGCGCGATATGTGTACTGCCCCTTAAAGAGCACCAAAACTGTATTTAATGTTTGAATTTTGTTATGAATTTGGAATAATTTTAAAGCTGATACTTTGTAAATTAAAAAGTAACAAAGCACAAAGCTTTTTGCGATTACTGGACGGCAAGTGCACTTCAAATAATGAAGTTCATGCATTAACAGAACACAGCATGGACTAATATCTTGTTAAGAAGAAGCCTTATGATTATAAACGAGAACTATTAACGATATTGCCAATATCCACACAGATGACAGCTTTACCTGTTGTAGTTTGTTCGAGTTATGAACGAAATAGACGCTGTTTTTCTGCACTTTCTCTTCAAGTCTCCATCATTTCTCTCTCGCGTGCGTTTATCAGGTGTGTGTCAGTGCTGCTGCGCGGCAGATGAGGACTGTTTAAGGGGCCATTCACATATCGCGCAGTTGCGCCCCTGAGGTGTCTGCCTTTGCTAAGCAACCATGACGTGCTCTCTCTATGAAGACGCGGAAATTTCAGCAAAGGATAAATGGAAACGGGAAAGGATGAAACTGATTGGTTAGTTATTGTCACATGACCTTCGGTGCGCTTGCGGCTCTCTGAAAAGTTGAGAAGTTTTTAACTCGATGGGGTGCGGACGTGCCTGGAAAATGTGAGCGCGTCGCACCGTGTGCGCGTTGCAACCGCGTCGCTTCCATTATGAACGCGCATACCACGTCTACATTGGAAATAACGAAAATGAGCGCGCAAAAGACGCGATATGTGAACGGCCCCTAAAACTCTTTTTCCTACTAAAATTTCGATGCTCGAATTCATGACAAAAGATGTGAATGCAAAACAATCAGGAAAAAAGGCATTACATGCAATTTTTTAAGAGATAACATGTAAATACATATGCTTAGTCGCCAGTGGCAACCTCAGCAAAAACTTCACTCGCATTTTAATATTTAATATTTATAATCGCAGTTTGGAGCCCTGCCGGGGGCGCATTAACTCCTCGTCTGCATGCACTCTTTTTGAAATAGGAATCGTTGCCACATTTATTGTTAACATCTTTCATTTATCACCGCCTCATTTGTATTTGGGCAGTTTGGACAAACTAAGCCTTAGCAAACCTGACCAGACAGGCGTTTGCGATGACAGGAACTTGAAGACACTTGTACAAATGTGAATGGGTGACATTAATGGAGATGGAACTAGATCGGCGATGTAGTATTTGTTTTCCCAACAAGGTCCATCGCCCAACACATAATCAGTTTGCTGAATGCATTAACTGTATTTTCCTGCGCTCAAACCTGCCAATCTAAAGGAAACGCTGTGTAGGGCATTAGAGGTCATTTGTAAATTACTTTAATTCTAAATAAAACAATTTGCAACTATAACTGTTATTACACTTGTATACAAAACAAGTGTGCCTCGAGTGCATGATGTAACATGCACTACCGCTGGTGGTAGTAGACAACCGCGGTGGTGACGCAGTTGTCACAGCCACCATCACAGCCCTCATCGTTAACAGTTCTTTCTAATAAGGACAGAAGTCTGTCTGATAATCAGATAGAATGGTTGATCAATGCAATTAATGTATATACAGAAATTATTATAATGATTGCTTTTATATTTATATTAGAATAGTTGCGCCGCGCACTCACAGTCTTCAAACAACATGAGCGCTTCTGGCTCTCTCTCTCCCTTGTGCATATTAATCAAAATCATTAAACACCGTAGAAAAAGGGCGAAACACCAAAGTTTCACGCACGCTCGCGCACTCACAGTCTTCAAACTACACGAGCGCTGTCTTGCTCTCGCTCTCTCTCTCTCTAGTACATATTAACCAAAATCATTAGACACAATAGAAAAAGGGCGGAACGCCAAAGTGGAGCATTCGAAGATTTTTTTTTTTCTCCATGACAGGCTGCTGGCTCCTAATGTTAATTTTTTTTTTTTTTTTTTTGGAAAAGCACTGTCTTTATTAGCTTAAAGCCCTCAAGTTTACATTGGTTACTGTATTCTTTCAATTGCTCTAAACAAGTATTTTGGGTGACCTTTTTTTATTGAATGCTAGAAATCAAGATGTTGTTATTTTCATCTGAAAGAAGAACTTTTTTTCAGTAAGCTAGGCGCTATGTGTTCAGTAAGCTTGTTTCAGTAAGCTATGTGTTTTCAAGGCTTCAAGGTTTTATTGAATGCTATCTCTATACAAGTGCAAAGTAATGCATTCTTAGTCAGTCTTTTATTTTGTAATTTTAAGAGCAATAAACATATATTGCAATATTAAGGAATTCATGTTTTTTTCATTCAGATATGTAAATCAACATGTATAAATTGTTAGTAGTCAATTAATGGGGAGATAATCAAAATCGAATCGGTCTGAAAAAATTTATCGTTAGATTAATTGATGCATCGAAAAAAATAATTGCTAGATTAATCATTTAAAAAATAAACGTTTATCCCAGCCCTACTCAGAAGCACTTCAGAAAACCATTGTCACTTACCACAGACTGCTGTTGCATCAATAAATGCAACTTGAATCTATGTTACTCTAGGAGAAAACTAAACACCAATTCTATGCAGTGATGTCTTGGGGTTCTCTGGGCCAGAGCTTATCTCAAATAGTCAGAAAGATGGGAAATGTGTGCTGTGGTTAGATGAGTCCATAATTCAACTTGTTTCTGGGAAGAATGGCCAGAGTTCTCAGTCTCAAAAACCAAAGGGACCACCCAGACTAGTGGTCGACCGATATATAATTGGCATTTTTTAAATATCGGCATCGGCCAATAAGTTTTTCTGCTTGCCCAAAGTGTTCGAGGTGGGGCTTTTATTTTGATGACACTGTGAGCGGCGGTGCCTGAGTGCACACAGTGCTCACATTCTCTGTCTTGTTTGTCATCGTTGTTAACAGTCCTGTCCAATACGGATAGAAGTCTGTCTAATAATCAGATAGAACGGTTAAACAATGGAATTAATGTATACAGAAAGTATTATAACGATTGCTTTTATATTTTTTATTAGGCGTATTAGGAATAGAAAGGCAAACATTAATACTTTCTCATTTGTATTAAGCAAATACGCATTTATATAATTTAAACAAATCTTTGAATGACTAATGAACATTTAATTTAACAAACTTTGCAAACTTAGTCGAATCCAGCTGTGAGAGCTTGTGAAGTGTTTATTTTTATCGAGCATGATCATGTGTTCTTTGTGACGGTCGGTCCGTGTGAATTGAATGCTTTAAACTTTAAACTCGTGATTTTAAATTAAGCTGTGCTTTATGCATTTGGCCACTGTCATATTCATGTCAATTTCTCTGTGTGCTGTATGTAAAAGGAGGGTTACCCTGGCTTTATTTGAAAAATATGATTACCAATGCACACAATCTTCCCAAAATACTGAGTGCTCTGTTGGTTACAGTGTTTCCTTCCTTTTTAAATTATATTTTTATTAAATATTTATTTATTTGTGAAAATACTGTCATCTAAAGCATAAGTATGTTTCTTTTACACATTTATTTTGTAATCCACTGTCAAATGTTTTCAAATGTCTTAAATATTAATAATTTTATTAATAAACAAATCATATCGACTTACTTTACATATCGGCCCCCCTGCTTTCCAAGATATCGGCATCGGCTGTCAAAAAACACGCATCGGTCGACCACTAATCCAGACTTTCACCAAGGACATGCAAAAGCAAATGTTTGTCATATGCGGCGTTTCCACCGAAATTACCCGGAAAATCTGTACCAGGAACTTTTTCCCCCCCAGACCTGTTGCTTTCTGTGTTTCCACCACGGTCTAAAGTACCGGGAAGATTAGGCAAATAGACTGGTTGCATAGGTCTGTGTGCGTTTCTCAATACAAAGTACGCTGATTTTGGACTTGCATCTTCAATAGTTTGGACTTTGCGCATTAAACTCAGCAGTGTTATGTCCGCGATGACAAAAATCTGGTAATTCAGCAAACAGCAGCGTACTTGATAACATCCGTCAGCTAATCTTGGTTACTGCAATTTTCCTCTCTGTATATTTACAATAAAACGAAATATGATATCAAATACCACTGCCTCTTTTCGTTTTCATTTGAACATAATAATAGCTGCAGAAATTTACTTAGTTCAGGGATATGTGTATATACAGACATTACATTACAATGAAACGAAATATTATATAAATTTGCCTTTTTTTATTTTAACATATAGATAAATTGAATACAGACCAAATATTATTTGTTAGATTTAACCCAAACAAATTATATTTTATGTTTAACCACTAAAGAGACATCAGAGACAGCTGCACATATCAGAAGGTCTAGCCGAAGTAAGGCTGCTCTAGATGGATACATGATCGCGTGGAGCTCACAGTCTCCGAGATCGACGAAACACATTTTTAAATAGGCGCCGTCTTTATAAATAAACCACAGATTTGAGTTTTAAACAACTACATTCTCACCTGAAATACTTTTAAAATTACATTTCATGACGCAGTAATATTTTGAAAATAATCTGAATAAATGGTGGTTGAACTCAACCAATGTGGCGTGAACTCAACCAGTCAGGATGTTTAGTGCCAAAGTCCCACCCCCAAAAGTTCCGGAATTTTGAAAAAGTAACACCTCACCAGCAGGGACTTTCTGAGGGGCATTTTTTTTTACCCTGAACTTTATTTAGTTTCTGGTTCCTGCGGTGGAAACGCTGCTATAGTATGGGGGAGCAGCAGAGCTAATGGGATGGGTGAAAAGAAAAATGTACTGCTTACTGTCTTTCCATGATTATTTAATCAAGACAATGCCAAGTTCTCATTCTGCATGTGCTACAACAGTGTGGTTTCGCAGACACAGAGTGAATGTGCTAGATCTGAAAATGTAATTGTTACTAGTAGAAATTGATTTAGAGCTATTTAATTGGCATAGTTCATAGTAAAAATTGAATTGTTACTAGTAAAAATGCAATTATGATGAGTAAGTTAGCACTGGGAACATTTTAAGCTTGCCACGATCAAAATCCTGAAAACACTGATGAATGCTTTGAGTTCACATTTAACCAAAAGAGAAAAGGTAAAAATAATGCCAGCTGATGAAAATACTGTGTAAAATGCCTGACAACTTTACAAAACCCATAACTAATGACAACTAATGCGAAATATGACCTAACGTACATTTCTTCAAAATAAAAACCACACAACTATGAAAACTCTGTCAGATATGAAGTTATATAACTCATGTTTAATAAGATCAACAACATGTTTATTAGATTAAGATGAACATTTATGATCTCACTGAATAATGCGTGTACTATAACGTTAAACATAAACCGCATTTGCTTTTTTCTGACATGTTTTTGTTAAGTGAACATATTAAGCTTCCATCCTCAGGCCACGAGAATCGCGCTGTTGACGCGTTGTTCACAGATGACAGTATCGCGTTAGCTCGACGCGGCTAACGTTACAGCTAAGCTAATTGAACCTAGCGAGCTAATGTTTCAACTTACATTACACTCACATACAACATACAAACTATGCAACACACGCGGATAATCGTCGTTTCTCTTACCTGAGCAAGCCCGCTTACAGCTGCGCCATAACTCGCGTCTATATTTACAATTAGTTAGACAAAATCTGCATTTATCGCGCAAGATTCAGATCGGCTGCGCGAACTGCTTCAGCTGCGACACACAGCATTCAAACTAAGCTTGGCGGTGTCCTGACAGGACGCGTGCCGGTTGGATACGCGCTGTGTGACGTCTCGCATTCACGAATCATACGTAAGACAAAAAAAAAAAACTATAAATGTAAAGTTTGCAAACGTAAGCCTTTCTATATACATTTTCCTGAAGATGTAAAACTCTATTTGTGTTTAATTTATAACTCTACTAAAAAGAAAGCTGAATAGACTGCAAATCTTTTCTAAAGATACATTTAGTCTGTCTCCCTGCTGTCATGTGATTTAATGTCATTTTGTTACATCTGGGGGGGGGGGGGTATTCCAAAAAGCAGGTTTGGAATACACTTACACACACACACACACACACACACACACACACACACACATAGATATGCAAGTGACGAAGCTCTAATATAAGTAAATTAGGTAATATATTATTCTAATATGGTTATTATATTTATTTTATTGGCATATATAACAGGTATCTGTATAAATTATAAAACATAATGAAAAGGGAATGTTTATTTTATTATATATATTTATTACATTTTATATTATCATCTTACACATGGATCTGCATTTTTTATAATGTCTAAATTCTAAATCAAAATACTAGGGGTGCTCCGATCACGATCGGCCGATCGTTAATGCGCATTTCGTCAGTAAAGCCGGTTTTCTAATCAGCGGTTAATTCCATCAGGTGTGGATTTCACATAGAGCAGCTGTTACTACACAGAGCCGTTGTTAACTGAGAAGATGGGCCAATAAACGCTGAAAATTAACGTGATTTGCGCATCTTCTCTATTAACAACGGCTCTGTGTAGTAACAGCTGCTCTATGTGAAATCACGCACCTGATGGAATTAACCGCTGATTAGAAAACCGGCTTTACTGAGGAGATACGCATAACGATCGGCCGAGAGCACCTCTACAAAATACGTATCTGATATGACTTAAAGGGATACTCCACCCCAAAATGTAAATTTTGTCATTAATCACTTACCCACATCTCATTCCAAACCCGTAATAACTTCATTCGACTGAACACAATTTAACATATTTTGGATGAAAACCGGGAGGCTTGTGACTGTCCCATAGACTGGCAAGTAAATTACACTGTAAAGGTCCAGAAAAGTATGAAAGCATCATCAAAATAGAGATCGCTAATGTGTCGTCATCATGACGTATTCCTAGTAGTGAACGCAAAGCATTTTGGGAATCCGCGGCACAAACATTAGGCGCCATACTTCTTTGCATGGAGGGTAGAACGCAGTGTTCAAGATACCGTTTACTCACTGTGTTATAAACTGCAATAGTCGTTCTCACGATAGAAGTTGCATAAAGCTTAAGAACGGAATATCCTTTTTTCGTTTTCCAGCGTGGAAAAGTAATATTACAAGCCATGTTTCAGAATGGCATGGATAGCAGCGGTAAGGAGGCCAAGGTTACCTTCGATAACACTCCAACACACATGATGGTGTGTTCAAAGCATTTTAACAAAGGTAAGTTACAATTACTCTCTGTAAATGTTAACTGTTAACTAGCATGACATGGCTAGAAAATGAGCTTTAGTTACCAATGTACTAAAGCGTAACGTTAATCAGTTTTAAATGTTGTACATCTAGGCTACATTGCAATTTATTTGGTGACTGTGTTTGCAGGCAAACCTGCCTATGAAATGTTGGAGTGCGATCCTGCTTTGATTACAGGAATTAGTTTAAAATATATTAAAATGGAAAAGTCATTTGAAATTGTCACAATGTTTCACAACATTACTGTTTTTATTATTTATTTATATCAAATAAATGCAGCCTTGGTGAACAGAAGATGCTTCTTTTAAAAACATTTAAAAAATCTTGATAACCCCAAACTTTTGAACGGTAAAGTTAGTGTATGTTGTGTGTATTCTATGTATAGCTAATCTGGATTCCTTAGGAATAGAGGTTGTGATATGACACAATTTCTTTATATTGTTACCTTCAGACCTTACACCTGCACCTGAGATGGAAGGTCCACACCACTCATGAGACTGAGCTGAGGACTTTGCTGGATACAATTGTGGTTGTGTGCTGTGCTTTGACCAATGTGTCCAAGAATTGTTGTGAAGGCGCCATGTTAGAATTATACACCATGCTCACATCTAATATGTAAATGTTTTTTTGTTTTCCAAAAGATTTTGTAATGTCTCTTCTCACATGTAATGTTTTTTAGCCATGTCTGTAAATAAAATACACAAAGATTGAATTCAATTCTGCCTCCTTTATCTGTATTAAGGAAGAATTGTGCAAAATCAGTGTTCTTTGGTTGCAAACACAATTACATAACTTAAATAATAGTAACAACCAACTTAATTTCAGTTGCTTTACATATTTAACATGTAAATACATTTAGATGAATACATTAACTTGTAAATACATTTAGATGAATACATTAACATTATAAAGAGTAAATAGAAATGATGAGAAACTGGAAATGTATGAGAAAGATAAGAACTGGAAATGCATAAGGTAGGTTTGTGGGTGAAAAGTCATTGACATCTGCAAGCATCGCATTGCCATGACTCTTCTCTTGCTGGTGTGCTGCTGAATCACACACAGTCTAAATGAAACCACTGTATAGGACAGTTCTGATTATCGCAAGCAAACATGTCATCAAGCTCTTCAGGCTGTAAAAAGCACCACAACACAGCCTTTTCATATGCCCTTCTGGCTGGAGGGCGTTACCTTGACCAGTCGCTCTGCTCGTATGGATCGAGTCCTTTGATTCTCTTTATTTTCTCGTCATATCTCATCTTTACATTAGGATTTAGTTTTAGGTGGTATGGTCCCACAATGTTTTCTTTAGCCTGCTGCATTTTGTAGGATTATATTCTGTTTTTTCAAACTCATTTTTCATTATTTTCATGCCAGAACACTAGCCTGCTATGCCAGACCATGTTAACTGGCCAAACATACCCATAATTCTTTGCGTTCTGATGACGTTGCCGCCCAGTTGGTCACGTGTTAGCGATCTCTATAGTTAAACGTAACATTATGAAGTGACGAGAATACTTTTTGTACACTAATAAAACAAAAATAACGACTTTATTCAACAATTTGTCTCTTCTATATCTATCCGCAACACCGTAGCGTCATTTTGGAGAATATGAGTTGGACGCGGGTAGTGGCTAAAACTGCAATTCATCGACTGGCCGCTGGAGGCTGGCTCCAAAAGGGAGTCAATCCCATAGACTCCCCATGTTAAAATGACCAACTTTACAGCAAAAAAAACCTGTTTACAGCCAAGTACAAAAAAAATATTTTGGTCTACACAGCAAATTCTGCCCTTCGTGACAACTGTGAAGGGAGTGATTTTCAATTGAGGAAATTCAATTAAGCCCTAAAGTTCCGCATTATTAAGGGCTCAGCCACTTGAGTGACAGATGGATTGCATGGTTTCAGCAACCAGCTCCTGCCTTTTTGGCCATTTGTGATTAACCCGGGAGTGACACTCGGTGATGTCCTGCCGAGATGGCGATGGCCACCTCCGCCCACTTTTGGCTTCAAAACGCCCTTTGGAAACAAATAGGTGACGTCACGGACTCTACGTCCATGTTTTTATAAAGTCTATGGCTGCATCTCTTGCTTTGAGCAGGAGGCGAAGCTCTCTGTTCATCAATGGCTTCTGATTAGGGAAAATCTTTATTTATTTGTTTGTAGTCACTCTGCCCACACACCTGTTAATGTGCTCCAACACAGAGTTGGTTTAAATATCAATGTCGATCTGAGAGTTTGTGGTGGCCTAGGCAGGGCAGTCTGTGTGCTGGAATTGATGTTGAAGAGTGGAGTCAGGACCTTACAGCCAGATTTTGACAGTTCTTATTGTAGGTTTCACACGTTTGATGACCTGTTTTATGTCCCCTTGTAGTGCAGGAGACATTTTGATGAAATTTAGGGAGAACAGATCTTAAAGTGCAGTGATTAAAGTCCCTAGCAACAATAAAGGCCCCATCCAGGTGCAAGGTTTGTAATTTGCTAACACCTACTGTACTGGAGTGTGAACTGGAGCTAGACAGAGATAAACTATAACTAGAAGGGAGACTTCCAACTCTCTTCTCCCCCTTCCCCTTTAATTAATAATAATGATTTCCAAAACTTTGTTATACCAGTGTCCTTCTGGAAGTTTTTTCCCCCAGAAGTTCCTCAAAGTCCCCATGAAGTCAAAATTAACATTTTTTTTTGGGGGGGTGGGGATGGGGGGGGGGTTAAGATTAATATGTTAGACTTAATGTTTTCTGTAAGGCAGTGTGCTCCAAAACAGCAACAAAATTTGCATTAAGAAGCAGTTCATCACAAAACGGCTCAAAGATTTTTTTTTTGCCGTCACATCGTACTTCATCTTCTCATCAAGTCTTCTGACCAATCAAATGCTCTCTAGAATCCAAAGCACCTTCCCCCTGCACTACAAATTAACGCTGAAGCGCCGACTGAGATCGTTCACTTTGTTCACAATGTATATCCTGTACAGTTCCTGCACAATGTAGGTAGATAGAGAAGGATTCATATAGTATAAATATGCTATTGATTAGGGCAAATGAGGTCTGGTTTCATGCTGTGTCAGGCAAACCGCGGCAGTGTGTCTGATCCGGACTTTGGCTCCAGTCCAGAAACACGATCGCATGGAGTTGACCATATGCGCGAGTCTGCATATATTAAACACTTTTAACAGTACTGTTACCAAAACATGACGTGCAAACTCTACTAATAACGTATTGGCCAGAGAGAATCATCACTACCTGCGTCACTGAAATTGTGACACAAACACAACAGAACTTCTAGATTTAAATCAGTACAGCCAGCGAAGGATCGAATGCAACTGTTTTGATTGAGTGTGCCATTTTTTAACAACCAAAAAGTGTCTGTTTCGTTGCCTGTTGAGGAGGTACAGACTTTTCTCTCGTTGATAGCAGATTCAGTGAGAGCTTGATGGGGGACACGGAAATGAAAAGTTTTTAAGAGTCGCAAAAGTAGAGTCAGCACAACTATAACAACTATAAGCTGTAGTGGAAATGCAAACCGAGCCTAGCCAAGCCGTACTGTGCCGAGTCGAGTCGAACCATGCAGTGGAAAAGCGCCATTACTGTATATTTTATTGTTTATTCCCATCTTCCACAGGCCCTGTCATCTCCAAACGGTAATGTTCCAATCCCAGGTCCTACATCTGAAAATACATTATTTTTCATGATGATAAAGAGCAGTGGACTTGTAACACCCTTAGGGGTTCCATTTTCTACCATATAACTACCAGATAATTATTTTCCAATTCTCACCTAAATAGAGCGTCCAATCAGGTAATCCTTTACCCAGTTAAAAGCCCTTCCTTCTTTTCCCAAAATATGTAATTTAATCAACAACCTTTCCACATCATATCACACATGTTATCTCAATGTCAAAGAAGACTGTCACCAATGATTCCCTTTTAAACTGGGATTTCATTATTTCATCTTCCTGGCATAGTACTGGATCCATTATTCCTTTCCCTTTCCTGAATCCACTTTGATAAGAATCAATTAATCCCCCATTCTCCAAAAAATAGACCAGTCTGTCTTTTACCATATGTTCCATAATTTTACCTATATGGGACGTCAATGCAATTGGTCTATAGCTATGATGTTTTGCAGGATCTTTCTCTGGTTTCCTAATAGGAAATACAACTGCTTCCTCCCACACTCTAAGCATTCTTCCTAATGCAATCTCACCCATAAAATTCAACATAGTATAGCACATTTCATCTCCTCCTGGTGCTGCCATCCCTGCCCTTTTAATTGCTCTCTACATCTCTGCCTTAGAAAATGGCGCACTCAATGCATCTTCCACTTCCTCTTTTTTTCTAAGACTCCATGATATGTCCTCAATGTAATTTCCCTTCCTTTCTTCCATTATCCCTCAGAGCTTTGCATTACTACTAAAGCTTTTGCCATCCTCGCCTCCTTGTAAGATCTAATGCGGACTCATTTCCTGATACCAAATCAATTCTTGTTACTCTACCATCATTAATACACACCAGTCCTTTTTAAATCCAACAACTCTATCACCTGACCATTTATATCCAACTATTTAACATATAGATAAAATGAAAACAGACCAAAGATTACCTGTTAGATTAACCCAAAACTTAATTATATTTATGTTTAACCACTAAAAAGACATCAGAACCAGTGGCACATATCAGAAGGTCTAGCTGAGGTGAGGCTGCTCTCGGCGCATACATGAGGACTGAGCTCCTACTGATCGTGTGGAGCTCAACGTCTCAGAGATCGGCGAAACACATTTTTAAATAGGCACTGTCTTTATAAATAAACCACAGATTTGAGTTTTAAACAACTAAGAAAAAGTACTACCTCGCCAGCAGGGACTTTCTGAGGGGCATATTTTTTACCAGGAACTTTATTTAGTTCCTGGTTCCTGCGGTGGAAACACACCAAGTACCAGGCCAAAGTCCCTAGCTCCTGGGTAAAGTTCCTGCGGTGGAAACGCAGCTTTACAGAACCTCAGACAATTTGATCTTCTGAGACACACAAAAGACAACACAGTTCATTAACATATAGACATCTGTTCCCACATTTCACTGAAGCCCCTTTCACACTGCGATTCCGGAAAATACACGGGTAAAGTGTTCCGGCAATTGTTCTCGGGTCGCTAGATTTGACACTTTCACACTGCCAGTGATTACCCTGGATATGTGCGTGCTTTCACACACAACCCGTAAAGGTCCTGTAATGACACGTGACATCAGGGCATGATGTGTAATGTACGAGTCGAAAACGTTAGGCACGTTATACTTTCACTGAAGCAAGAGAACAATCTCGGCGTCAGTGCGGTCAGGTGTCAGGAACTAATTGATATCTGCTTCATTACAGTTTGCACATATTTTTTTTGTTGCGAATGTTGATCTTCCTTCAAAACACCCGATAAAAGAGTTGCGCGATAACGTGCATCATCACTTCGACACGGCATTAGATCTCGCCTTTGTTCACATAGCGCTCGTCCCGGGTTGAACCCGGCAATGTTACTAGGTCCCCGACCCGGGTTCAATGCCGGAATCAATCGCGGGACATGTTTGCTTTCACACAGAAGGCGACCCGGCAATGTTCCGGCAATATGCCGGGTCCGACATGCAGTGTGAAAGGGGCTTGAGAGACAGTGCGGGAAACGCATCTCTCAAATATGCAACAGTTCCTTCTCATCCCCTTCCTTACCCATCCTCCCTCCACTTGGTTTCACTCAGAATGGTCAATAATATAATGTTCTACATTAATGCAAGTGATATTTACAGTCATGTTTGGTGTCATTTTAATTGTCTCAGGGCAACTGGTATAATGGTCTTAATATTACAAAAGTAGACTAAAAGATAATACAGATCCTAAGAGTTTAGTTATTTTAATTACTGCAATGGGAGTGACCTCTCCCAGAGTCCTCCATGTAAATTACCTTCTGTTTATGCAAATTCCAATTGTTAGTTTCTGTCTTCATCTCGGGGGATATTTGTCTTGGTCTGAGGTCCTTAAAGAAATGTGGCAAGAGGATCAGGGCCTTCTGTAGCTGGAATGAGCCCGTAGCATTAAGGGTCTCCACACACTTCATACTATGTATTTTCTAAAAGTCAGGTATGCATCTTTTACTCTTAGATTCATCTTTGAAAATGTTATGTCTTGTATTGATTTGATATCTATGAATTGGCATAATACTTACCCGACTGATAATAAATTGTTACATTTTACTTACTATGACTTACTCTGAAATTAATTTCTCAAGTAGATTAAGTGATCAGATTATTATTTTTTTTGTCTGTGTGTTGTTGTCTCTGTGCACTGTGTATGTCACTAAAACAAATTCCTTGTATGTGCAAGCATACTTGGCAATAAAGCTTTCTAATTCTGATTCTGATTGGAGAGTTTGTGTTCATGGGGTACATGTATACATCGGCCAGCATGATACACCCCGAGTGACATAGATTCCTAATGAACAAGTAAATATAAAAGTAAAGATTTAACTATAATAATCAAATGTCAGAAGAATACTAATTAGAAACAGGCATTCAACCAATTTGCATTTCAACCTAAATTCGAGGTCATACTAAAATGGAGTCAGGTTAGAATTGGATTTAAATTAAATATCTCTGCACGCTGAAAAGACCGAACACACAAAAAACCTTCAGCCAGCACCGGATACCTTCCTTGGACTGAGTGCATGGACCTTAAACATTGAATTTAAGTCAATAAAAGTAAATTATTGCTATAATATGCATCCTTATCCACACTTTCACCGCCATATATTCCAACTCATTTCCCAATCCCAGAATCCTATATGGAAGCCCCGTTTAATAAATGTAACACACCCTCTCCCACCTCCTTCTTTGCTATCTCAACGAACTGCCACGTATCCCTGTATCACAAAATCAGCCACGTTTCCTGAATACAAATAACATCTGGAGATTTCATCATTCCATCTATAAAAGTGTTGTCCATTTGCTATCAGGCTTTGGCATTCCATTGTATTATTAACACCATAATTAATATTAACCAACCCATGTTTCCTGAACATCTCTCACTTTTTCCCATGTCAGTCATTTTGTATCCAAATGTCGTAATGCTGCCATAATTACGGTATCAACTGTATCCTTTCCGTCTTTGATTTTAAATCTGCTGTTCCATTTATCACACCGGCAATAAATCTCACTTGCTTACACTGACTTGCATCATTTTCCCCTCACTCTCCTTTACTTGCCTTGCTTCATTCTCCACACTATGACCACTGCTAAGTAACAAGTAACTCATATATCCAATTGTTACTTTCTTTTCTCCCTCAAATTTCAGCAAAACTGACTATCCACCTTAGTCCCCTCTCTTGAAGCTTGAATCTTTGTGCACTCAGTACAGTACCACCTCTTAAATTAGACTTCACCTCCTCCATCCCTAAACACCTGTAATCACCCCCTTACTCCACTGTTTCCTTCCCTGATCAGCTTCAACCCTATCCATCTGAAATAGCCCCAATCTTTCCAGCTTGAGTGCCCGATCTCTCTGACCCACATCTTTATACAAAATCAGTAAACTTGCATTTCTCATTACCCTTGCTGCCACTCGGAAAACTGAGTTCTGCATAGAACCAGGCTACTTGCTCCAGTTTGCTCGCAGCCTTTCTTGCTTGAGATGTATTATTCAAACTTTGGTATAGGACAATGAATCACACATCCTCTAGGCCTAAGAGTGTAAAGTCTGTAAAGGTTCCTACACATGAATATGGACATTCATTGGATTTAGTTTTATCTTATGGTATTTCTTTGGGCTATATGAATGTTTGTGATGCAACTTTTTCTGATCATAATCTAGTTATTTTTGGGATTTCAGTCTGTTAGATCTTGCCCACCGACATATTTGTGTCGTATGTTGCACTCAAGTGTTACTAGCGAGTTTTCAAGGGCTTTTTTGAAAAATTATAATATTTCTACATTTAAAAATCCTCCATTATATCTGGATCCTGAGCCTGTACTTGCAAAAGAGCAGAACGTAAATGCTGTAAGGACAGGCTCCAGGTGTCTTTTGAAATTTTGAGGGACTCTTTGCATTCCTACCAAAAATCAGTTAATGCAGCAAAGGTACTTTTCTGCTATTATTGAAAATAATTGTCACAGACCTAGAGTATTGTTTAATACCATTAATACCAATAATATCCATTCTGTTTATAGTTTTTTATTAATAGTTTATAGTGTCAAAGATCGTAAAGATTAGAACTCAAATAACTCCTGTAGCTGGTGATCCCTCTGCTCCTTCTTGTTGCCTCACTTTGTGTTATCAGTTTAAAATAGTATTGCTTTCATCAACGGAAATTAAGACTTAATATCATCGTCAATAAACATTTATCACGTGAGGAAAACAAAACGAGATGTAACGTAAATGCTTGTCATGTGACAATGACTATATTTAAATGTAGAATGCAAATATTGTTGATCAATAAAAATGAGACTATATGTGGTTTACAAAATAAAAACTATGCTAAAATGTCTCTTCATTTTCGTTGACCAAAACGAGATGAAACAAAATGTTATAACGTAATTTTGTCACATTTATTCGCGTTATTATTATTATTTTGCAGTATTTCTGTTTCCTGTGTCTCACTTCAGGGGCTTCATCAGGTCTCACTGCCCAGATGCAGGGGACATCACTTCCTCAACCCCCAATTGTGGCATTATTTAGAAGACGACAACAAAGTACATTGTACATTCAAATCAGAGCCTCGTCTGGAATGGATGTATTCTTGAGTCTATAAGGTAACAATAATATAATAATATAACCTTGTTTAAAATGGGTTTGACAAAGAAAATTTTGGTTTTGTCTATACTAATAGGTAACTTACTTATACTATATTGAATGACTGGGCTAAATAGAATTGCATTACTAAAATGAGACTAAAATAAAATTTTCATTAACTAAAAGTAGACTAAATGTCATCAGTTTTCATCAACTAAAACAAATCCAAAATAGTCATGGAGAATTCTGACTAAAATAAGACTAAAATGCTCAGACTTTTAGTTGACTCAAACTTGACTTAACTAATAAAAACTAAAATGACACCTTCACACAAAGACTAGACTAAAACTAAAATTAAAACAGGCCGCAAAACAACACTAGTTCGAATTTACATAGTTGATAAGTTTATCCTCAACTTAGATTCCCCTCTTGATGTTGTTCCATCAAGACTAATCAAACAAACATTTGGATGTAGTTGGACCTAGCATTTTATCAATAATAAATATCTCCCTTGTATCAGGGACTGTTCCTCCATCTTTCAAGCATGCTGTAGTGCAACCATTAATTAAAAATACTAAATTGTATCCCATGGATGACTGTAAATTAAAGGCCTGTTTCAAAACTGCCTTTTCTATCAAAGGTGCTAGTGAAAACTGTTCTTATTCAACTGCAGTCTTTTTTGAATAAGAACTGAATAAGAAGGGTTTAGGGAGCATCATAGTACAGTCTGCACTCTTGAAAGTTCTCAATGATGTTCTGTTAGCAGTGGACTCTGGTGATACTGCACTATTGGTGTTAATTGACCTTAGTGCAGCTTTTACACCATAGACCATGAAATTCTTATTGCTCTACTTGAACAGGTGTTAGGGATTCCTGGAACTGTTTTAAACTGGTTTAAGTGCTATCAACCAATAAAAGCTTTTCAGTTCCCCTGGGTAAATTTTCATCATTATTGGCCTCTCTTACACATGGGATCCCACAAGGATCAATTTTGGGATCCAATATGTTTTCAAATCCAATATGTAAATGCTGCCAATGTTATATCGTTTCACTGCTACGCTGATGATATGCAGATTTATGTACCTGTAAAGAAGGAAGGCAACTTTTTAGAACCTCTCCTTGCATGCTTAAAGGACTTGAAAACATGGTTGGCTATGAATTTTCTCCACTTAAATGAAAGTATAACTGAAACTATTGTTTTTGCACCCTCCAATTCATCTGTGACTACTATTATTGATTTAGGCCCTTTATCTATCTATGGTATATCCATGGTAAAAAATTTAGATGAACACAGGGGCAACCTGCTCTTACTGAGTCCCGGGCAGAATCAACCAAGGAACAGACATGCTGTCCTGGGGAAATGTAGCTCCAGGAGAATGGAGACTACACACCCAAGTGGTTCGGGCGAATTGGTTTGTCTTTAGGAGGGCAAATGTAGACCTCTTCACCTTAGAAAACAACTTTCACTGCCCAACATTCTTCTCGAAGGAGTGAGATGCTTTGGCTCACATATGGCCCAGTGCTAACCTATACGCCTTTCCTCCGATTGCCCTGCTCCCTCAGGTCGTCAGACAGGTCCAGTTCTTCTTCTCCTTAGCCCATGTAAGACACCTCTGACGTTGTCTGTTGTATAGGAGTGGCTTAACAAGAGGAATAAGACTGTAGCCAAATTCCTTTACACGTCTGTATGCCTTGACCCCAGCCTCAGTCCATTCCTCGTGAAGTCCACTCAAATTCTTGAATTGATTTTGCTTGACAATCCTCATAAGGCTGCAGTTCTCTCGGTTAATTGTGCATCTTTTTCTTCCTCTCTTTTTCCTTCCACTCAACTTTCTGTTAACATGCTTGGATACAGCACTCTGTGAACAGCCAGCTTCTTTGGCAATGAATTTCTGTGACTAAATGTGAGCCAAAATCACAATTAAAAGAACCAAAAACTACAAAACTACTTCAGACTGTGTGCATGTAATTTATTTAATCCGAGTTTCACAATTTGTTGAATTACTGAAATAAATGAACTTTTCCCCGACATTCTAATTTATTGAGATGCACCTGTATGTAGCTCATATCCTTCAATACAGTCACTCATTTAAAGGAGGGGGGGGGGTACAAAGGTGTTTCATGTATTCAGAGTTGTTCAAAGTGTTAAAGAGATGGATTCTCATGCTAAACATGACCAAAGTTTTAAAAAATAATTTAGAACAATGACTGAGAATTTCTGTGCCGAAAATCTTACTTCCAGGTTGGTACAAGTTTCGGCTGTTTTTTTTCGATCGTGGATCTAATGACATAGACGAGAACGGAAGTCCTTATATGATCACTTCTCCCGGAAAAGCGCGCCTGTGCACACACATTGACCGGAGGTGTCACGACTGCGATTAAGGACAGGAGGCAAATGCGAGTACTGGATATTTATTAGGATGAGTAATGGTGAGGAGATGATGGTGGGTGACGCAGGGACCTCGACGGCAGCACAGACAGGTGAGGAGGTGTTTGAGTGCGCTGGTGGAGGTGGTGGTTAATCCATGATGATGACTGGTAATGCAAGGTTGACCGAACTGGAACAAGACACGATGAAGTAGAACAGGAGGAAGAATAGACATGAAGCACGGAGGACCTCAAACAACAATCTGACAAACAAGAGACGAAAGACAGGGCATTAATTTGGCTAGGTGGAATGAGCTGCAGCTTCCGCTGATAACACCCACATGCAACATTGGGGGGATTGGGGGGGTAGGGGTTGGGAGTTACCGGGGTAGGCGGATGAATTCTCCTGTACGCTGGAGGAAGTTTGAGGCGGACTGCCACTGGACTAATGATCTTGGTGAAAGTGAACGGGCCAATATTTTTGGGAGCCAGTTTATTAGTAATATATTTATAATGCCGCCCTCCCAGTGAGCAGGGTCAGAACAAAAGCCACTAGAAAAGCCACCTTGGCTCGTTCATTGGAGAAGGTTCTAGGTTGGAGAGAGAAATGCATATCGCATCGGGTTAAGAAAGCTCTACCAAAAGTTAGGCTCACCCGAGTAGGACTCCGGAATGGGGAGACATGGTTCCGGCTGGAAGGGGGTCTCCGATGGTGTGGGACGAACGGGTAGTGTGAGCGGCGCAGTGTTAACTCGTAGAAACTGTTGTTGTTGGGTGAGCTCGGACACCTGCGCCACCAAAGCCTGAACCGCGCGACCAGTGTCGTTAAGATTCCTCTCCTGGGAGTCCATCCTCCGAGCACTGGCGCTGAGAAATTCCTCCAAGGCAGATGACGGGTTACTCGCTGCCTCCATAGTTGGTCAGATCGTTCTGTCATGACTGCGATTAAGGACAGGAGGCAAATGCGAGTACTGGATATTTATTAGGAGAGCAAGACCACGCACATCAACGCTCTTCAAAATCGTCAGCAGCTGCATAGGTTTTTTTCGAGAATGCTTCCAAATGAGTACATTTTTGGATGTGATGGAAAATTTACCGTGTTCAGCTTCCCAAAGAACCTAGCATTACATGAACAGTGGATACAGTTTGTTTTTCCGGGGCAGCAATGGAGTGTATCAAGTGCGTTTGTGTGTTCTGGCAAAGTCCTTGTTCTGGTCATTTGAGTGACGAATGTTTTATAAACAAGGCCCAAGTCGACACTGGATTTACACATCGTTTGCTATTAAAACATGGAGCCGTCCCTGTGATAAAAGACCCCATTCATGTAAGTACAATTGCATCAGATTTCTGTATTTTGTTGGAAATCACCATAAGTGAATATATGTTAATGGTAACAACACGAAACATCAGTATTATAGTTCCGTTCATGGCACGCCTCCAGGAGTTCGGATATTTCCGGAAAGAATCCGAAAGCTGTATTTTTCTTTTATAAATATGATAAAACTAAAAGACTTTTCGGATATATGAAGGATGCAGTACTACTCTATAGCTACTCAAGATTAACATGAGATTAGGTGAAACTGTGTATGTTATGTACCCTTTAACACAGAGAAAACCCTCAATTATTGGAGTGTATTTTTTTATTGTATTTTTTGACCCAATTGAGAATTACATGTCCAGAGAAATGATTCTGAATATTCTTGGAATCTATGATTAATTTAACCTGTCATCTCGATGAAGAACTGCCACCTTGTGCTTAGAATTCAACTTCAGCATGAATCATGAATGAATAGTCAATCTTTAGTTCTTTAGTGCTGTGAATCATCATCAGTAAACTCTGCATGTACCAAAATCTGCAGTGCAAAAGCTGCTCATCTTCATAAAAGGTGCATTATTTGGCTTGTCTGCTGACATCTGCTCCATTCAAGGCACATCTTACACAAATAAATAACATCTGGTCATATATAACATTATAACACATGATGATGTTATAAAAGCTGGAGTCTTTTTTTTGCAAGCTGTTTCCTTTTCTTTCACTACCGTGAAAATATTTCATATATTAATGCTCTGCCCTTCTGTTTCTTACAATCTGTCATCAATATGATGCATTAATGTGAGATGTGTCATTGTAACACAGTTCATCCGCATGTGGCATTGGTTCAGTTGAGTGGTTTCCTTTCAGCTCGCGGGATGCATTTGAGCGTAGCAGCTCTCCATAACACCGGAGCAAGGAGGAGACTTAATGTGGTGACGCTGAGAACCAACAGATACACCTGTGAGCAACAACACAGGATGATGATGAGCTGAAGGGAAGTACTGTCATTTAAGTTCTATTTATATACTTTTCTATTTATTTATGCACCAACAGGAAAACAAGGATGCACTTAGCTGAAAAACAAATTTTTTTATTTTTATTTAATTATCAATGAATTCATAAAATGTATTTTGATAATTAACACTCATAAACGGTCTTGTACAAATATTTCAATTACACAAAATACTGTTCTTATATTAACTTTAAATAACAGAATTATGTTTCTACTCAATGATGTTGTTGAAATCCAAACATTTAAAGGGAAACTGTAAAAATAACTTCATTACAAATTTATTCAGACAAACATTAAATGTTGAAGACAACAGCTACAGTAAAAATATTATTAATCTGTAATATCTGTAAAGTTTATTTATTTATCAAAATGCTCCTTTATAGAGCTTTTTAACTTACTAATGTGTTTATGGGCATCGAATGGTTTTGAGGTAAATGTGATGTCATATCTATCATGTAACATTTATGTTCTTTTGTCATTTTTATTAGTTTATTTCTATCTAGCTTTAATTCATTTGTATTTCAGTTTTAGTTTTAGTAATTTTAGTACATCAACTTACACTTTAATCTGAATTGGCTAACCCAGGCAAGATTTCCAATTTCCACCTTTTAAGTTAGATTTTCATTTAATATAAAAAAATGTATTTCACCTTTAATTCAATTAATGAAAACTATTTAGTTTTAGTTACCAATTACTGCATCAACACATTCATGTGTGTCTGAAACCACTAGTTCACTCCTACACTATTCAGTAAATGTCACCTAATCCACTTCCTCTAGGAGGAGCAATGAGAGAGAATCAGACACAAGTCTTTTACGGAAAGAAAGTAAGATCACTGACCTCTCTAGAGATGATCCCGGCTCGACGCGCACGACTGCCCAGGACGAAGGAGAATTCACTGACCTGCGCCAGTCCAGCTGACACCAGCCAGCGGATGTGACGCGATCCCGGAGGAAGGATAGCCGACAGAACAAGAACCGCCATTATGAACTGAGATGAGAAGAGCAGTGTGAGAGTCATATTTAATAGAACATGGCTTCTGATGGCTTCTCATGTCTTCCCTTCCACAATTTGAGGCCTAAAAAGCTCTTAGTTTTCTTGATTACTAACACACAGTTGAAACAATTGACCAATTTATTCACAACTTTAAACACAATCTCAAAACTACACACCAACTTGTACAAACTTCAAACTTCTAGGTCAAAGTCAAACATTTTAGTCAAAAACATATCCTCAGAATCAAACTCTGGCCTCAGATGACTCACACACACTGACAAATACACAGACTACTTTCCTGCCTGGGAAAAGCAGTTAGATTACAGTTAAGGAATCATGAATCATTTAGTCTATTACAGTATAGGGGCACAGATGGAGTGAAGTTCAACAGTAAGCTTTAAGAAAAGTTTATTTTCGTTTCACTACTATAATAAGATTTTGCACTACACTGCAAAAAATAATGTCTTCCTCTGTATTTTTGTCTTGTCTAAACTTCCATTATCTCACTTTTATTGGATTTTCACTTCTGTGGATTGTATATACACACGTTGGACACTTTTAAATTGGAATTTACAACACGCTGGATTTCTTAAGGACTGTTTTAAGGGTATGGACTTGGATTTCTGTTTTATTGTGTTGTTTTAAGTTCATTGTGAATATTGTAACTACACTATTTATTCATTCTACGTTTGTTATTGTCTCATCCTTTTAAAACACTTATTTTATGTCACACAGTTTAATCTGACCCCATTTTAAAGTAATGTAATTCGGCTGATCGTTACAGCGTAATTAAATGTGTATATGCGGTTTAAGGTAAAAAAAAACCACATTATTTTCCACAATGTAAATTATTGTTTCTCCTCTATGCCTCACCTTCTGAAACGTGTCGATTTTTACAAAGCTCATCATTCTGAGAAGCGAGGTGTGCTCTGATTGGCCATCTATCCAGTGCGGTGTGATTGGCTGAATGCCTCAAGTGTGTGACGGAAATGTTAAGCCCCTTAACATACTGTGATGCGTGTCCTGGTCAGAAAACCAGCACAATGAGACGAAACCATTGGAACCCCATTACAAACAAGGCATTTGCTGCATCCCAGTGGGGACATAATTACTGATTATAATGACTGATACTGCTCTTTTTACACTTTGTGTTGAATCGTGCAATTTAAACATAAAACAATCTCTGCATTTGTGATCGGAGAAACGACAAACAACATGTGCTACTCTACACTGCTTAAAACTCACGTTTTGAATCATCTGTGGCAAATCCTTCAAATATGTAAACATACTTACAGACTGTATGTCAAAACAGCCGGCATTGTAGTCTAATATTACTCTTCAAAGTTTCGGAAACAGTCTTCCATAAAATTTGCTGCACACTGAATATTTGGGTTTAATTGTTCTGGAACGGTGTTGTAAATACAGTGTTTGGAATAACGGTGTTTAAAAGAATGGTGTTAGGTAATGACGTTATTTTTTCAGTAACAGGGTAATCTAACAAATTACTTTTCCCGTCGTTACAACGCCGTTAACGTTACTGAGCGTTAAATGCGGTGCGTTACTATGCATTGATTTAATAAACTTTGCAATCCGAACGCACCCCTGGCTCACACAGCGAGTGAGGAGGTGGGTTAATGACGAGATAAGCGGTTGTGATTGGCTAAGGCAGAGTCATGTGTTTCATGGTAGCCAATCAGAGCCAGTGTTTTTACACATATGCCAAACACACACACACACACACACACACACACACACACACACAAGCAACCGCTACACAGTACACAGAGATTCGCAGCAGCAGCAGAAATGACGACGAGTCAGGAGCAATCTGATGAAAAGTTGGCATTTTCAAGGTGAAGATATAAGCACTACTTCAAATTCATTGTGGTTAAAAGGCAAGAATCTGCATGTAATGTGTACATGTAATTTGTGACACGCATCTACAAAGCTAGTGGCCAAAAACACTTTTTTTACAAAGATAATACTTGAAGTGCAGGTTAAAACTCTTGGTGTCTGTTGACGTGCAATAAATATCGAAAGTTATGTACCTGTCTGTTCTAATCATTTCAACTGACTTGTGAAAACTGCTAAAAAAATAATAATACAAATACTCTGACATATAGCAACTTTTCTTTTTTTTCTTTCTTTTTTTTTTTTTTACAGTAACAGAAAATAGTTACTTTCCCTGGTAATGAGTTACTTTTATTATAGAGTAATTGAGTTACTAACTCAGTTACTTTGTGGAACAAGTAGTGAGTAACTATAACTAATTACTTTTTTAAAGTAACGTTCCCAACAGTGTGTAAATACAATGTAACCACTGACTCCTAGTTGTGTCCCCTTTTGGAAGGCCAAACGAAGTATTTTCACTTTCACAACGAAACACCTTCTCCACGACATGGCGCAGATGGCAACAGCTAGAATAAAAGTTACACCTTCTTTCTTTACGTGAACATTTGGGTGGCATTATGCAAATCTTCCCATTTCATGAAGTACACATGTGGGGACGTGTTTAAGGAGGGCGTGAACGAGTCTTAACTTTTATAAAGAATATCTCTTTGGGTTTGAGACTTTAGTTTTTGCAACTTGAGGGATTTTATCTATGCATGAACAGCTTGTAACACTCCAAAGAGAAAGGAAAACTTGAAATCGCATCATATGACCCCTTTAATAATCTTTATAAATTTGCACTGAAAAACAGACAAAAATACTGATGAAGAACATCACTTTTTTGCAGTGTGATCAGAAGGTACATTAAAAAAAATAAATTTCACCCCATTCTAGTGTTTGAGAGGACATTTTTTCTTTTCTTTTTTACAGTGAATTTAAAAAATAATGGATATCTGTTGAAAGTTAGACCTGTTCTAACTTTGACCTTTTGATAATACAAGACATTTAAATTTCCGCTCGGTTTACTTGGTCTTAAAAAGTCTTAAATATTCCTTCATCAAACCATCAGAAACCCTGATAGAAAGAAACAAGTTTAATATGAACACCATTACCTTCATAATGACTAGTGAGAAGGTTAAGACCAACAGGATGGTGAGCTCATACAGGACAAAGGTCGGGAACACGTGCAGCCCTGTGGAAAACATCATCAGATATTCATCTTGCTGCTGTAGATCAAACCATATTTGCTGTCCAATATTATAGCAAAATTCCAAATAATTCAAAGCTACTTGACCAACAGCTCACCAATAGATGCAAAGAAGATGATGGCCAGGAAGTCTCTGATTGGTTCAGCACAGCTCATGACTTCAGTGGTGACCATGTGACCTTGTGAGGACAGCAGCGCTCCTGCCAGAAAGCAGCCCAACTCCATCGACACGTCCATGAATTCGGTCACCTGACACGATAAAATGTAAGCATGCTACATTACACCTGAGGTGAGGCGATTCATGCAAGAGCACACACAAATTCAAGGGACAGACAAACCTATATGAAGGAGCTGCTTACCGTCAGCATCAGGAACACGAATGCACTGGTGCCCAGCACTAGTATTTCCTTGTTTCCTTTGCTCTCCGTATGCAGCTTCCTGTAGAACGGACCAACCAGATGAGAGCGCAGCAACCAACACAACAGCAGCACAGCCACCAGAGACACCAGAACCCGAGCCAGCAGAACGAACACATGTAGCGCTCCCATCAGCACACTGTGGAAAAACAAGGATTCATTTTCACTCCACAATCAGAAACACAAAATTATCTAAGAAAATGAAGCCTTGTTTTGGACCCAGCCAGTGAACACACTGCCATCAAAAAGTTATTTATACAAAATAATTATGATTTTAAATGTTGTTTAAATGTTGTTGAGAGAAGTCTCTTCTTCTAACATTTATTCTCACATACAAACATACATACACATATCATTTTCATGTAACTGTCAGTGATTGATCTGCATGCTGATTCACCTTTCCGTGTCTCCATTTCCTCCTTGAATTAATGTGGGCATCACAGCGATGAACAGGCCAAGCTGCACATCCTGCATGACAAGCATGCCCAGCAAAACACTGCTGTAGTCCAGCTCACCTGTGTGAACAATATGAATAAGTCCAAGCCCTATTATACACACACACACACACACACACACACACACAGCCCTCCACTATGACTGGCACGCTTGGTAAATATGAGCAAAGGCAGCTGTGAAAATAAATCTGCATTGTTTATCCTTTTGATCTTTAATTTTTAAAAAATGTATACCTTTCATTGAAGTAAACAATTCAAAGTGGGGAGAAAATCTCCTTGTGAAATAAATGTTTTCTCTAGTTTAGGTTGGCCTAAATAAAGAAACATTAAGCCCTGACTCGATTATTCAGAAATGACTGTTTTGACCTGATCATAGCCTGAGTCATGGGTCTGAGTGCAGTTATTGGATAGCACTATATTTTAGAGAGATTGGAAATTAATCCTAACAAACATGCCCCTACAATTAAAAGTACATTAAAATATTACATAAAAAAATAAAATAAAAACAATCACATTAAAATACACTTATTTTACTCTTATTACACTTAAACAGCATATTTCAACAATTTCAGCAGCGTGTAGATGCTCGATCGTTTAGGTCAGACTGTGGCAACAGCAGCGCAGACAGTCGCTTAGCTCGCTCTCATAATGTACCATAATGGGAAAATATATTCTTTTTTGGAAATGTCATTATTGAGAGAAAAATATGTTGTTTTAACGAGAAAAGATGTCGTTTTAACTAGATAATTATATCAATTGATGCATCACCATATGATAGGGATTTCCGAGTGCACACATATGAAACAGATGGACAGAAAGCATCTGTCACATCATGTGAGTACTAAACTAAGTTCTCATTCACACACAAATTTACGTTAAAAACATACATGAAAAACATACAAAAACTGTTTATTATGTCTGTGATGGTTTTACATCTGTGTGGCAGCAGCAATATACAGTAAATAAATCAATAATTCCATTGCTCTTGTCTCCTCTGAGGCTGGGACTCTAAACAGTGTCCTGTGCTCATCTGTGCAGCCAAAGACAGAACAGTTAGCATGTTTTGCTCAAACTTTCACCATGGCACGACACCGTCATCGCTTCCAAAAACAAACTGACGGCACCGTGGGTAGAAGCTTACAGATTAAGGGGCGGTAATATTATAATGAGATTCCTTTGCCACGTCAACAAGGGAGTGAAATCAGACGCACTTGTTATCTCAGACGCTTGCAGAAAAAAGGGTTACCAAAACAAAGTTACTGGATTAATCTTTTTCACGTTTCCTTGGCTGCACCGGGGACCTGATTATAGCACTTAAAACCTTGAAAAGTCAGATTTTCATGATATGTCACCTTTAAGTAATGAACTTACTGAAAAAATGATTAAAGCTGTCTTAAAACTGTGCATGCATGAAATATGTTTCATATGAGTCACATTTAAAATGTCTCTGAAATGGTTTTCAAAACTGTCCTGCAGCCCACCACCGTCTCCCTCATGTAACACACCCCATTCAACAAAATACTCATTATAATCAGTGATGAAGCACGGCACGACATGACAAACCTCTGACAGTAAACTGCCTCATCATATTTGAGGTAGGCTACTGACACAGAGCTACAAATGTCCTGTGGAGACACTGGACAGACTCAACCCGTTTTGACGTGGTGTTGTCGTGTCCAATGTAGACACGGTTCACTGTTCTGCCGCCAACCAAACTCCTTGTCTGCACACGCTCTTTTGGAAATAAAAATATTTGCTACATTTACCACGGATGGGTCAAATGAATGGAGATGGCTATGATCTTACCCTCTTTTGATTCTCCTCTGGATCCTCCAGCCAGGAAGCGAGACACCAGCGGAGTGCTGGAGAGCGATAGACAGCTGGAGATGAAGACGGTCTGTGTGGGATGAAGGCCGAGCAACTGACCCCAGACCAGTCCAGCAGCCACCATCAGCAGACTCAGATTTACAGAGCCCTGCAGCGAGATCTTCCACACCTGAACAACAACAACCATCACACATCAACCATCTGCTGTCCACTGGATCAGTCCACATCACATACCACACACCTCTATCTCTCTGTCTATCTCTCTATCTATCATTAAACTTATACGGACATAAGTGTTGGAACGTAAATTTTTAATTCAGGTGTTTCAATCCAACCCATTACACGTCACGTCCTGATGTCACGTATCATTACGGCACCTGATGTGTGTGAACGCACGCACATATTCTGGGTAATCACCGGCAGTGGGAAAGGGGCAAAATCTAGCGACCCGGGAACAATTGCCCGGACACATTACCCGTTTATTTTCCGGAATCGCATTGTGAAAGGGGCTTTTGATAGCCACCAGGACAAGACCGCAGGAAACAGATGATTCTTCTGCACAATCTGACTTTGCTGCAGCCTGGAATTGAACTACTGGTTTCGTCTGGTCAGAGGAGAACTGGCCCCCCAACTGAGCCTGGTTTCTCCCAAGGATTTTTTCTCCATTCTGTCACCGATGGAGTTTTGGTTCCTTGCCGCTGTCGCCTCTGGCTTGCTTAGTTGGGGTCACTTCATCTACAGCGATATCATTGACTTGATTGCACCGATACTATTTAAGCTGAACTTTACTGGATGATGACATCACTGAATTCAATGATGAATTGCCTTTTTGCATTATTGACACACTATTTTCCTATTTAATGCTGTTTAGTTGCTTTGTCACAATCTGTATAAAAGCGCTATATAAATAAAGGTGACTTGACTGGCGTGAAGCATGCCAAATATGGTCTCTGTATAAGGAGTGAGAGTGTGAAAGTGAGACATAGTAACCAGTGGTTGGTTTGTATTTTGTTGTATCATAAACAGGAAACCAAATGCTGAATAATGGCAGACTGTGTTTCCAGCAGCACACAGATGAGGAACATGTCTGGTTCTTGGATTTTGCTGTGCTTCAGCATCACTAGAGGATATGTCTCCAGAATGACTGGAGATTCAGCTCATTTTCTTACTATTGAGGAATTTACTGTGATTCTTCACACACCTCCACCCACATTATTTAATGGATAGTCCACCCAAAAATAAAAACTCTGTTACCATTTACTCACCCTAATGTTCCAAACCTGTATTCATTTTTTTTTCAGCTGTTGAACACAGAAGAAAATATTTTAAAGAATGCTGACAGTAGCCATTGACTTCTTCAAAATATCTTCTTCTGTATTCAGCAGAAGAAACAAACTCAGACAGGTTTGGAAGAAGTGAATGGAAGTAAATAAATGTATGCATTTAGCAGACGCTTTTATCCAAAGGGACTTACATTGCATTCAGGCTAAAAATGTTCACCTAACATGTGTTCCCTGGAGTTTGAACCTCCAACCTTGCGCTTGCTAACGCAATGCTCTACCACTTGAGCTACAGGAACACTAAAATGATGATTTTTTGATGAACTATCCCTTTAATAATTTATTTTCTTAAGTCGGTTTATTTTATCTTTTGTTGTTTTCAAACTTCACTTCTTTTTACCTTATGGAGGCGTTCGGGTGAAAACTCCAGACCAACCACAAAAAGAGTGAAGAACACACCCAGCTCCCCTAATGTCTCCACCTGAACCATAGACTGCAGGCAGAACAGAAAACATAATATCACATATATGTCCAACTGAGATCATGCAGTGTTCACACATGAATCTGAAGAGATTCATCTCTCACTTTGATGCTGTTGAGTCCTGATGGGCCGAGAAGAACCCCACAGATGATATAACCAAACATGGGCGGCAACCCCATCAGCGTACAGAGCCACCCACATGGTAGAGACAACATGACCACACACACCAGATCCTGTGCAAACAAATACATGAATAACATATGATTTCCCATTTGTGTGAAAGCGCTGAGGCTGCGATCGGCTCCAGTGAACTGTGAGGACACAAAGTGAGAGGTCAGAGGTCAGGTGCTGACCTTGATGAAGTGGTGGTCGGCACGGGGCATGGTGGAGTCTCGTGGTTTGGTCAGCACATACTGGTTGTTTTGGGAGTCGATCAGCATGCTGAGCCCCAAATTGCCTTTGTCCACCTGTCTTGACTCATTCTTCCTCTTACCATCCTCCTCATCCTCCTGTACTCTCAGGACGGCCTCGACATTCACACCCTTCATCTGGACAGAGAAAGAGAAAGAGATGGACAAAAAATTAACTACAAATGGGTTGATGAGCAAATAAGTTCTATGAATCACTTAATACTCACTCTTTCTCAATTAAAGCTAGAATGCTTATGTTTTCTGAGAAATATGTGAGCAAAACAAAAATGTGAGTGAAAACAGTAATTCTGCAATACAATGATTATATTGATAATTGTTTAATTTGTTGATTATTTATTCAATTAATCAGATAACTTGTTTTTAATTATATTCACATTTAAAAGAGTTATTTTAAATTGTAATAATATTTCACAATATTACTTTTTTTACTCAAAGCCTTGGTGAGCAGAAGATGCTGCTCTCAAAAACATTACAAAATCCTTCATGTTAAATGATCACAAACTAATTATATCAAACTTATGTTTAGTATATTTAGTGTTCCTTTAGCTCAATTGGTAGAGCACTGATAGAGCAAGGTTAGATTCCATCAAAAATTGATAGTCTGAATGCACTGTAAGTCGCTTTTAAGCATTTGCTAAATGCATAAATTATATTTTTTTTATTTTATGGCCTGTAAACTTCACATTATAAATCAAAAACAACTGTTTGCCCACCATTTTAAAGCAGAAGTTCACTAAATGAAAATTATGATGAAAAAAAAAGATGATTGACAGGTATTCGTTCACTGAATTACATGAGATTTAACAGTCATATTTGCTGTCAGGATGAGCATTTATGCAAAATCGAAATACTTGTGTTTTTCCACATTTGCGACTAAAATAGATGAGTGCGAACTGTAAAAATTTAAATTTTCTTTTAAAATTAAAAAAAATTAGGATGTGTGCAAATAAAAAAGCCCCTGTGGGTCCTTACAAAGTGTAAAATACTTGGTTTTATGAAGTTTAAGGTCATAAGAAGTCTTAAACATCTAAAACACCTTAAGCAAAAAACGTAATCCTTATTTTAAGATAGAGAAACAGGAATCGTAATACAGCCTGATACATGGTTATTATATGTCAAAAGGCTGTGACTGAATTAAATGCGAGTACTGCATGTTCAGAATAAAAACACAGTGCTGTTGACTGTATGTGTGTGTGTTTCTTCGCTGTATTTCATCTAGAACAGCTGTGTTTATGAAACCTGCACCTGTTTGTTGTTGTCGAAGGCGTGTTCTTCGATGTCCTCTTCCAGACGGTCTGCGGCCTTCCTCACATCCTCCAGGATCTCATCCAGCATGGACAGGGTTTTATTCCGATCCTGTGCCACTTTTAGCGCCTCCTGCTGGTGTTTCTCTGCTGCCACCAGCTCCATGTACTCCTGCTCCTCCTGGAAAAACACGTTCAGTCATGTGTGCATGTCTAAAGTCACAGGAACCACTTCTGGTGTTGTGCTTCACTGTGCTTAAAGTCATTTCCTGCTCGCATCAGCTTCATGAGTCGCCCAAAGACACTCAACGACTGGGATGCCAAAAAGACTATTTGCTAAAATAACTAAACAAACATACTGAGACATGTTGCATGACTGGAGGACAAATCATTCATAAACTGCAGCACAGTTCTGTCAGTTTTCCACCCATTTTAAGTTGAGAAAGAAGAAAATAAGAAAACAAATGTCTGTGAACAACATGTAAGTTTTGGGCTCTTGTGATTCATATGCAGCACTTGCTAAAATTTTTCATGAGGCTTAATGGACTAAAACAGTCATTTTAAAAGATCAAACCTTATTGCTGATACATACTGTATAAAAGCAAGCAGATATACCCAGATTAAAGAACACATTAAACATTGTCCTTCTAATGTTTTCATAGAGGAAAATGCATGCTATGAAACTGCATGTTGCATTCATATTCTGTGTTTATTTGCCTTCCTATATTTAGTAATTTTTTATTATTATTATTATCCCTTGTGCTAATAATCCTTAACATAATTTGTTGTTCCTTGTTAAAAATGACCATCCTTTTAAAATCGGCTTATAAATCTCACATTATTCTATATTACCATCAAATAATGAAATCAATCAACTTGTTTTCTTTCAATTAGAACAGGTTTTGAATTTCTTTTTGGAACTGAATGACTTAAGGCCTCATCGATCTGATGAACCTCAGTTTTTGCATGAAAAAAAAAATTAGTGGATAATTTTGTTAATATTCCATTTTTGAAAGCAAGAATAATTTGGCCACCATTCAGTTTTTGAAAACAAAAACATTATGTCTGGATATTTTGTCAACATTTATTCATAAACTGAGGTGGACAAGCTCGGATCAATGAGGCCTACGATCAGTCAGTTCCAAAAACAACTGAAACAGATCCAAAACCTGTGCTAATTTAAAGAAAACCAATTGATAAAAACATTTGACAATGATATAGCATTAATGAGAGTCTAACAAGCAATTTTTCTAGGCCATTCAATTTTAACTGGTGTAAGAAGAAAAAAATCCTAAAAAAAGTATAAAAATTATAATTTTTCTGTTGGGGTGGGGGGTTGTTGTACACTTTGTGAGCAAAGTGAGTAAGCGAAGGTTAATAATCATTGTTGTATATCGAATATGGTCATTTCTCTTTCTTTATAATGTTTCTCTATTGGAAAATACTGCAATTTATCGTGTTTTGTTCCTATTCTGAGCTCATCTGCTCTCCCATTTATAGTTTACATCATCAATAAAGTGTAGACTGAGCTTGGTCTTTTAATATCACTGTCTTAGTATATTAGCTCTCGGCTCAAACCTGGTGAAAATACCTGCAGTCAGTGGAGGAAAGCTTTGTTTAGCCCTTCAAGTGTCAAATGAGAATGCAAAGATCTGGTTTGCCCAAAAACAGGCTTGATGTTGTAGCTGGTGAGATTCCTGCAGGACATGACATCACACAACTGACCTTGATGGCAGCTTCCCTGAGCGCCTGCAGTCTCTGCCGGCTGCTGTCCTTCATGTTGACCACGTCTCTGAGGTTCCCCTTCAGCACGCGCTGCAGCCCCTCCACGGCCTGGAAGAGTGAGCGCTCGCTCTCATTCAGCTCGCGCTGAAACACCTCCAGTGTGTGAATGCGGAACAGCTTCTCCGGCGGTGCTAGCATCTTATTCCGCTCCAGGGCCACGCCGGCCGCACTCAGTTTCCGGACGGCCGTCTGCTTCTGCCTCAGCAGGGTAGAGAGCCGCCTGCAGTTCTCCATCACCCACTGGTGACCCTGGATGCCCGAATGCACTTTGTGGACCTGCTGATTCGCCTGCAGTGCCACCCCCAGGCCCAGACACAGCATTGCAAAGAGAGCTAGCATGATCCCATGGACACTCTGCACAATCACAGACAGAGACATCAGAGCAGCGACACAAACCACGGCACAGAGAGAAACAAACAATGAATCACTCCTCAAATTACTAAAATGAGACAGAGGAAATAAAACGGAGCCTCACATGACATGCAGACTAAAACCTGTTTCACAGTTTTATTAAATTGTGGCCACATTTTCTTGTTTTGATTTCATGACAATGAGGGAATTACTAAAATGTGGCCACAATTTAATAAAATGAAGGAAATAAATCTTAATTCATGGCAAGTTGGCCACAATTTAATTTAAACAATGGATCATGTTGTTGGAATGAATTAATTTGTTTGTGGCATTGATATATATATCAAATAAATATATATATATTTTTTTGCACACATTCATATGATGGGCTCAATATAAACCAGTGTTGTAATAAAAATAAAAGATCTTTGGATTTCCCCCTTACTTTAAAATTAATGTTTTTTTTTTTAAAACAAGGAAAGACAAACTCTATTACATTAAACATAGAAATATTGCCATAAAGGGCCTTTTGAGTAATGTATGGCTAACACTGACTACCGCTGTATGTTTGTTTCATAACAGTGTGAACAGCACGAACCAGCAAACAGATGAACACTAAAATCTGTTTTGGTATGAGGTGTGTCACTAACTAGACAAACAACCCTGAAGTGTGTAGCTCCTGTCACACCTACATCCTGCAGAAAAACTGGTTCAGACACACAGCTGTCACTGACGTAGAATGATACCCATCCGCATTTCAACACTGGATCACAATAAAGACGTGTCAATCATTCACAAAACAACTCGACTCAAGCTCAAGCAGCAAACTTCAGTTCATTAGCTAATACTGATGAAATGATGATAATATAGTGTTGCATAATAAGATGGATGTCACAATAACATCTCTAAAAATTATACAGATATTATGCTTGCTGTAAACGTTTTCTGTCAAGAATGAAATGCATGAAATAATAATTTTATTCTGGTAAAAGATTTATGTAGAATGTAATCTGTAAAAATGTAATAAAATGTGCTGAATTTTGGGGGAATTCTCAGGGTATAAAATTAAGAATTATATTATATTGACTAATTCTAAGCCCTTATCCAGATCTATTATTGCTCTGCTGAACAGGTGGACAAAACTCATTATTTCCCTTAACTGGATGATTTTTAATGATAAATTTAAATTTTACCCAAATTGTTATCCCTCTTCTAATCCACCCTCCTTCCATTTTTTGCCCTAATGGAAAACAAACTTTCACAAACTTCATTTGGAATAACAAGCACCCAACGTGTCTCGTGAATAGATAGACAGGGTGACCTTATGTCTTGCCTTAGAATTTCATTTATTTATTTGTATGTAAACAAACTTCTTACATTTTGGTCAATCTGGAAAGTATTTTATGACTTCTTAGAAAATATTAGAGCTGACAATAGAATTGCTGGGTACTAGTGACATAAAGAGGCTTTTACTGTATTTGTACAATAATATTTTATATTATTTTTTGCAGCTGGACAAGTACAGAGTTAAAAGCTAATCCTAACAGGGTAATGGTTAGTAATACTGCGGACAGACAGGAAGAAGAATCATATTTTCGAGAGGCGAGATATTTCATTTACATTTATTATTATAGAGAATGGCAGGCATTTGCATACAGCACAGCGATGACGTGTTGTTTATGTTTAATAATAATTTCATTTAATAACTAGTCAATGTCAACTGACTTCTCGCGAATGATCACCACTTATTTAAATCACATTATTTAAAATCATAGGTCAGATCTATGCCGAACTATGATCCGTCCATCAAACGCTTTACATCGCAGAATAATACTCACGGCTGTCTAAATCATCCACTTCAAGTACATTTAACAATTTACATTCTGTAAGATAATATCAGCGACAATACAAACAAAGGGAGTACTAACTCATACCTGGTAAGTAAACTGCTGTTAACTGGAGGAACTCGTCAGTGAATGAAGGAAACAATCGGGCTCTTGTGACGCCACATACTAAGAGCGAGCGCTGCGCGCGCACACCGACCTCAGGAGGCTCTTAAAACGACATAAGGCTCCCGGACAGGCGGTCAGTCCTCCGCCGGTAATTTACTTTCGGGTCCCGGTGCAGGTAACGGGCTCGGTTCGTGGGAGATAATGATAGATCCTCACAGACTCGACTCCACGAAACTAGACACTCTCATATTAGATTTAAACTTAACGGAAAGTTCGCGGAAGATTAACGAACATTTGTCGCGATTGTGTTTTCGCACAGATCGGTGGATGTCAATGTTCGGTGCTTGTGTTTCACCTGTGTTTTATTTTAGTAGGTCTGAAAACAACAGTGACGAGTTCTGAATCATGACAGTAGCGCGTGCATTGTGGGATTTGTAGTTTTCAATCTGCGCCAGGAAGAAATTCAGAAGTATCATGGAAGTTTGTTTCAGCCAGGGAATAAAAAAGGTAATTGCGCCTTTTTATCTCAAAACTCGAAATTTTGTAATTTTCAGAATCACAATTCTGAGAAGTCAGAGATATTGTGAGATATAAACTCGAAATTGCAAAAGGAAGAAAAATGAATTGTGAGATAAAATTTTGCAACTAACTTATTAATTATTATTTTTATTCCTTGGTGGAATTAAGCAGTGTACTCAGTATTGCAAAGTGTAAACTCCCCCCCCCCCCCCCCCCCAAAAAAAAAAGAAAAAAAAAAAGAATTCACAATTCAGACTATTTCAGAATAATTCAGAATGAATTACTACTCCATATCTACTTATATAAATGCCGTATTTGTGCATAAAATTAAATATGAGAGGTTCTGTAAGTGAAACTACGGTCAGCTTACTTCGAGAGCCCGCACAGGTGGAAAAACTACAACTCCCAGAATTCCCCTGAGCGCGAGCGGTGCTGGTTTCCGCGCATGCGCGCAGGGAGCTCCGCTGGAGATGAAGCAGCGCGTGAAAAGATGGTAGGTGAGCGAGCTAGAGGCTCGTGCAGGGGGGCAGCAGTGTTTATCGGGGGCAGTGTGATGACCGTAAACATACGCTCGTTCTGCGCTCGAGTCGCTCACAATATTTTCCGTGCGTCAGTTTATGAGGGAAATGGAGGGTCAGATGAAGGCGTTTTAATCAAAGGACCTCACCGGAACCGGTTTAATACACGGATACCAAGAGCTTTAACCCTTCAGAGACAAAATAATACGTGTACTCTGGTAATACCACGTAAATATCATTATGATATGGGAATGTGGTAATCAGTAATTGTATTACCTACCTGCTGATACATCAGTATACCTTGGTACAACCACTGTACCTTATGATAAAGGTTTGATTTAACGTTCAGATCAGGCTCTTCGTGTATATGTTACAATGTATACATTTTAAAAGTATTTGAATAATCATAATTTCATATACTTACGAAGTTACGCAAAAAAACTTCTTGTTCTACACATAATGTTTACTATGGTAAACATCTATGGTATCACTATGAATGTTAATCAGCTGATACTACTGTAGTAACTGGTATTTTGGTATGAATATAATGGTTATTATAATGGGTAGTGAAATTTTCTGCTTCTATTTATACATATATTTACATATATTAGGGTTAGAAAATATATATTTTCTAACATATATTTACTCAGAATTCTGACTTATCCCCTCACAACTTCACATTTACTCTGTTCTGACTTTTTCTTTTAATCAGAATTCTGACTTCTCATAATTCTGGATTTGTTTCCAACACAGTTTACAGAATTAAAAACAAAAGTTATTTATCTCACATTCTGACTTTTTCTGGCAAATGCAAGTTTATATATTGGTTTATGGTGGATTTTTCTCGCAATTCTCAGCTAATATCTTGCAATCCCCCACCCCAACAATTACCAAGATAAAAAAAACAAAAACACAGAATTGTGAAATATAAAATATAAACTAAGGAAAGGAAAAAACCTGAATTGGGAAAATAAAAGTCGTAATTGTCTTTTTTATTTTTTTAAAAGCAGGCTTTGGAAACAAGCTTCCATGCAAGGTGACAATTGTGTAATGTTGAAATTTCACACAGTGAGGACGTACTTAATTAACTACCAGTGTTTTGTAACTAATGTTTAACAGTAAGGCAGTCAGGTTACGGAGGCTGGTTTTGTTGTTCAGAAAGCAAGCGCTCACATTAATTTCTGTTCCCCAGCATAAATTGAAGTCGTCACAGAAGGAAAAGATCCGTCAATTTATGTCCTTCACGCGGGCTGCAGAGAGAACCGCCCTGTACTGCCTGACCCACAATGACTGGAGATTAGAGACGGCCACCGATAACTACTTCCAGAACCCTGATATCTACCGCAAAGACTCCATGAAAACAGCAGTGGATCGCAAGAAGCTGGATCAGCTGTACAACCGCTATAAAGGTGAGTGGCACTGAGCGTGTGTTTTTGTGTGTTTGCATCTTTATTTATGCTGCTTCTGTCTGCAGATCCACAGGATGAGAATAAGATCGGCATCGACGGGGTCCAGCAGTTCTGTGACGACCTCATGCTGGATCCGTCCAGTGTCAGCATCCTGATTGTGGCATGGAAATTTAGAGCGGCGACGCAGTGCGAGTTCAGCCGCAAAGAGTTCCTGGACGGCATGTCAGAGCTGGGGTGAGACGTTTGCAATTTAACAATATCAAATAAACACTTATTTTTAATTAGGGCTGTGCAAAAAATCGAATGCAATTTTCATGCACATCTCATCAGTAAAGACTAGGGATGTCAACGATTAATCGATGATCGATTAATTGTCGATAAGAGATGCAATCGATTAAGGCTATCGATGGTCGGTTAACCGATTCAATGTTGGGCTGCGTGCGGCTCATGCGCACTCAACACGTGCGAGCGGCTGTGAGTGACGGTGACGATATATAAAAGCATCATCATTCATTCACAATGTACAAATTAAGCTTTTAATGTGATTTAAACTTTAAAGTACATTAAAATAGAAACAACATAAAAGTTCTTCAACATTAAATGCAATAGAAATGTAGTTACTAATCATTTCATCAGATAACTGTTTTATATCGTGCGCTTTGCAGGGCTGCGGGACACAGTGACAGGACAGGTAGTCTATTCATTCCTACAACTTGTTAATTAATTCCTACGAATTATTAATGTGGCAATTGTCCATGTTTCATTAATTTTGTTCCCTAAATAACCCATGATTTAAGTGAAATAAGGGAACAAATTAATAAATCGAACGAATTCTTAATTCATGAAATCTTTAATTTCCCTTCCCATGTTTACCACAGTAAGAGATGCGAAAACAGTTATTAAAAGCGAAAGATAATAAAATAAACCTGGGAAATTAGAGGGTTAGACTATGAAGATTTAGGAAAAGAAACAATGCCTAAATATACTGAATTTGTGGAAATTCGTGACCAACCGGCAAACCAGAACAAAGCCGCGTAAATGAAGACTATGGCGTCCAAAAGCATGGTCACGATCTAACATTTTCCAGTTAACCTATTATTCCTCTAATAAACAAAGCTTTTATACCACACTTGTCATAATCAGATCTTATCATTTCTAAATAAATAATTGCTGGATTCAAAACAGCGATTAATAGGCGCTGTGACCGACACATTCCTGGAGCATTCAGTTTAAATAGACCGTAGTATACCGGTCCACTCTGCTGTTATGCCAAGGACGTTTTTGCTCATATGAAGAGGATCATCTTTTCCGTCTATATGCGAATGCGTGTTAAGTACAAGCCTAGTTTACATTATAAATTATAGTTTAACATTCAAATACATTGCGAATATGGAAACATTTCGATTTGTGCCGAATGAGACATGAGCAATAACCTCCAAATAAATCTAGCCAAAGCCGCGCTCGCTCATCCTCGTCTGCACGCATGCACTGTCACGATCTAATGCGCTGTATGCCGGATTTTTAAAAATCTGACATTTTCTAGGACAGAATCCAGCAGGATCAAATTAATGTGAGCAACTGTGTTTTGGTGCAGCAGCGCCGATGTAGTTTACTTAATGTGCAGCGCAGTCACACGCGCTCCACATTTCGGATAATTTTATACAATAATGTCAGTTGAAAACATTGCAATTGTGCTTTAAAATACAACAACGAGCACCACAAAACCATTTAAAGATGCGCGTTCAGCGTTCTCCGTGCGGGATTGGAAACTGTCAACAAAGTAAAATGACCTCAAAAGTATGGCGCGCTCTCTTCATTTTATCAAATGATCATAATCGCATCTATTCATTTTATAATCCTGCTACTAGCATTTTATTCAGACTAAAACCTCTTTAATTCAAGTGAGAAAGCGTTTTGTGTGTGTGTGTGGCTTTTGCACATCCTGTCATACCGCTGACTGCGTGCCTGCAATAGACGCATTTTGCAGTATTATGGTTAACGATTAATCGATTAATTGATCGTTAATTTAAACGACGATCGATCATGGAAATAATCGAAATTTGACATCCCTAGTAAAGACGCTCCCGTAATTAGAAGTATATCCCCAGCACGTGCGTTCAGATCATGGTTGCCAGGTTTTCACAACAAATACTGCCCAGTTGCTTCTCAAAACTAGTCCAAAACTAGCCCAATCGCGTTTCCAGGAGGTTCCCCGATAAAAAAATTGCTTTCCGGGATTAAAATTTACGTTTTATGGCATGGTTGCCTTGGTAAAGTTCGCATTTTAGGGGCTAAATATTACTTATTTGTATTCGGGTCGCTTCGACCCGCGGACATGAAAAACAACCACAGACTTGGCAACACCGGTTTGAGCCGTAATTCACTGACAATCTACACAAAATCGATGTTAAAATCGCAGGCGATCCTTTGTCGATTTTGAAAGCGATTTTGTGTTAGTTGTCGGTAGACTACAGCTCTGTGCAGTAACTGCCGCTCCACCTGAACCAGTGTTGCCAAGTCTGCGGTTGTTTTTCATTACCGCGGTTTGAAACAATCCCAATATCAATGACGTGATATTTAGCCCCTAAAATGCGAATTTTACCAAGACATCCATGCCAAAAAACAAAACGTATAATTTAACCCCCGGAAGCATTTTTTTAATCTGGGAACCTCCTGGAAACGCGATTGGGCTAGTTTTGGACTAGTTTTGAGAAGCATCTGGGCGGGATTTGTTGTGAAAACCTGGCAACCCTGGCATTCGATTTTTTGCACAGCCCTAGTCTTAATCTTTGGAAAACACCCAAAATACATAAAAAAATATATACAGGATAACAAACATTTATTCAGACACCTTCAACATTTCACACATTATCACTGTTTTTTCACAATAGTTTATAAAATGGTAATAAAATATGACAAGAATTCAAGACGTTATGTGAAAACTAGTGCAAGTATATAAATAAATAAAAAGAGACTTACTCCCGTTTATGATCTCTGCTGAATAAAGTGCTTCATTCTTTTTTTTCGTGGTCACATTAGAACTAATGAAGGGAGACGTGAAAAACAGACATCGCCTTGTTTTCATATGGATTACTTTATCACAGAATATCTGCAAAAAGTAGACATGTCAAGCTTTCTATAGATATCTCTCTCATGTCTCTTCGTTGAGTATTCACTGAGTTACACATCATTTTAATGACGCGTATCTAAATGAAGATCACCGCAGACAAAGGCTGCAGACAGCACACCTTGTATGTAATCTTTATTTTATAAATGCACAAAGGTTTGTTGTTATTAGGTCTGTATCCAAAAAAAAGTAGACCCTTTACAGATTCGATTAATGTATTGCTCTTATCTGTACGATTAAAACTGAAAGTGTAATTTAAGTTCTTTTCAGGGTTATCAAGAGAAAATGAACATTATTTAGTTGCCAGAGTGAAGATTTAGTCGCACATGCGAGTGATTTACAACGCAATGTAGAGGGTTATCATCACATAGTGTCCTGCACCCACTAGTAAAAAAAAAAAAATATATATATATATATATATATATATATATATATATATATATATATATATATAACATTTTTTATCCATCTATCACTGACACATAAAATTGTTCAGAAGTTACAGTAAATAGATCCTGAAACATAAAATCTCACAGTTTCCATAACAATATGAAGCAGCACAACTGTTCTCAATATTAATAAAAATTAGAAATGTCATTCTCGATTAGTCGCATCTGCCCACCCCGCACAGAAAACTTTCGCCAGTCACGACAAATGACAGCATTGCTATGGGCGAAGTGCATCTCAAAATAGCGGATGAAACTGTGAATGTGCTGCCCGAAACATGAGTGATTTAATTTAAACTTCAAGCTAATGCATTTGCGTAATTTATAACAAGGCCTGTTATGTATAATGTGTGAGATATGTTTTCTTTGTGCATAAACTGCATTTTACAGTAATATTATAGACTGTAAACATTTTGCATGAAGGCTTGTCCAGATAGTCTGCGTTAAACTTCAGACTTCCCTGAATGAGCGTATCTGATGATAGTGACTGTAATGGGATAACCGAGTGTGATTGAATTTAAATGTATGACGTTTCTTACATTTACAGAATAAAGACATGACAGTAACAGGTTACAGATTGTGATGGTGTGGAATCGGCCAACTAATCGATTATGAAAATAATCATTGTAGCCCTACAAGAAAATAACAGTATTAATGTTACAAATTTCATCAGCAGATAAGCAGCTCTACAGAAGACAATAAAAATAAATAATAAACTACAAATAAGAAATTAGATCTTACAATGACGTTTTAAGGCAATTTGACAAGACAGAATTTATGTGTTTTTCATGTGTTTGTTTGTCTAGGTGTGATAGTCCAGAGAAGCTGAAGAGTCTTTTACCCAGACTAGAGCAGGAGCTGAAGGATTCTGGGAAGTTCAAAGATTTCTATCAGTTCACGTTTAGCTTTGCCAAGAATCCTGGTCAGAAGGGTTTAGGTGAGTGATTAGTGCTGTTCCCTACACAGGGATTGTGCTCTAGTAGTGTCAGTGTTTGCATAGAAACACCAGTGTATTTAGTTGGTTTCCATGGAAGTTTGTTTCTATCACCGGAAAAAAATAAAGGTAATTGTGACCCTTTTTTTCACAATTCAGCCTTTTTTTCTTTCAATTATGAGTTTACATCTCGCAATTTTATTTATTTTTTATTCAAGCCTCAAAATTAATAAAAAATTAATACTACTAACAATATTTTTTTTTTACAATTGCAAGTTTATATCTCACAATTCCAAAATTTCTTCTCAGAATTATGAGTTTATATCTTCCAATTCTGGCTCTCATAATAGCGAGAAATAAGTGAAGATAAAAAACCCTCACTATTACCTTTTTTATTATTATTTTTTATCCTTTGGTGAAAACAAGCTTCTTCGGGTTTGCAGTGACCTTGATTCTTCACCCAGTTCTCACAGTGTCTCGCTCTGCCTCAGATCTGGAGATGGCTGTGGCCTATTGGAATCTCATTCTCACCGGACGCTTTAAGTTTCTAGACCTCTGGAACACTTTCCTTCTGGTACATCACTTATTAAATAAATATAATAAATCCACAAGTTCTGTCATGTCACACACACACACACACACAAGTGTCCTCTGTGCAGTAGGAACACTCTCACCACATCACTGATCTGATCTACATACTGAACCAAAACGTTCTATTTTTGGTGATACTCTGTATATTTGATGCTGATTTAGTTTTAGTAGTTTGTAGTTTGAGGCTGATGCGTTTCTAAACCACGTGTTCCTATACATGTGCGGAGACACTTGATGCATGATGAGAACACTGAAGAACTGATGATGGTTTTGCTTCTCATCCATCTTGTTTCTGCAAAGGAGCATCATAAAAAATCCATCCCTAAAGACACTTGGAACCTGCTGCTGGACTTTGGAAACATGATTGCAGATGACATGTCCAACTACGACGAGGAGGGTGAGTCTGATTCATGAACTTACTTTTATAAAGGACATACTTGAACTGGATATTTGGTGAGGAAAAATGCAGGACGGACTTGATTTTATAACAGCCATGTGACTGGATGAAGATTATACAGTAGAGATCAAAATTTGAGAACAATCTATAAATACTGAAATATTTTTCTGAAATATTGTTAAATTTTGTTCGCTCAAAATTTTAAGTAATATTAACTGTGGGTATACCACAGTTATACTAACATTTTTGACAAAATAACCAAGGCATTTCAACAAAAATCTACATTTTATGTAAAGCACAGTGATCAAAATTAAAGAACAGTTATCACTTCAGCACGAAAGAAGATTACAAAAATCTTGGAGGGTTACAGCTGTCAGAAATTAGTAGGAATTGTAGAAGCCCTGCTTTGAATGACTTCAGCACATCTGAAGCTGCAGGACATCACTAGTTTCTCACACTGCGCTGGTGTGATCTTGGTCCACTCTTCTTCCACTCACTTCTATTGCTCTGTTACTGTTGTGGATTTCTTAGCCAAAACTTTGTTGCCAAGGACTTTCCAGAGATTTATAGGTGGATTTAGATCAGGACTGTTTTGCAGTGTGAAGTAGACATTGTTCTGAATGAAAATTGCAGGCTGATTGGGAGGTGTTTGCAGTGAAGGAATTACTACATGTTACTAAAGGAGGTTCTGATAAACATTTGCATTCACTCTGCAGTGTAGCTGTATAAAGCCGCGTTTCCACCGCAGGAATTTTACCCAGGAACTAGGGACTTTGGCCTGGTACTCGGTGTGTTTCCACCACAGGAACCAGGAACCAAATAAAGTTCAGGGTAAAAAAAAATGCCCCTCAGAAAGTCCCTGCTGGCGAGGTAGTACTTTTTCAAAGTTCCAGAACTTTGGGCGGGACTTGGATGCTAAAGATCCTGATTGGTTGAGTTTACACAGCATTGTGATTTCAACCACCATTTACTCGGATAATTTTCAAAATATTACTGTTATTGTGGCATGAAATGTAATTTTGAAAGTATTTCAGCCGAGAATGTAGTTGTTTAAAATAGGGATGGGCATTCGATTAAATTTTCTTAGTCGATCGTCGGGAGAATTAACGATCGATTATCGATTAATCATTAATATTTTTATAATATAATTATTTAATTTTTATAATAAAAAAATGCAATGGATACAAAAATACAGCGTGTTTTTCCTTGGTGAGACCTTTATTACAAGATCAACTTGTGGCAGACAGTTAAACTACGTTCAGGCAAACCGAACATATATCCGCGTGCATATGCAGTGCTCTAAAGCAGCGGAACCTGCAGCTGCTAGCAGGCGTTCTTAACCCTTTCGAGTCGATTAACGCATATATGCGTTTTGAGTCTGAATAAAGTGCTTCATTCTTTTTTCTGAGGAAATCCATTTCTCAAATCATCAACCACATCACATCTTTTTGGGGTGAATTATGTCTTAGTCCTCTCATCGCGAAGCAAACAGTAAAATAAAATAAAAACTTGAAGAACAGTCTCGCTGCCTTTTCTTCTGTGTGTGTGTGTATTCAAGCCGCGCGCTTCAGTTTGAATCTGAATAGCGCGTTCAGCGCGGGGGCGTGGTCACATTAAATATAATGAAGGAAGATATGAAAAACAGACATTGCGTTGTTTTCATATGGATTACTTTATCTCAGAATATTTGTTTTTCGGAAGCACTTGTTTAGTTTAAAAGTAGACATTCCAGGCTTTCTATAGATGTCTATCTCATGTCTCTTCGTTGAGTATTCACGGAGTTACGGTTCATTTTAATGAAATGTTTGTACATGACGATCAGCGGAGACAAAGACTGTAGACAGTGCACCTTGTTTGTTATCTTTATTTTATAAGTGCACAAAGGTTTTTTGTTATTATGTCTGTATCCAAAAAAAACTAGACCCTTTACAGATTCGATTGATGTATTGCTCTTATCTGTACGATTAAAACAGAGTGTAATTTATCAGGGGTTATCAGGAGAAAATGACTCAAAACGCATATATGCGTTAATCGACTCGAAAGGGTTAAAGCCTCATGAAAATTTGCCGGGATGCATAGGTACATCATTTGAGTCGTGGCCGTGTTGTACTTAAACACGGCATCGCAATGTTTGCAGTTAACTAGTTCGCTTTTTAAATCAAAATGGTCCCACGCCACACTTCGCCGTGACATCTTCATGATTATTCTTTGAAATCAAAACGGAAGATCACAGATAACCGAGTAGGGTGTCAAATATTGCCCCATGGTGGTAAAATATTTAATTGCTGCCACACAGTGAAATTCATTTAATTGCTTGAAGACTCGCACTACGCAACGCAACCTGCATTAGATTAAAAAAAATGCTTTAGATTAATCGATAACAAATTAACATGATCGAGGAAAATCTTAACGATCAATTATCGATCGTCGATTAATCATGCCCATCCCTAGTTTAAAACTCAAATCTGTGGTTTATTTATAAATATGGCGCCTATTTAAAAATGTGTTTCGCCGAGTTCAGAGACGTGAGCTCCACACGATCAGCGAGAGCTCAGTCCTCATTCATCCGCCGAGAGCAGCCTCACCTCAGCTAGACCTTCTGATATGTGCCACTGGCTTTGATGTCTCTTTTGTGGGTTATACATAAAATATAATTTGTTTGGGGTAAATCTAACAGATAATCTTTGGTCTGTATTCAATTTATCTATATGTTGAAATGAAAATAAAAAGGCAAATTGATATAATATTTAATTTCATTATGACTGTATATATGCACATTTCCCTGAACTGAGTACATTTCTGCAGCTATTATTATGTTCAAATGAAAACGAAAGGAGGCAGTGGTATTTGATATCCTATTTCGTTTTATTGAAAATGTACAGTGAGGAAAATTGCAGTAGTCAAGGTTAGCAGACTGAAGTTATCAAGTACGCTGCTGTTTGCTGAATTACAGGATTTTTGTCGTCGCGGACATAACACTGCTGAGTTGAATGCGCAAAGTCTGAACTACTGAGGATGCAAGTCCAAAATCAGCGCACTTTGTATTGAGAAACGCGCACAGACCTACGTCACTAGTCTATTTGCCTAATCTTCCCGGTACTTTAGACCGCGGTGGAAACGCAAAAAGCAACAGGTCTGGGGGGAAAAAGTTCCTGGTACAAATTTTTTTGAGTAATTTCGGTGGAAACGTGGCATAAGAGTCTCAATTCCTGCTGCAGAAAACACCCCCAAACCATGATACTTCCTCCTCCACCTTTCAGTGGCTACGTTTAGTTGCACAATTTGTGGTTCAGTCGGACGGAATTCATTGGGGTTGCCTGTGGATGAGGATCCAAAACAAGGTTGTCCTGCACCACTTCACAGTTGCTGAGTGAAAGGAGAGTATTATTATGACTGGACACGCATTTATACAACATTTTATTCAAAAGGAAGAACAATAGGTTACTGTCGTAACCCCGGTTCTCTGAAACATTGAGTGGAGAGATCCACCTATGGGAAGGGCATCCGTACCTGACCTCTGCAGAAGCATCCAATTGCACCAAGTCTGGCTAGACAGACAGAAGCGCGCAGCCAATGCCAGGTAAGGCCCCGCCCCCTTACCTAGGGTTATAATAATGGCTGCAGCGCTGCTATTCTCCAGTAAGTATATTCGCTTCTCGTGTGGCAACCGGGGCAAAGCTGGTGGATCTCTCCACTCGATGTTTCAGAGAACAGGGGTTACGACAGTAACCTATTGTTCTCTTTCATCATCTCGTGTTCGAGATCCACCTATGGGAGAGACATGGACAGCTCCCCGATTGCCCAATACACTCACAGTGAGGTTCTGAAAGCCAGAGAAGGACAGTCGTCCCAAAGAGGCGGTGCCTGACACGTCCCATACTCATGAACGTGCAATACTGATGCACCATATGTAGCACATGAAAAAAAAAAATGTTATCATCACACATGATAACCAATGTGCATATAATTACACCCAGAAAAGGACTGTAAAAACATGCTTAGTGACAGGGATGTGCATGGCCAGCCGGCCCATTCACTCCTTCATCACTTTCAACAGGGTTGCAAGGAAGGGCTAAGAAGACCCCACCCCTAAAACCGAATGTGCTACCGAGATGCTGGTGACATCCAGCCGGTAATAACGCACAAAGGTATGAGAAGAAGCCCAACTGGCAGCGGAGCAGATGTCCTTAGGGACACTCCCCTAAACAAAGCCCAAGAGGTGGCAATGCCCCTTGTGGAATGAGCTCTGATGCCCCCTGGTGGCTGCATTCCCTTTGATTCATAAGCCAAAGCTATAGCATTCACAAGCCAATGTGAGAGGCATTGCTTAGAAATAGGATTCCCTCCATGAGGGGGTGCCCATGAAATAAAGAGCTGGTCGCTCTTCCCGAAAGCACTGGTCCTGTTCATATATGTCCGTAAAGCACGGACGGGACACAGAGCATTTAGCCTCTCATCCTCCGGGGAGGAAAAAGGTGGAGGGTGAAAAGCGGACAGCTCCAACACCTCTGAAGTAAACGGAGGGAAGCACTTTGGCATGAAGGCCGGATTAGGCTTAAGGGAAACCATATCTCCACTAAGAGAGAATTTAGTACACAAGAGATGAACCGAAAGTGCATGCAGCTCACTGACACGTTTGGCTGATGCCAAGGCCAAGAGCAAAGCTGCCTTGAAGGACAGCAGCTTTAGGAAAATACTTCCAAGAGGTTCAAAAGGATATTGAGACAGAGCCTCCAACACCATGGAGAGATCCCACTCAGGAACAGTCCTTCTGATGACTGGCAAGCTGCGACGGGCACCCTTCATAAATCTGCGGATTAGAGGATGCTGCCCGACTGTTGAGCCCTCAAAGCCCACATGACAGACCGAAATCGCAGCCAAGTAGACCTTAATTGTGGAAAAAGACCTGTCTTTTTCCAAGAGGTCCTGGAGGAAACACAAAATATCAGGAACTGAGCCCTGATAAGATGTGAGACCACGCCCATCACACCACCCTTCAAACACTCGCCACTTACTGCCATACAAGGATCGCGTAGAACGGCCCTGGCATTCTGTATAGTAGCAATCACACGCGGCGAAAGCCCAAGTGTGCTTCGGTTCATCCTCTCACAGGCCAAGCCCAAAGAGCCACCCTGTCCGGGTGCGGGTGATAAATCTCCCCGTTCGCTTAGGACAATAGGTCCGTGCAGGGGTGGAGGCGCCACGGCTCGGCATATAACAGGGGGATTATCTCCGCCAGCCATGGTGCTTTGGGCCACCTGGGTGCTATCACAATGAGAGACAGGCCCTGCTCTCTCACCCTGGCCAGTGTAGGAATTATCAGGCACAGGGGAGGAAATGCATACAGCAGCACTCTGGGCCACAGGTGGGCCAGTGCATCGACCCTGAGGGGCGCGTCCACGTACTTTAGCGAGAAGAACATAGGACAATAGTAGTTTTCGCACAAGGCGAATAGATCTACGGTTGCCTGTCCGAATCTCATCCATAACACCTCCACTATCTGCGGGTGAAGGCGCCAATCTCCGTAGATTGGGTTTCCCCTTGATAGAAGATCCGCGCCTTTGTTTAGAAGGCCCGGAACATGAGTCGCGTGTAACGACAGGAAAACCCGTCCGCTCCACACTGAAAGCTTGTAAGCTAGAGCATGAAGTTTCGACGAGCGCACGCCGCCCTGACGGTTGATATAAGCCACTGTCGTGGTATTGTCGCAGCGTACGAGCACATGATTTCCCTGCAGGCGAGGCAGAAAATGATTCAGAGCTTTCCATATGGCCATATGCTCTAAATAATTTATGTGCGCTGAACTTAGTCTGCTCGGCCACAGACCATTCACCGTTCTGCCCTCCTGGGTGGTGCCCCAGCCTGTTAATGACGCATCTGTCGTCACAACTTTTCGCATCATAATCGTCCCCAGAGGGGTTCCCTGTGCGTAAAAGTCTGCTCTCTTCCAGTGGCACAAGGCTGCCGAGCAGGCGCGCGTCACTATTACAGAGCGGCAAAGATCGCGCATCGGGCTTAAATGTAGTAACAAAACCCATTTCATGAATGCTCTCATTCTCAGGAGTCCCAGCGGTACAACCTGGATAGATGAAGCCATAAGACCCTGCAGCCTGAGCCATGTGCAATATTGTACTTTCGCCCCCTCTCTGAACTGCGACAGACAGTTCATTAGAGAGAGAACTCGCTCTTGCGAGAGACGCGTTCGCATGAAGACTGAGTTCAACTCCAAACCCAGGAAAATGACATTCAGACTGGGTGTAATATTGCTATTGCTCACATTGACTTGGAACAATAAAGATGTTCAGGTGTCCTGCAACACTTTCTCTTTCGATTCGGCTGTGATGAGCTAATCGTCTATGTATGTCAGAATCCTCAGACCTGACATTCTCATGGGTGCTAAACCTGACTCCGCGCGCAGACAGAAACACAGAGGGCTTAGACTGAGCACAAACGGCAGAACTGTGAATTCGTAACATGTGCCTTGGTAGGCGAAACGAAGAAATTTCCTGTTTGGCGGATAAATGCTTATATGGAAGAAAGCATCTTTCAGGTCGACCGATGTGAACCAGTCGTTCGGTTTTATGGCACGAGCGAGCGAGCCATGAGTCAGCATTCTGAAATTGTATTTCCTCAAATGTTTGTTCAACACACGAAGGTCCAAAATAGGGCAGAGAGCGCCATCCTTTTTTGGGACCAGGAAATAACGAGAATAAAATCCCTGATTCATCAGACTGGGGGGCACCACCTGAATTGCTCCCTTGTTTAGGAGGGAGGATATTTCCTCTTTCAGAATGTGTGAGGCATTCTCTTCCGTGTGTGAAGAGAGAACGCCATTGAAATTGCGGGGGTTTCATTGCAAACTGCAGTCTGTATCCCTGCATTATAGTACGCATCACCCACTCGGGAGCCGAAACAGTTTGCCAAGCCCATTCGTGACTCGCGAGTGTTCCAACCCGAGCCGCAGCGGGGCTGTGTAAGCCCAGCTGGTTTATTTGTGATGCAATGGTGCTATCTAGTGGACACACCAGGGGCAACATGCAGGGGTTCAGACAGATTGCCTCTCTCCGCAGGGAGATGGACTCTCTCTGTGGAGAGAGATCCTCTCCCCATAACGAATTCATTTGGTTAGTTTGTTTTAATGTTTTTTTTTTTTTTTTTTTTTTTTTTGTGTTGGGGAAACACTGGGGCCGAAGCTTTTATTGGTTGGGTGAGGGGAACAGAGTTTATGCGATGTGGTGACACTGCTTTTGCACTTTTCCTCACAACAGGCCCCCTGAACATGAGGGGGGAACACACACGGTTCATTAAACACATAAGCTGGGCAGCCTCGAACAGAGAGGAACCGATCCATCCACAGGAGACCCTGCGTCTTTTGAACAGGGGTCCTGGGACAGGAAGAGAGTCAGAAGGGCTCAGGCCCGTGAACACGGACTCGATGTCCCCATCAACCGAACATCAGACAGGCCGCTTACGTTTCGAGTCGATGGGGGTGGGGTTAGATGGTTAGGCAAACGCGCAGGGGGTGCCTGGCGTGGGGCCGCCTTCTTAGGAAGACATAACTTGAAGGCCTCGTCCTCCTTCTTATTGTCGTCACACCGTTGTTGCGATGCGCCGCTTCTCACTGTCAGGAAGGCCTGACAGGTTAAGCCAGAGCACGCGCTCTCCCACCACAGAAAGCGCCATAGAGTGCCCGGAGGCTTGGACGGCCTGCCGAGCGTTACGAAGGACGAGGTCGTTCACCGTGAAGATCTCCTTCCACAAGGGTAGAGAAGGAGTTCCCTTTTCTAGCTGCTGGCCTAATTCGTCCAAAATATCCGCCTGGTAAGTGGAGAGGAGAGACATTTGCACAATTGCACAGTCCTTTCCGTTTCGTGGTTCAATCCAATGGAGTGTTTACATGCACTCTCAATCATATTAGAAGAGGAATAAAGCACCCCTTTCAATCCGATCAAAATTTCATTCCGATTAAGGAGTTTACATTAAGGCTTTTCAGTCCTATTAAGCCATCAATCTGATTAAATATTAATTATTTGGTTGCATGTAAACGTAGCCACTAACTTTCTTTACGCACTTGGGCTTCAGTCTTTCCCCAGTTTGATGAACATATTTCCCATCAGACCCAGATAAATGAAACTCTCTCTCATCACTAAACGTGTCAAGACAGATCCTTACCAATTCCAGCTGCAGTGTTGAACCGATTCCCCATTAAGAATCTCTGTATTGTCCTGTCTTCTTCTGTATTTGTCTTATGTTTTTTGGGGGACTTGAATGAAGGAGTGTCATTGTAAACTTGCAGTATTCAAGAAGTCACAGATTTGCAATGATCAACTTATCCTGCAGTGGCTGAAAGGGTCATTTCCCTTCCCCCTATACACTTAATTTAAGAAATATGCTTAAAAACTGACCTTCCACTCCTGTTAGGATAACTTCAATTAAACAGAGACCTTGAAGACCTAGGAAATTATAGGTTGTTCTCTAGTCTTATCTCCACAGTATATACAGTATTGTTCAAAATAATAGCAGTACAATGTGACTAACCAGAATAATCAAGGTTTTTCGTATATTTTTTTATTGCTCCGTGGCAAACAAGTTACCAGTAGGTTCAGTAGATTCTCAGAAAACAAATGAGACCCAGCGTTCATGATATGCACGCTCTTAAGGCGGTGCAATTGGGCAATTAGTTGAATTAGTTGAAAGGGGTATGTTCAAAAAAATAGCAGTGTGGCATTCAATCACTGAGGTCATCAATTTTGTGAAGAAACAGGTGTGAATCAGGTGGCCCCTATTTAAGGATGAAGCCAACACTTGTTGAACATGCATTTGAAAGCTGAGGAAAATGGGTCGTTCAAGACATTGTTCAGAAGAACAGCGTACTTTGATTAAAAAGTTGATTAGAGAGGGGAAAACCTATAAAGAGGTGCAAAAAATGATAAGCTCTTCAGCTTAAATGATCTCCAACGCCTTAAAATGGAGAGCAAAACCAGAGAGACGTGGAAGAAAACGGAAGACAACCATCAAAATGGATAGAAGAATAACCAGAATGGCAAAGGCTCAGCCAATGATCACCTCCAGGATGATCAAAGACAGTCTGGAGTTACCTGTAAGTACTGTGACAGTTAGAAGACGTCTGTGTGAAGCTAATCTATTTTCAAGAATCCCCCGCAAAGTCCCTCTGTTAAAAAAAAGGCATGTGCAGAAGAGGTTACAATTTGCCAAAGAACACATCAACTGGTCTAAAGAGAAATGGAGGAACATTTTGTGGACTGATGAGAGTAAAATTGTTCTTTTTGGGTCCAAGGGCCACAGGCAGTTTGTGAGACGACCCCCAAACTCTGAATTCAAGCCACAGTACACAGTGAAGACAGTGAAGCATGGAGGTGCAAGCATCATGATATGGGCATGTTTCTCCTACTATGGTGTTGGGCCTATTTATCGCATACCAGGGATCATGGATCAGTTTGCATATGTTAAAATACTTGAAGAGGTCATGTTGCCCTATGCTGAAGAGGACATGCCCTTGAAATGGTTGTTTCAACAAGACAATGACCCAAAACACACTAGTAAACGGGCAAAGTCTTGGTCCCAAACCAACAAAATTAATGTTATGGAGTGGCCAGCCCAATCTCCAGACCTTAATCCAATTGAGAATTTGTGGGGTGATATCAAAAATGCTGTTTCTGAAGCAAAACCAAGAAATGTGAATGAATTGTGGAATGTTGTTAAAGAATCATGGAGTGGAATAACAGCTGAGAGGTGCCACAAGTTGGTTGACTCCATGCCACACAGATGTCAAGCAGTTTTAAAAAACTGTGGTCATACAACTAAATATTAGTTTAGTGATTCACAGGATTGCTAAATCCCAGAAAAAAAAAAATGTTTGTACAAAATAGTTTTGAGTTTGTACAGTCAAAGGTAGACACTGCTATTTTTTTGAACACACCCCTTTCAACTAATTGCCCAATTGCACAGCCTTAAGAGCGTGCATATCATGAATGCTGGGTCTTGTTTGTTTTCTGACAATCTACTGAACCTACTGGTAACTTGTTTGCCACTTAGCAATAAAAAATATACTAAAAACCTTGATTATTCTGGTTAGTCACATTGTACTGCTATTATTTTGAACAATACTGTATTCTTAGAATAATATCCATCAATGAATTGTTCACAATAACATGTATAATAAGTGTATAATAAGTGTTAATTGAGATTTTATGTCCGTGTTTAATTGTTTTGTCATCAGGTGCGTGGCCGGTGCTCATTGATGACTTTGTGGAATTCGCTCGGCCGATCGTGACTGCAGCAAATCACAAGACTCTATACTGAGCGCTTACAGCGAGGCCTCTCTATACTGATTTTTTTTATTTTTAAATAAAAAAACAACAACAAATCTATTTAAAAAATATATATATTAATAAACAGAGAGAGTTTGTACATTGAGTCTGCTGCTGTCAAGAGGCTTAAGATCAGAGGCCTCCCAGACTGAGATACATCACCATGATCATGTGTGCACTGTCATCAATGAAGACCTGAATCTGTCTAGCCTCATAGCACACTTACATCAGTGTATTCAGTCTCAGTGAGTCAACTGCATGTCACAAGCTCAACATATAGATGCATGTCCAGTTATCTTGTCATTTATACAGTATTAACTGTGCAGAACTTTACCATGAGAAAGAGCAAATAGGCTTCATTTAGTCATGTGACATCGACAATCAAACAGGTCTAGGTTGTGTTTTGAGATTTCACCATTGATTTCACCAATTTTCTGAAAATATGATCACCGTCAGGCCATCCAAGACGTAGAGGAGTTTGTTTCTTCATGGAAGCAGATTTGAAGAAATGTAGCATTACATCACTTGCTCAACAGTGGATCCTCTGCAGTGAATGGGTGCCATCAGAATGAGATTGCAAACAGCTGATAAAAAAACATATAATCCACTATATCCACTATAATCCACGCTTGCTTATGGACTCAATGAATCAACCAACGGTTGGAAGTTAAAAATGCTTTGATGAATTTGTTTCTTTCAAACACTTGATTGATGGACTGAAGTAGTGTGGATTATTGTATTGTTATTATCAGCTGTTTGAAATCTCATTCTGATGGCACCCATTCACTGCAGTTGATCCATTGGTGAGCAATAGATGAAATGCTAAATTCTCAACTAACAAACTCATCTACTTCTTGCATGGCCTGATGGTGAGTGAATTTTCAGTTCTGGCTGAACTAGTCCTTTAATCTCCACTCACATCACCAGCAGCACTATCACAACACTCAGAGTATAGATAGAAATATCTAGGACAAGAAAAAAAGTATTTGGACTAATGCGTCTGCTGTGTTTCAGTGATCATTCAATCTGAACGCTAATGGACATCATTCTCATGGGTTTCTGAATTAATATGATCATGAATGAAATAAAGATAAGAGCCATCATTCGAAAACGCTGATGAGATCCTGATTGTTCAGATAGTTTGACTCGTTTACAGGTGTCTGTGATGTCAGAGGAGTGTGTAAATCAGAGATCACCCTCTGTGTCTGCTGTTAGTCTGGATGAGTTTCTAACACTTTATTTTCTACACTTTGTGATATCCGTCATCTCACAGTGTCAGTTCAGTTCAGCACATCATAACAGTGTTATGTATGTAGGTATGTATGTATGTAAATAAAGGTTATTTAACAAAACTCATTCTCCACTATTATTATATTAATGCTGTGGTTCAAGTAAGAAAAAAAACATAGCTACGTGTTCTGTGCTAAACTAACTGAGACTTGTCATGGCACATTTCGCTTTGGATAAAAGCGTCTGCTAAATTATTAAATGTAAACAGAAATTGATAAACTGGTAAGTTATCAACATAAAACAACATTTGCAACCCATTTAAATTCTGTAACATGTTTCTGAGTGACAGTGAATGAGGAAACTGGAATTGACAGGGTTGTGAAAAGTAGGCTTTACGATTGGAGTCATGTGATAGGAGGAGTTCAGCCGAAAAGAAAGAGCATATCATTACATTCTGATTAGAATAACAAACACTAATAAATAATCACAAAAAACTAGGGTCACCATAATGTCGTGACTGGGAGTTCCTAAATTCCTAAAACATCTGGGTTTTGGCTTTGTTTTCCTATTGTTTCATACTTGCTGATGGTAATGACTGAAAAATAGTTGACCAACAGTGTTGCAGGCATTGAACATAATCAGCCAGTCGTGGTCTGCGAGAAGGCTGATCAACAGAGAACAGTCCAATCAATGCAAATATGTGTACATACAATATAGAATAGACTCCAGCTGGAGTATAAGCTGCATAATTATTCAGTAGATCTTGTGTGTTTGGTGTGTGTGGGACAGTAATGTGCCGCTCTGAGTGTCCTGGAGCAGATGAGTGACCCTCTTACCCTGGTGCCACAGCTGTTGCCTTTTTAGGAGACACCTGATCGCAGCTCAGCACAGCCACACAAAGAGCTGCTGATAACGCCTGGAGCGAGTTCAGATGATGAAACCATGCAGCAGTAAACAGTGGGCAGGGCTTCCAGAGACACACACGTACAGCTGTTGTGTCTGCGCTGAAGAAAGTCACCTCCAGCCGTTGAGGAGCTCAGTCTGATGCTGTAGGATCTCTGACACATTCATGGAAAAGTTCCAGGCTGCTATGGTTCTCGGAGGAGTGGGAGATGCCCTGGGATACCGCAAGGGCCGGTGGGAAATGTGTATCTCAGGGAAACAGATTCAGCAGGAACTGGCCACTCTCGGGGGTCTTGGAGCCTTGAAGCTAGACGCTGATAACTGGCCGCTCAGTGACGGAGTGCTGATGCACATGACCACTGCAGAGGCCCTGATCACTGGTGAGGGAGACCGAAACAAAACTATATACACTAGGCCTTAAAAAGGTTTTTTTTTTTTTTTTTTAAGGAAATTAATCCTTTTACTTATCAAGGATACATTAAGTTTAATCAAAAGCATCAGTAAAGACTTACAATGTCACAAAAGATTAACATTTAAAATAAATGCTTACAAGTTTCTTTCATGATTTTCATATTTATGTCCTTTCTTCTGTTTGTGACAGTATTTAATAATACATATTTTTTAAATATCTTTCTTTAATCCATACAAGTCAAAATTTTGTGATTAAAAAGTCTTAATTCTAAAATAAAATAACATTTTAGAATTTTTTTTTATAATTTTCAATTTCTATGGAATGGAATGGAATGGAAATTATTTTATTTGAAACAGGGACAATGCACAAATAAACATTAAACTTGTTAAACAAGAAAATATGTCTTGGGCCAGGTTATAGCAACAATTGCTAATTTCCACCTGTAGTCCCTGGGCAGGTATGACAAATTAAAAAAAAAAAATAACAATTATAAAATTTCACAGAATTATGGATAAAATGAAGTCATTGAGATTACAGACAAACAAGTTTGTAAATAACAGAACCAGGGAGGCCATCAACCCATCACATAATTATGGCTTAATAGTTAATAATTTTTTAACTTTTGGCATAATTGACTTTTTATCTAAATATGTCAAATAAATGCTATTCTTTTGATCTTTCTAGTCATCAAAGAACGCTGGAAAATGAAATGTATCACGGTTTTCACAAAAATATGACGCAGCACAACAAAATTCAACAGTGAAAATGATCAGAAACGTTTCTTGAGAAGCAAATCAGCATATAAGAATGATTTCTGAAGGATCATGCTAAAATTCAGCTTAGATCACAGGAATAAATTATTTTTTTTATATATTAATTTACAAAAGAGTTATTTTAATTTGTTATAATATTATATTTTTGTTTACTGTATTTTTGATCGAGTAAATGCAGCCTTGGTGAGCAGAAGAGACTTCTTTCAAAAACGTACAAATGCCAAACCTTTTAACCGGATAAGTAAAAAACATTACAAAATGTTTTGCCTTAATTCTGTGAAACTTTCCATTCTCATTTCAGAACACTATGTGAATGTATTTGTTCCATATCTATAAATGTAACACTTAAGTCCATGTGTAAGCTCTTTCCGCTTGTGTTTGCTCTCAGAATAGGGATGAATCCATGTAAATCCCTCTTCTGGCCACAGCGACCCTCACTAACTCCCTCTGAAATGTGAATTGATGATAATACAGCAATCTTTCCTCACACAGACATGACTCGGATGCTTTCCTCCACATGACTCACACACACAGCCTGATAACGAACCCAGAATAGAGCTGCGGGTCACGGCGATCCGTTTGCATCCGTGACACACGCTAATCTCTGGGAGCGTCGTAAATAACATGAGCTTTAGTGAGGTCCAAGAGAGCTGTAATCCAGCAGTACCACCAAACCGCTTCATTCCCGGCACAGTAGACCCGAAATAGACCCTAATAGTGACCACGGTCCTCACCGCAGACAACACTGGCTCATGCTGCTCGAACGAGCCACTTCACGCTTTGCTGGATTGAGTTCAAAGCTCACGAGGGTCGTGATGACAGTCAGTGGATCACAGTGTCACAGTCTATCCACACACAAATCAAATCAACTTTTTACATCATTTCAACTTTGTCATATTTTGTCAATAATTATCCATTTATAATCTTGTATATCTTATCTCATAATTTTGACTTTGATTTTGTCAGTTATAGCTTTCTATGTAATAACTGCATTTTTTCAAAAGCACTTCTTATCCACATTCCACACGATTTGACATACAAGACAAATACAACTTTTATTAGCTATATATATATCACTTTAAATAAATCTACAAAAAGGCATATTTATGACAAAATATTTTTATCTTATACTTTTATTTTATCTTATATCATTATTTTTATCTTATAACTTTGTTCAAAAGACAATTATGACCTTACAATCATTTTGTCGCAATGTCATAATTTTCTTTTAACTTGCACTTGATTTACTTATTCGTTCCCTTGTTTTACGTAAAGTGATATAATAATTAGTTCCTCTGACCCTCATAAAATATTCATTCTAATTCCTTTCTGCATTCTCATAAATGCACTTACTTAAAAAAAAAAAAGAGAACTAATTACATCGACTTACTTAAAACAAGGGAAATAATTAGTCATGCACGATTTACTTTTTTCTTTTCTTTCTTTTTTTTTTCTGCATGCAATGCCTCTGTAAACTCATCCGCATCGAACACAATTTGACTGCAGAGACAAAAAAACAACCACCGCAAATGAAACAAACTGGAGACTGTATCTTTGTCTCATATTGATTATGTTGAATCTGCAGGATTTACCAAGACTTAATAACAGCTCCTGCTGGTTCATGGACACACAAGCTTTCATCTGGCCTTCATCTGTTTGCTTTCGAAGCCCCAGAGGAGCACTAATGCCCTCAGAATGCCTAACATCCACCTCACATAAACACTCTAATCAGCTGCGGTTAATCACGGCTAAATTAGTCCTGACACATGACTGCTCCTGTGGATGCCACACATGCTCAAAGCGCCTGAGGATCTGATCATGTCTCATTAGATTACTGGTGTCTGGAGGATCTGTATCGGGAGCTGGTGCGGCTCTATGTGGAGGCCATGGTTCGTCTGCAGGGCCGAGTTCCAGAGCCCAGTACTGTGGAGGGATGCGTCAACCTCAAGCCACACAACTTCCTGTTAGCCTGGCACACACCATTCAATGAGAAAGGTACAGATGGGACACACACACTCTCACTGTGAATCACACTGAGGAACTGAATGGGGTAATTCATTCAGTAGGTTTGAATGTGAATTGCACTGGCCACAACATTTTGGATTTTAATTCTGAGTTGTTACAGTCATGTTGCAATTCTGTTTGCTTCCTCAATTCAAAATCTGAAATCGATTTCAAATTCAAAGACATTCCCGATTCAGTTCTGAATGGAGCTCAATCTGCTGGACTGAAATATGGTAAAATGTGCTAAACTTATGATCATGTTAAACAAAAACACTGAAACAACGCAAAAGCAAGGGGCGGAATTGTGTAGAACTGCAGGAACGAGCGGTATTCCAGTTCTGATCTGTGATCAGTTAATGACAGAAACACTCAGTTAATGATCTGCATGTTGTTGTACATGCAGGTTCTGGTCACGGAGCTGCGACTAAAGCCATGTGTGTGGGTATGCGCTACTGGCAGCCCGAGCGGCTGGACAATCTGGTGGAAGTGAGCATAGAGACGGGCCGAATGACCCACAATCACCCCATAGGTGCCTCATCTGCTCCTGCTTCATCATATGAACATCCATCTGTTCTCAGTCAGTCTTTTACTGATGTGTCTTGTTCTGTGTGCAGGGTTCCTGGGCTCTCTGTGTACGGCTCTCTTCGCCTCATATGCCATCCAGGGTAGACCGCTGGTCAGCTGGGGTCGTGACCTCATGACGGTCATTCCCAAAGCGGAGGAATACTGCAGGAAAACCATCCGACATATGGCAGGTGAGTAGATCAGAGGTTTATAAATGTAATAAACATCTGAAAAAAAAAAGAACAAAAGGACAGAAAGTCTTGACAATGCATTTGCCTCTGTGGTCTAGAATATCAGGAGAAGTGGTTTTACTTTGAGGCCAAATGGCAGTTTTATCTGGAGGAGAGAGGAATAGAAGATGGTCAAAGTAAACCGATACTCCCTGACCGATATGATGTTGAAGAGACAGACAAGGTAAAACATACACAGACAGACACATTTATCACACCACAGTCCTTTGGATTAATCACATTAACTAATCTCACCAAACAGACAGACACAAGTCACAATCACAAATTTTCAGTTTTAATTTGATTTTTTTTGTCATAATTATGACCCCCCCAAAAAATTTTATCATGTATTTTGACTTTATTTTATGACTTAGTATTCCAAAACTCCAATTTTTTATATCATAATTGTGCCATTTTATTCTCGTTATTTAGATTTTGTTTCATAGTGGTGACAATTTAACTCTTAATTTATCTTCTCATATTCTGACTTTATCTTGTAATTATAACTTAGTATTTCAAAATCATTTTGACTTTTTACCTGATAAGTATCTTTTAGCTGTGACTTAGTATCTTACCATTCTGACTTTATGATAATAATTACTTTTTATCTAATAATTTCATAATTGGGACTTTCTCAAATTTTTACTTTATCTTATCATTTTGACTTAGCATCTCAAAATTATATTATATATAATTAATATACATAATTATCACTTTTTTAAACATTTTTAACTATGAAACAATAAAAGATAAAATTGTAAAAGATTATTGTTTAAGCTACATGAATATAAAAATGCCTGTATCAGAATTAGGCTACCTATTTATTCATGCACAAGCAGCTCTGTTTCATCTCTGGAGGCGTGTTCTGTCTTTGCGCTCACAAATTCCGCCTTGCAAATAGCGAATCCGCCATGGCATAAGCGCAGCTGCCTCTTAAAGGGAATGGGAGATGTCACTCTGATTGGTTTATTGTACGTTCCGCCCAGAAAACATCAATTACTAATGAAGAGAATAGGGACAACCCGTTCAGACCATGCACCCGGGCACGCTGACCATTTTCCTGTCGTTAAACTAGCAAAAGTGGATTTGGACCTGCGCTTTAGACCATTCCCTTAGATTGTTAAAATAGAGCCCTTTAGCTTATAATTATGACTTATCTCATAACTTCAACTTTGTCATAATTGACTAGTTCTATCATAATTTCTAAACTTAAGAGAGCTCACTCCTTCTACTGGAAAAGTCACTCATCATGAGTACTTGTGCTCACGGTGATCTGGGCCTGTATTCACAAAACATCTTAAGGCTAAAAGTAGCTCATAACTCGCCGACGTAGGAGAAAATCTTAAAAATAATGGCTGTGTCAATCCTAAATTTAGGAATCCTAAATTTTTGCTCTAAGACTGTTTCACAAAGCGTTATAGCTCGAAAACTAGCTCTAAAATCTGTGAAGGGTTAAGAGTAGTGAATAGGAGTCCTAAGTCACTAAGATCAAACCACAAACTATCCTAAAATGGCTGTTGCCCGCGATTTGTCTCTGAATGTAAACAATTTAGAAACATTTGATGATAATGACCTTTCAAAAAGGTATTACCTTGGTTTTGGAGGTTATCCCAACTCTAAATTTTCCTTTGATTATATCCTTGTTTTCATTAACCAGTTGGGCAAGAAGTAACAGCTGTTCTTATGTCCGTTTTTTTTTTTTTTTTTTTTTTATGTTTGCATGTATTACTATCAGCCATGATTATTCTACTCTGTTTATTAAAAGGCTGTTTATATACATATTCACTAACTGTTTACGAGAAGCAGACATGTAAGAGGCTGACAATTAGATGGACATATACTTGTTTAATTAGTGACACTTAGCCTGCATTTTGAAATCTTTATTTGAATGTGGCAACATTTTTATTTTTAAATCTTTGTACATGGCAACATCTGCTCTACAATATTTCCATGAATAAATCTCTCTCAGAGAATATCAGCCAATCACTGTGTGCATAGTTAGTAAGCACGCTGACATCATCCAAAGCAACGAGGTCAACCCCGCCCTTTCTCTAAGACTTCTCTTCATTCCTTAGTACAAGTTTATCTCAGCAGCTTTATTTTTATTTATTTTTAGTATTAGTTTTTTTGGGAGGTGGTGGCCCATTTTATTTATTTATTTTTATTTTTTTATTTATTTATTTTTTTTATTGCAAGTTAAAACATTGTATCTTATACAAGGTAAAATATCAATGTCATATATACACATACAGAAGACAGAGAAACATACAAAACCGCCCAAAAAACAAAGAATAAAACACTAGATATAAATATCAATATAGTGATATATGCAGGTACATTGGTAAGTTTAAACAATGAGAAATTTTAGTGATGTAGATAGAGACAATTTAGGAAAATCATAATAATTGTGACAGTGTTGTAGTAAAAGTAGTATACATACTACTATTAATAATAATAATTAAAACAAAAATAATAATAATAGTAGTAACAATAGTAGTGGTAATAGTGGTAATACTAATATACATGATAAGAATAGTAACGGTGGTAGTAGTGGCAGTACTGTAATTATAATAATAATACTAATACCATAATTTAGGACATTATTCTCTATGCCTGGGGGCCATTCTACTACTGCCAGCGAGCACAACCAAAAGACCTCTCCAACAAAGACACCTCCCTCGGATTCACCGATCCACCTGGCTCCCCCCATCACCCAACCCCATCAGTTAAGCTTCTATGTTTTGCTGGGTCTTCCTCAGTAAAATATGCTATGGCACCATTACAGGCACCTCCAGACCCGGCTCCCCTAGTCTGGTTGTGACCTGACAGGACCAAAGTCCATTTATTTTTTATTTTTTTCCTTTTAGGTAATCTATGGCTTGGACCCTAGCGTGCACTGGTTAGCTCCCTAGCCAGAGACACCACATCCAGCACAGATATCCGTCTAACACATTTATTTTGCATAGCAGAAGCCTAGAATTGGGACAAAGGCGGTAAAAATGAGAGGCCAGAAAATCCATGAATCGGGTTACTAATGAATATGCCGACAGGACGTGCTAGTCATACCCACCGACAGCACCCAGAATATTTGCCTGACCCAGATTAAAGAAAATAATACAAATGGTTTTATAATATCAATACAAATATCATCGTCCCTACTACCATCCTTACCAACAACAACAATAAATAATAATAATATGCAGCTTTTACATGTAAAACAAATAATATAGCTTATAGATCACAATATAAACACTTACAGGTATATGTATACACGATTGATGTCTTTAATAATACTCAGAGATTATTTATTATAGAAATAATTTGTAATTATGCATATTGCACTTCTTTATTATTAATCCATTTAGTATACCCAAGATTTAAGTTGAGACATCGACTACCTAGCTAGTTTTAATCAATATTTAAGGGTGAGAGCAATGAACTGAAAATTTGATTAAATTTGTATAGATGATTTTTATTTGCTAACGTTTGCTTCTCTTTAATAATGTGATCCCTTAATAGATGTAGCCATTGTGTTATTGATATTTGGTATTTATTTTTCCAATTGAGTAGTATTGTTTATAGCAAAGGTTTTGAATGTTCAAGGGGAGGGTTAATTTGATATGTGTCACCTAAAAGACATAATAATGGGAGTGCATTAATTGTAATTTTAAAGAAATTGGATAGTTTATTAGCGACATTTATCCAGAACTGATGAACTGGAGGGCATAGCCAGAATGCATGAAAGAAAGTGTCTGGTGTATTTACACTGCAGTTAGAGCATCTATCAGAAGTTACTAGTCCCATTTAAAACATCTTACGCTGTGTTATGCGTGTTCTGTGTATAATTTTATTCTGAATTAACTGGATGTTTCTACAAATTGTTTTCCAAAATTCATCGTTTGTGTTGATATTGAGATCTTTTTCCCATTGTTTAACTGGTGCTACTATTTTAGAGTCTATAGATGATATTAGGGTGTATAATTTTTTCATCAGTGTTTTTGATGAATTACTAATTGTGGTGATATGTTTTAGAATTGGGGGAGGTTGTGCAATGTCTTTGTTTCCAATTGTGGTTTTAAAAGAATTCCTGATTTGTAAGTAATAGTAATACTGTTCTTTTCCTAAGTAAAATTTCTGTCTTAGTTCTATAAATGTAGCGAAGGCGTTGCCAGTCTCAGCAGCTTTATGAATAGTTTTTAAGAGAAAACTCTTTTACTGTTATATAGCAGAACTCTTAGTGGTAAGAAAAATGTTTTGTGAATACAGGCCCTGATCAATACATCTCAGTCATGTATGTGTGTTTAGATGTACAAGCGCTGGAGTTCAGAGGGCTGTCCCGGACGCAGGGGTCACGATGCACCTATGATTGCGTACGACGCTCTGCTGGCAGCTGGATCCAGCTGGGAGGAGCTGTGCAAACGGGCCATGTTTCACGGAGGTCAGGAACCATTCAGAAACACATGGATCACAGCAGAAACATCAGCTGCTCAGTTTGTACTTGGGACAGAATCAGTTTAAAAAGATATTAATTCACTTTATTTTTTTAAGAGATTGGTTCAGTTGATCCAGAGTTTGTTTGTGTATAAAACATCAGTCGTTTAATCAGAAGCCTTTAGTTTTTATGTGGATTCACTGTGTGTGTGTGTTTGACAGTCAGATTGTGTGCCACTGTGAATGTTTGTTCAGGTGAGAGCAGTGCGACGGGTTTGATCGCCGGCTGTCTTTACGGGCTGCTCTACGGGATCGACCAGGTTCCCGCTGGACTTTATCAGGATTTGGACAAAAGACAAAAACTGGAAGAACTGGGAGGACGATTATACCGAGCCGCGGCAGTAGAGAAGTAAAGCTGATGTCTGTGCCACCACTTTTATTAACAAACCTTCGAGTTAATCCCACATTTCAATGGACTCAGGCAATTTAGTTATCTTAAACCTGTAGCATTTGGAAAATATACAAAAATAATAAGAGTGCTATTTCTGCAAGAGATTATACGTGAACATTTGAAAAGAATTATGAATTGGGACATCAATATATTCGGTTACACTTTACATCAAGGTTCTATTAGTAAATGTTATTTAATGAATTCACTGTGAGCATGTCTCAGAAATTATACATTTTAAAATAAGTTAATAAAAATAAATAAAACTGTTCATTGTTAGTTCATGTTATCTCAGGTCCATTAAATATTAACAGATGAAACATTTTATTTAAATTATGTATTAGTACAAAAATATCGATGTAGGATTTATTCATTTTTTAATTGAAGTTAATAAATTTCCTAAATAAATGCAAAGAAATGGCAAGTAAAACATTGAGTAGAAGTATAAAGACTGAACTATATAAAACTATAAAATGTACTTCAGTAACTACAGCCTCTGTTTTATTTACAACTTTGAAAAATAATTTTCTACACCGTGAATACTGAAATTAAAATGAACTAGGATTAGTTCATGCTTTAAAAGTATTTTCTAGTTCATGTTCTAGTTGTTAGTTCATGTTAACTAATGTAGTTAACTAATGTTAACAAATGGAACTATTGTGAAGTGTTATCAGATATATTGTGAATATGAATAACCTTATATGTGACTGACACAAGGTGGCACCAAACTCTTAACTGTGCTGTAACTCATGTTTACCTAGTAAATAAAAAGCTCTTTGAGTATTACCATCCTTCAATATTATCAGCTGGCTGCTTCAACATCATTACTCTAATAAAAATAATGTTATCAGTTTTTCAGCATGTTTAGCACATTAAATATTTATCATAATATCAGTTTAAAAAAATCTACCAGACTTTTGTGATGTTTTTGTAGTAACAATGAAGTGACACATGAAGTCACATGACATGAAGTCACTATATATTATGAAAACGGCACTGAGTCTATTTAGCCAATCAGACATGCTCTGTGTCTGTCAATCATGTTTTCTGACACTGGGTTGGCTGTTATATCTATGGAAGGTGGGGTTTAGGAGAAAGGGGGTGTGGTCAAAGTGATGTTCGATGTCTACACTCACAGAGTTCTCTTAACTTGAACACTTATTGACGGATTAAAGATTTATCTTAAGTCTTTTTTATGATCTCTTCAGTGACTCTTATGTACTTGAAATATTTTCCCTATAGAATCTTAAAGACTTTTAACTAACTGTGGTAATAATTCTGGATAACGTCTATTTCCTGATCTCTCTCCTTTTTTTTCTTCCTATTAGGAGTGCAAAAACATTCAACATAGGGTGAACACAACAACAAAAAACAAAAACAACAATGATAGTAACAGTAATGAAAAATAAGCAGAAATGACAAATGGGTAGAAGTAGAAGTATTTAAATAGTAATAGCATGTATAATAATAATGATAATAATATTTTGTGAGGACGGCAACAGTAATAACAATAACAGTGGTGATACTAATGTTAAATGATGGTGATAATATTTTGTGTGGACGGAAATAGTAATATCAATAATAATTATAATAATAATAAAATGTATATCAGAAATAATAGCAACAATAATAACAGCAATAATAATAATAACAATAGTAATACTAAATATGGTTATGATGATAATATTTTGTATCGACAGCAATCGTAATATCATTAATAATATAATAACACTAATAACAATAAAAATAATAACAATATTAATAATAAATGATAAAGATGGCGATGATGATAATATTTTGCATTGACGGCAACAGTAATATCAATAATAATAACAGTAATAATAATAATAATAATGATAAAATGAAAATAGAAATAGTAGTAATGAAATAATGAAATAATGGCACATAACTAACATATACCACACCTCTCCTAGGCTGTGTGTCAGTGTTTTTTTGTTTTGTTTTTTTTCTTCTCATTCATAGTACAGTTATTATTTGTATGTATGCCTAAGCTGAGGTGATCTCACTGCATAACTAGTCATAAACTCTTCCATTTGGCTGGTTCACTCTTATTCTGTACAGAAGAAGTCACATATAAGTTCTGTCACTCCTTTCTGAGTGCACAGAAAACACTTTTATTCCACAGAGCTCAGAGGGATAAGCAGCAGCTCTCCATCATCTCAACCCTGGATCGGCGAGCCATGAAACAGCTGATCCTGGATTGCGCAACACATCCGGAGGTCAGGACCATTCTGGAGAATCTTCTGCTTTACCAAAACCAAGACCTTCCAAACTCTCCGTCAGCAACCTTAGGAAGAGCCGGTCCACGTCTAACTGCCTTCCAGCTGCTCAGATCTAAGTTTCTGAGGAGTGTGCCGAAGCCAGCACTCACCCGCAGACGAGAGGTGGGCTCTCTGAACACAAAACAGTGGCATATTAAAGACACAAGCAGACTGAGAGCTGATTCAAGACCCGGGATGAAGAGAAAAACCTCCAAAGTTCAGAACATGCTGGAGAGATTTACAGCAGCAGAGAGCAACACCATAAAGAAACCACAAACCAACAGACGGACAGGCAGAATCATGTTTAGCAGTTTAATCAAGAGATTTGAGACTCTAGTGACGGAGCACAGCAGAAATGATTTGACACACAAGATCAAGAGACACAAGAATGAATCAACTGTTACACAGGAAACACTAAAACAACACAAGAACAAACCAACTGATTCACAAGAAGTATTAAAGCAACACAAGAACAAATCAACCAATACACAAGAAGAACTAAATCCATACAAAAACAAATCTACTGATTCACAAGAAACAATAAAGCAATATGAGAATAAGTCAATTGATTCACTAGTACTAAAGCAACAAAAGAATGAATCAATTGATTCACAAGATCCACAAAAGCAACACCCGAACAAATCTATTGATTCACAAGATACACTAAAGCAACAAAACAATGAATCAACTGATTTACAAGAAAGACTAACGCAACAGAAGAGCAAATCAAATGATGTACAAGAACCACTAGAGCATCAAGAGAATAAATCAACTGATTCACAAGAAGCACTAAAGCAACACATGAACAAACCAACTGATTCACAAGAAGCACTAAAGCAACACAAGAACAAATCAAACATTGAACAAGAATCACTACAGGAACACAAGAATGAACCAACCAATTCAAAAGAAGAACTAAAGCAATATGAGAACAAATCAATTGATTCACAGGAAAGATTAAAGCAACTGAAAAATAAATCAAATGATGTGCCAGAAGCACTAAAGCAACACAAGAATGAATTAACTGATTCACAAGAAAGATTAAAGCAACTGAAGAACAAATCAAAGAATGTACAAAAACTACTAGAGCATCGTGAGAATAAATCAACTGATTCACAAGAAGCACTAAAGCAACACAAGAACAAATCAAGCAACGAAAAAGAATCACTACAGGAACACACGAATGAACCAGTGAATTTAAAAGGAGCACTAAAGCAATATGAGAACAAATCAATTGATTCACAAGTACTGAAGCAACACAAGAATGAATCAACCAATTCACAAGAAGGACTAAAGCAACACAAGAATGAATCCATTTTTTTGCAGGAATCACAAATGCAATATGAGAACAAATCAACCGATTCACAAGAGACATTAAAGCAACACAAGTACAACCTATCAGATACACAAAAAGTACTACTTCAACACAAGAATGAACCACCAAATTCACAAGAAGTAATAAATCAGGATGAGAACAAATCAACTGATTCACAAGAACACTGGAATCAAACTACAGGAGCGAGTGACAAAGACTCAGCAGGACAGAAAGAGCTCAGACTTCAGGAGCTGAGTGAGACCTTCAGTCTAGAAATGAAGGATGCATGTGTTTCTGATGCAACTCTGAAAGAGTGTCAAGCTGAGGAAAGATCAGGACATCAGTGTCTCAATGGAGTGTCTCAAAAGATGCATCTGGACTCAGTCGGTTCATCTCCTGAGGTTTGTTTGGACATGAACTCAAAAACAACTCTCAGACAGACTTTAGAGATGAACACACAGATTCTACAGAGACCTGGAGTACTGAAGAACTCAGACGATACAAGTGACCTCATCGTTAGTGCTTCTGATGGGCAGATTTCATCTGAGCTGAAGGTTGTGGAAATGAAGGACCAACAAACAAAGGATGAGAGCGCATGTCATCTTTCAAAAGGAGAAACACCAAAGTATAGGAGTGTGAATTACTGTGACCCTTCAGTGAGACTCACCTACATCCCCAAAACCATCAGATTCACTGACACCTTCAACTTCTGAAGACGTGATTTGATTTGATTTTTTGTGCATGTCAGAATTAACATTATTTATTGCATGTGTCACATCCATCAGATGCAGGTTTAATCACGGTTATGTCAGATCTAATTTATCCACATCATATATTTCATACACTAAACAGTAGCTGTGAGGCTCATGTAGAACAATTTGTTTTTGTTTTCAGATGCTGTTTTTCTGTGGTGTGTGAGTTTGTTTCACAAGATAAAAAAATTAAAAAGGTCATAGTTGTCACATAATTCTGATGTTTTTTTTTCAGTATTACGAGATAAAACCTCAAAAAAATGAATGAATTGTGAGATGCAAGTTTGTTTTTCAATTTTGAATTTCTCACAATTTTGATGTATTTATTTTCCTTTGAATTTTGAGTTTAAATTCTGAATCCTGACATTTCCCAAATCTGAAAGAGAGAGAGAGAAAAAGAGTCAGAATTGTGAGATAAAAAGGTGACACTTAACTTTAAAAAAATAAAATAAAATCATGGCGGAAACAGGATTTCAGTGGTCAAAAAAAGAAGAAAACTAAATAAAAATCTTAAGTGGTTATTTTAGAAAGACAACTACGTGTGCAGCATTGGGATAATAAATTGAACTAACTGTCTTCTGGTGGGTTTATCTGGTTCACAGCTGTGCCAGCAGGAATCACACAAACAACAGACAAAAAATCTATAGAACAGGGTATTCTGTTCTAACCAATTGCATTACTTGAGCACAAGCTTAACAGATTGCATACCCCAGAAAGCAGTCTTGGTAACTTTAGTGACTTTACTGGTGATTGTTCTTCTGCTTCCTTTTGTAAAACTACAAACAAAGAGAAAATATATACATGAATATTACATTCACATTTACAACATGTTTAGTTTAACCAGATTAACATTACAGTTTGCTTATGCATTTGGTTTCTTTTTATACAGTACATATCTTAAGTAATATACAAATGAGGAAATTCTATTCAAATGAGACACACATTTGTATAGAATAGCAGTGAAATTATAACATTTGTTCTACTGCTTGCATAGCATTTTTGCAACAAAGATCAAATGTGCATACAACAAAAACAGTAATTGTCTTAAATAAACCATTGGGCATAGACTCACTGTTTATTAAAACACTTACAGAAATATATCTCCAAGGTTTAAACTATTAAATCAGCCACAGAAAGGAATATATATATATATATAAATATATATATTGCAGTTAAATGTCCAGCACATTAATGCTCAGTAGGTGGTGGGTCAAAAACACAAGTCAAGTCAAGTCACCTTTATTTACATATCTCTTTAAACAAAACAGATTGTGTCAAAGCAACTGAACAACATTCATTAGGAAAACAGTGTGTCAATAATGCAAAATGAGAGTTAAAGGCAGTTCGTCATTGAATTCAGTGATGTCATCATCCAGCTCAGTTCAGTTTAAATAGTGTCAGCGCAATAACTTGCAATCAAGTCAACGATGTCGCTGTAGATGAAGTGACCCCAACTAAGCAAGCCAGAGGCGACAGCGGCAAGGAACCAAAACTCCATCGGTGACAGAATGGAGAAAAAACCTTGGGAGAAACCAGGCTCATTTGGGGGGCCAGTTCTCCTCTAACCAGACGAAACCAGTAGTTCACTTCCACGCTGCAGCAAGGTCACATTTTGCAAAGGACTCAACTGTTTCCTGTGGTCTTGTCCTGTTGGTCGTCTGAGACCAGGTCTTTACAGGGCATCTGTATCTGGGGCTCTAGTTGTCCTGGTCTCTGCTGTCTTTCAGGGGAGTAGAGGTCCTTTCTAGGTGCTGATCCACCATCTGGTCTGGATACGTACTTGATCCGGGCGACTGCAGTGACCCTCTGATCTGGATACAGACCTGATCTGGTGGCTACAGTGACCTGGGAATAAGAGAGAAGCAGACAAATATTAGCGTAGATGCCATTCTTCTAATGATGTAGCAAGTACATCGGGTGTTATCGGAAGTGTTCTAATTAATGCAGCCTAAAAATCCTTTAACAGATTTGGATATTAGAAGCGTATTAGTGTGTTATGTGTAAGCCAGGTTAAAGAGATGGGTCTTTAATCTAGATTTAAAATTCGAAAGTGTTTCTGCCTCCCGCAAAATGTTAGGTAGGTTATTCCAGAGTTTAGTTACTAAATAGGAAAAGGATCTGCTGCCTGCAGTTGATTTTGATATTCTAGGTATTATCAAATTGCCAGAGTTTTGAGAATGTAGCGAACATGGAGGACTATATGTTAATGTTTGCAATAAGAGAGTGCAAGAATCCCTTGGCTTTAGTCCCTCTCTACTTGTGTTTGGCCATACAGTTTGTGGCTCACAAAAGTGAACAATTGTCAGATCAGAGTTCTAAACCTGTCCCTGTTGATGATTATGTCACTTCTGTGAGAGAGGTGGCACAAAGCCCAACTTCTGGCAAAACATAATTTGTCCACTTCTCAGACTAGTATGAAAAAAGACTGTAAAAAGAGACATTTATCCTGGCAATCCTATCTTGGTTCTACTCCCGACCCCTGGTTCTGTTTTCCATGGTTTCACCTTGTTTGAAAGGAAGTTAAATGACACAGACATTGTTGTCGCCAGTATTGACCAAAAATGTAAAAGTTGTGTTTGTCACGGAAACAGACTTAAGGCCTATGTAGACAAGGCTCACTCTGAACTGGGTGCAGATCAGACTGAGTGTCTTGGCTGCCTCTATTGCCACTGTGGGCATAGTAGCAAATTACTCTTAGAAAGATGGCTTGATGAGCAGAGAATATTCCCCTTTTCTCTACTCATTTGAAGAGTTTGGAGCTTCCTACAATACTGGGTCCTAGCTTTTGGGATTTCAGCTTAAGATACATCAGATACTGTCAGATGTGCCAATACAGTGAAGTGTATCTGCACGATATTGTAGTGTATTCAAATAACTAAACAGATCACATGAAGACCATTGAAAAGGTTTTCAGATGCGTGACTGCAGCTTCTTTGACTAAACTTTGCCAAATGCAAGTTTGCAAAAGGAGTTGTGACAAACTTGGGCAAGCAGGTAGGCCAAGGAATAGTTAAACCCCCTAAGGCTAAAATTTCAGCCATACTCGAAATCCCTTTGCCCTGTAACAAACATGAACTGAGATGCTTCCTATTACCCAATTTATCTGCCCACATCTGTCTACTCACAAACCTCCTTGTACAAACAAAAGGTTTTTATGGACCAATGTCATTGTGCATTTGAAACTGCCAAAGACCTCCTCTGCCATGCTCCTGTCCTGTCTGCTACAAACTTCCAATTGCCTTTCTGACTGCAAGTAGATGCAAGTGCAATAGGAGCTGGTACGGTTCTGCTACAGGAGAATGAGAACCATATTGAACATCCTGTTTTCTACTTTTCTAAAAAGTTCTCAAAAGACCCAATGTAACTTTAGTGCAATTGAAATGGAATCTCTGGCATTATTGCTTGCTCTTCATTATTTTGATTAATAGTTCAATCCTCCAATCATGTCATTGTGTACACTGACCATAACATTTTGGTATTCATTTCACGAATGTCAGACCAGTAATTACTATGGTGAACTGTCATCGTCTAAGAATTTAATTTGGATTATTTAACACAGAAAAAATGTTATCCTAGATGCTCTCTCAAGAGGTATGCATGATTTCACCAAGTACAACATGTTCCTGGATCTACATCCTTGTTGATCCTGGAACAACATTCCAGGTCAACCAATCAGAACTGAGATATAAACTTTTCAGGAAATATCTGTTTTAGGCTTACAATCAGGGTTAGGTCCTTCTACATCCTTGTTAATCATCTATCATTTCCCACTGATTTTAGGAATGAATTATGGATAGGGTTAGGTTTAGGGGTAGGGATTAGGTTAAGTCTATATTATGGGCAAAAATGTGGATCCAGGATCATCAAAAGGTGTTGATACAGGAACATGCCTTACTTGGCAAATTCATTCTGACCTCTGTCTAGAGCAGTGCTTACCCACATTTTTTAAAGCATGTACCCCTTTGTAGTGTTTTTTCCCCATGTCACCCCAAACCAATTAAACTAAATGTATATGCGTACATATATATATATATTAAATTAAATCCAGATGAGCAAACAACATATTAAGCATAAAGAGCAGTGTGAATCTATTTTGAATGCATCGCAAGAGACATAATATGAGGTGAAACAACCCATTCAAATGAACAGTCTGTCTTTTACAACAAGATGTCAACACTGATTTGAACCATTTACTGTATGTGAGAATCATTGGAACATAACATTTAAAGATTAATACTTAACTCTTTAATTAATAATAAACCACTTATTTATTTGTTTCTCATTTGCTTTGTTTAACCTGACCTTATAACTTAAAAAATGAAACTAAAATATCTGTGAATGGAACGGCGTCATGAGCATTTTAATGGGATACATTTGCCTGCTTTTGCGAGAACAGCCTCTTGATACGGGGAGAGATTGAGGATCGAACTCGTAGATTGTGCTCCACTGACAGGCACTGCCTTTTTTTGTTTTTCATGTATGCCACAGATGAAAACGCTAGCTCACAATGGTAAGAGTTTGAAAACGACAACAGCACATTGACGGTGCATTCTGAGATAGATGGGTATTTATATTCCATATGCAGCCAAAATTCAACCAAAGACATTTCTCAAAATTAAAAATGTAAAGTGTGATCTGTACAGAGTTATACCAGTTCTTCTTGTGCTTTGATTGGCAAAATCTTAGCTGATTCTGATGAGAGAGGTTTAAAAGATGAATTTTTTGAGGGGGTTGGGGGGGGGGGATTCCGGGTTGATGTCGGTCTTCTGGGCTGTGACATTTCAGCTTTTTTTATTTAAACATAAATTTATCCATTTTTGCTCTATCCTGTCAATCACTGCGTGAAATATAACACTGAGCTTTCACCAGTACAAAGGAGACTTAGGTCTCTGCAGAACAAAAGTGGGCGTTTATCACCATGTGGGTGTTTTCAAACTGCTGGGTGTTTCTGAATCATGCAATCTAAATGATCCACCTTACCCAACCCCACCCCTAAACCTAACGTCACTGTTACATCAACCAATCAGGTATCATGGTGTAAAAACACCTTGATCTAGTAACTCCCATTACTTTCCTGCAGAGACCTATACTTGGTACAAAAGGGTCAGCGGGGTGATTCTTTACTGAGAACAGTCCAATTGGAGTTAAATAAAAATGTAAACTTTAAAGCTGCAGTAGGTAACTTTTGTAAATATGTATTTTTTACATATTTGTTAAACCTGTCATTATGTCCTGACAGTAGAATATGAGACAGATAATCTGTGAAAAAAATCAAGCTCCTCTGGCTCCTCCCAGTGGTCCTATTGCCATTTGCAGAAATCCATCGCTCCCGATAAGAAAACAACCAATCAGAGCTGCGGTCCGTAACTTTTTTATGTGTTCAAAATTTACAAAATGTATATAATAAGCGAGTACACCATGAATCCATTTTCCAAACCGTGTTTTTAGCTTGTCCTGAATCACTAGGGTGCACCTATAATAAGTGTTTATATTCGGACTATTTTAGATTGCTTCGGGGGTACCGTGGCGGAGTAACCCAGTACCTTTGTGATTCTTCATAGACATAAACAGAGAGAAGTAGCTCCGGCTACGATGTTCTTCCGCAAGACGCAAGCAGTTCTGTTTATTAACCGCTAGAGTGTCAAAAGTTACCGACTGCAGCTTTAAATATGTATGAAATATGTATGTGTTTTTTCACTTATATATTTTCACTTGGACATGCTCATATGTTGGTGTTTTGATATATTTTTTAAATATATGCTGTAAAAGGTTATCATATGGTACAATAGTTATTTTAGTCTGTTTAAACTGGAAAAAACTGAGATTATGCAGCACCCCTGCAGAGGGGTGGCCATGGCCACCACTGACCTAAGCTCAGTCAGGCCATTCACAACTGCAGTTTTTGTCTCTTTTTTTCTGTACAAGAAATGTGTTTATTAAGACACGGAACCTCAGTATCTCTTTATGACCACAACAAACAAGAGACTTTTCAGACACGCACTTCAACTACACTTCAGTGCCAGGCGCAAGTCAAAGAGTGTGGAAAATGGTATAGGTGCTAAATGAGCTTCAGTAGAACAATAGTGAACAGTGTTCTGATGAGATGTCTTTTGGCTATATGTCAGTAAAACTTAGAAAAACAAACTTCCGTGTCCTGTCAGCTGTTTTACTCTGCTCACATCGCACACTCTTCAACTGTAGCCTATGAGCATGAGGCGCATGCTCTATATCACTTCATCATAAATATAGCGCACAAGAAACTATGAGCACACAATGTCATAATTCTGTTGTCAGTTGAGTCCTGTTATTACCAAAAAGGCGATTAATGCTGCAAAACTCGGCATGCATGTATGTATATGCATCACATGTAGGCTTGCCATTCAAATGCAAGTACTAAAATATTCTGCAATTCAAGATCACAATATCTTGCTGATGTGTGTTTTTTATTTTTTGGTATTTAATGCACAACTTAATATGAGTACAGTGCACATGTACTAAAAAAAATGTGCAATACTTTTTCGTTAACTGGTAAAGTAAAAAATGCATAAAATAACTCATTTTACAATTTGGCATTTATATGCTGTTGACTTCCGTCCTTTTTCATATTCTTGCACAAGGGGATTCAAAAGAGAACAGGGATCTTTTTGCTATTGAGTTCTGTCTCTCTCTCTCTCTCTCTCTCACTCTGCTTGCTTTGCAGTTAATTAGCTACACCTCCTGCTTGTAAGGAGTTTCCTGCAGAGTGTACTGCTTCAAAAGAGCAGCGTGAACACAGCTTGAGTAGGTTTACTTCTCCCCTGCACTGGACTTGCACTGGTGTGTTCCAGATACTGAGTGTAGAATTTTGTGCTGATCTTCTTTGTTACTGCCATTACTTTGGACACCTTAGCCCCTTTCACACTGCCATTCTGGCAAATACACAGGTAATACACAAATACACAAATACACAAGTGTTCCAGCAATTGTTCTCGGGTTGCTAGATTTTGCACTTTCACACTGCCAGTGATTACCCGGGATATATGCGTGCTTTCACACACAACCCGTAAAGATCCCGTAACGACACGTGACATCAGGGTGTGACGTGTAATGTACGAGTCGGAAATTTTAGGCACGTTATACTTTCACTGAAGCAAGCGAAAGATCTCGGCGTCAGCGCGGAAAGTGAGGACCTCTGCTTCATTACAGTTTGCACATATTTTTTCGTCGCAAATTTTGATCTTCCTTCAAAACAGCCGGTAAAAGAGTCGTGCGATAACGCACGTCATCACTTCGACACGGCATTAGATCTGGCTTTTGTTCACACAGCGCTTGTCCTGGGACGAAACCGGCAATGTTACTAGGTCCCCGACCTGGGTTCAATGCGGGAATCAATCCCGGGACGTGGTTGCTTTGAAACAGAAGGCGACCTGGCAATGTTCCGGCAATATGCCGGGTCCGACGTGCAGTGTGAAAGGGGCTCTTGTGATTTGTATGTGCTCTTATGTGAAATCAGTCTTGTGGCCATCAGTCAGTGATTACTGTTTGTTCATTATTTTAAGATGCATTTCCACCGAAATTACGCAGAACAATTGCACCAGGAACTTTTTTTCACAGGAACTTTTCTCCCCAGACCTGTTGCTTTCTGCAATTCCTCTGCGGTCTTAGTACCGTGAAGATTAGTCTGGTGACGTAGGTCTGCGTGCATTTCTTAATACAAAGTATGCAAATTTCAGACTTTCATCCTCGGTAGTTCGGACTTTATGAGTTTGACTCGGAGCCACGGACGGGACGACAAATCTGGTAATTCAGCAAACAGCAGCGTACTTGATAACATCAGTCACCTCGGCTTGGCTACTGCAATTTTCCTCACTATATATTTACAATAAGATGAAATATGATATCAAATACCACTGCCTCCTTTCCTTTTTATTTAAACACATTAATAGCCACAGAAATGTAGTTCAGGGAAATGTGTAGGCCTATATAGCCTAACATTACATTACATTACAATGAAATGAAATATTATATCAAACAGTATTGCCCTTTTTTATTTTCATTTTAACATATTACACTTACACTTACACTTAATCATTTAGCAGACACTTTTATCCAAAGTGACTTACAAATGTGAAAAATAGAAGTATTCAGGTCAACAAGACAACAACAACAGTATACAAGTGCCATGACAAGTCTCAGTCTAGTACAGAACGCATAGCCAGGTGTGTTTTTTTTAATAAATGAAAAGACAAGAAAAGAAAAGAAGGAAAAGTGCTAGTATTAGTTGGTTAAGTGCTGTCGCAAAAAAAAAAGATGAGTCTTTAGATGTTTCTTCAAAATGAGTAAAGTCTTGACGAATTGAGATTGGGAGGTCATTCCACCAGCTTGGCTTAGTCCAGGAAAAGGTCATTGAGAGTGATTTTAAATTTCTTTGGGATAGCACAACATGGTGTCATTCACTTGCAGAGCACAAATTTCTGGAGGGCACATAAAATTTAATCAGTGAGTTAAGGTATGTTGGTGCAGTGCCAGTGGTCGTCTTGTAGGCAAGCATCAGTACCTTGAATTTGATGCGAGGGGCTACTGGTAGCCAGTGTAACCTGATGAGGAGAGGAGTAACGTGAGCTTTTTTTGGCTCATTGAAGACGACCCTCGCTGCTGCATTCTGGATCAACTGCAGAGGCTTGACAGTACATGCAGGAAGGCCTGCTAGGAGAGCATTACAATAGTCCAGTCTGGAGAGAACAAGAGCTTGGACAAGAAGTTGGGTGGCTTGCTCTGACACGAAGGGTCTAATCTTCCTAATGTTGTATAAGGCAAATCTGCAGGACCGGGTCATTGTAGCAATGTGGTCTGTGAAGCTTAATTGTTGATCCATCACAACTCCTAAGTTTCTGGCTGTCCTTGAAGGAGTAATGGTTGACGAACCCAGCTGTATAGAGAAGTTGTGATGAAGCAATGGGTTAGCTGGAATCACCAGGAGTTCGGTATTCGTAAGGTTAAGCTGAAGGTGATGGTCATTCATCCAGCTAGAAATGTCACTCAGACAGGCTGAAATTCAAGCAGTTACCGTCGGGTCATCTGGTTGGAATGAGAAGTAGAGTTGGGTGTCATCAGCGTAGCAGTGATAAGAAAAGCCATGCTTCTGAATGACAGATCCTAATGACGTATTGTAGATGGAGAAGAGAAGTGGTCCAAGTACTGAGCCTTGAGGAACCCCAGTAGCAAGGTGTTGTGACTTAGAAACATCACCCCTCCAAGACACACTGAAGGATCTGTCAGAGAGGTAAGACTTAACCCACAGGAGTGCAGTTCCAGAGATGCCCATCTTTCTGAGGGTGGACAGGAGAATCTGATGATTAACGTTGTCAAAAGCAGCAGACAGGTCCAGTAAGATGAGTACTGAGGATTTTGAAGCTGCTCTTGCCAGTCGCAGGGCTTCAGTAACCGAGAGCAGAGCAGTCTCAGTTGAGTGGCCACTTTTGAAGCCAGATTGGTTGCTGTTCAGAAGGTTGTTCTGTACAAGGAACATAGAAAGCTGGTTGAACACAGCTCGCTCAAGTGTCTTTGCAATGAATGGGGGAAGTGATACCGGTCTGTAGTTTTCAAGAAGCGCTGGATTTAGAGATGGTTTCTTGAGCAGTGGCTTTACCCGAGCCTGCTTGAATGCTGATGGAAATGTTCTAGAGTGAAAAGAGGAGTTGATCACGTGAGTAAGCGAAGGTATGACTGAAGAAGAGATCGCTTAAAGGAGGTGAGTGGGGATCGGATCAAGTGGACAAGTAGTAACATGATTGGACAGGAGAAGTTTGGAAACGTCCATCACTGAGAGTGGGGAGAAGGAGGAGAAAGAGTGTGCGTCGGTCATTGTGAAGTTGTCCTCAGTCTGCGGTGTGGAAAATTGGTCACTGATGGTTCTTGTTTTATTTGTGAAGAAATTTATAGATTTAGAAGATTAATTGAATAAAGCCCAAAGATTACCTATTAGATTTGTACAAAACTAATTATATTTTATGCTTAACCACTGAAGAGACATCATAACCAGGGGCAAATGTCAGAAGGACTAGCCGAGTCGAGACTGCTCTCTTTGGTAAACATGAGCACTGAGCTCCCGCTGATCGCATGGAGCTGATTATCGGCGAAATCTGCAAAACAAATGAACCACAAATTTGAGTTTCATACAACTACATTCTACTCTGCAATACTTTTAAAAGTAAATCTCTTGAAACAATAACAGTAATATTTTGAAAAGTATCCGAATAAATGGTGGTTGAAATCACAATGTTGCATGAACTCAACCAATCAGCATGTTTATTGCCCAAGTCCTATTTTTTAAAAAGTTCAACCTTGCGAGCAGGGCTTTAGGGCCTTTCACACTACAGGAACCTTGTCACAGTACCAGAACTAATTATGGAACTACCCACTTTTGGGCGTTTACGCACCGCAGGAACCAAATTAGCTCCTACTCTGGAGCAGGGTCTAACCAGCACAGCTGGTACTATCCATGACATAAGTAGACATTGATTGGCCAAACGCGTATGAAAACACACTCACCTGCCATGATTTAAAATGTCGTGTAACATACTGTAAACATTGTGTCAACTTATTTTGCAAGTAAGATGAACAGTGATAAATATATGGATGCTGAAGTGCAGGCACTTGTAGCAAATGTAGCACTGCCAGTTATCATTGGAGATTCTAACACAGCTCTGATCACAGCATTGTCCATCCTCCTGTTGTTAATGTTGTTATTCTTTGTTAAAGTTGTTGAACGCCACGCACAAATGACATTGCTGTCGACTGACTGGCATATGTCACGTCCTAGTACACACTGTCGGTGCGAATGCAACCCTTTATATGGCACTGAGAAATAGTTCACGCAAAATCGTGCAAGTACTTTTGTACTGGACATTTAGTTCTAGAAAGTGATGCAAAAGGACCTTTTCTGAGGGGCATTTTTTTTACCCAGAACTTTATTTAGATCCTGGTTCCTGCTGTGGAAACACATGGAGTACCATCCTAAAGTCCCTAGTTCCTGGGTAAAGTTCCAGCAGTGGAAATGCAGCTTTATGTGAAAAGTGAAGTGAAAGTCGTGACATTTGCCAAGTATAGTAACCCATACTGAGAATTGGTGCTCTTTATGTAACCCATCCAAGTGCACACACACAGCAGTGAGTAGGGAACACACACACACACACACACACATATACACACACCTGGAGCAGTAAAGTGTGTCATACGAAGCTGTAGGGAGAGGGTGCCACTTTTTATGTTGAAACATGTTTATCCCTGTTTTTGGTTAGTAAGGAAGTAGGGGAAAGCTTATGTTGTTTATTTCTTTTACCTGTAGGTCATTTAGTTCTCCTTCCGTTAGTTAGTAACACTTTTTTTGTTGCACTGGCTAAGACACTCTCCTGAAGATTAATTGCTTCCACTTTCTTTAAAAATTACAAGTGGTTGTCATATTTTTAGGACAGAGGACTGAATGTAGTAATCCTCCACATTTTCTATTTGTTCGCTTATTTTTGGTTAATTTTTCCTGTTACCCCCTCTCCCAAACCTAGACTGGGAGAGCTTGTAACAACACTGAGCCAAAGAATCGAAGACCACTCTAATCTTCCCAGGTTTCATGGGGTGGTGCACACCAAATATTGGTAATACCAGCATTCTTTGCCAGGAAGCAATGGGGGAGCTAGTCTGCATGTTTGTTGATTAAAATGTTTTGCCTAAACCCCAAGTGTTTGATCATCTCAGGTTTTCTTTGTAAGGTGCATTGCAGAACATTAAGATGCTTCATTGACTGGTTTTGGTTGTTTTGACAGTGGTTTGTGAGGTAAACAGAATGGCAAGGTAGCTACCAAGTGTTTCAATTTATCCATGTACATTTCTATGTTCATAATATCAAGAAAAGATGGCATCTTCAACAGTCAGCAAAAGCATATCAAAGCTTATCTCCTTTAAAAGACATTGTCACCCAGGTGATCTATACAAGAACCTGTGACTGGATATCGAGGTAGAGTGGACTGGTATTGATGAACGGGAGAGTCAAATAGTTATTTGACCGGAATTCTTAAAAAGCAAGGTGGGAAAAAAGAGGTGTGTCCATTTTGCAGTTTGTTTGACCTGAAATCATGATAAATGACCTTACAACTTTCCCCCAAACTTTTAAAATGGCTGTTACGCCCCTGATTACTTGAATTACTTGATGAATAGTGACTGTTTAGCATTCTACACCTCTAATGAGTAAAAAACAAATAAATAAATAAATATACAATATGAAGAATATCCTGGCGAACAAACAGACAGAGCTACGACTAAATAAATAAATGTCGCTCCCTGATATTTTGTTATGTTAAACCACTCAAGCAAACCACTCCTGCTCTAGATTCCTGTGTGATATAGCACATCGCCGGATATAGGCTAATAGCACTGAGTAACATTGCTGCTACTGTCGAAAATTGCTAAGTCACTAGTTTTTATGTTATAGCTTTAATGAACATGAGATAACAATATAGACTGTTGCAGGACCCTGGGAGACTGAAATTACAGTCAGATAAAATAATATAAGACAGGAATCAGCATCACTGGCATGCAAGCAATAGGGAAAACTGCATTTCGACTTACTGTACATTTAGAGGTAATCATTCCTCAAACATAGCTGGTTAGGAGTTATAAATAAAATGTTTGAGAATTAAATTGCGCTAGTTTACAGATGCGTGTGGTTCTGGGGTCGTGCAGAAACAGTGACTGTCTGCCGAAAACTGATGACCGACTGCGGGAGCGTGCACAGCATGTTAAAGGTGTATCGCCCTAGTTCTACATTTGCTTTTATCAGGATCAAATGGCCATAACCTGCAAATACACATAACCTTGTGTCCGTGCTAATAGCAAAGACATGTTCTTGTTAAGGAATAATCAAAAGAAGTGTTTGCCATTTATAGCGTAATCTGGCATTATATTTACGTGATATTATGCAGTAATAGAAACTATTTTACCGACCAATCCAGTACTTTTTACCAGGTGAAATATGAAGTAACGCAGTTTCTGCCTCAAAATGACTTGCTTTCATTCATGGTTGTTATATTTGACAGATTATAATTTATTCAGTTTTTACCTGTTGAAATACCTTTAAATGGCCAATACAACCCATAAAAATTAAGTTTTACACTTGATCACTGCTCACTGCTGTGTGTGTGCACATGTATTGGTGAAATGCAAAGCACAAATTCAGAGTATGGACCTTTCCTTACAAGATTAGCTGTCTTTATCTGGGTCCTGTACCATGATGGTCGTTGAAAAGAGTTACAGGATTAGTTTCGAGTTGAGAAAACCAAACCACTCCAATCCGGCTTTGTTGGTAACAACTTTCTTTGTCAATTCAGGCTTTGATCCTGAGTGTGTGCGCATGGATGTGTGACATCAGTGGCAGACAGTCACATGTCTTTCAACACAGAAAAAGTGTGACTGACTTCGCACGAGAGAGCAAGCAAGATTCAAAACTCTTTTGATAAAGTTTAAGAGATTGAAAGATATTAGAAATTTAAACGAATTTACACTGAAGAAAGTACATTTTCTTGCTTTATCAGTGCAGCACAAGTGAAACTTGTGAAGTTATTTTATATACAGTAGTTTAGTTTAGTTATATATATAGAGACTTGAACATGTAAGGTCACATGTATTCATTTTTCAAGCATTATCTGTTTCTACAGCTTATTTATATTACATATGATCTGTATATATTAGTGTTCAATTAAAACAAATGCTTTATAATAATTGTTAAACTAAAATTGCTAGTGTCTAACAGATTAATAATAGTATAAATCACATAATAATTATAGATATAATTAACAATATAATGATAATAATTGTAAATCATATAAAATAAAGTAATTATCATTAAAGCCAGCAATGTAAAATCTGGCCTAGGCACCAACAGAGCTTGGGCCGGCCCTGCCCACGCCCCAGCTATGACTGGACACAGACCAAGTCTATCACGATTCTTGTCTTTCCGTCCCCAAATTTAAGATCAATTGAAATGAGAATTAAGACTTTTTACTGCCTTTAATTTGATACAACTAAATTTAAGACTTTTTAAGGACCCATGAAAACCCTGATAGAAACCATCAAAAAAACGACCAATCAACGTCTGCTTCTACAAGACAAATGCTTCATCATGCATATGCAAACACAAAAATTAGTCTCAAAAACTATACAGATCTAAAGGTTGGAATTATTCTAATATGCTGATTTGTTGTCCATACTGATTAATTTAACGCAACAATGATCAATAAAATAATTTTCTTGAAAAAATTATAATAATAGCTAATTAAGCAGTAAATGATGCTGGAAATCCAGCTTTGATCACAGGAATAAAATACATTTTACATATTCACATAGAAAACAGCTATTTTAAATTGTAATTATATTTCACAATATTACTGTTTTTACTGCATTTTTGATTAATTAAATGCAGCCTTGAAGAGACTTATTTCTAAAGCATCCTTGATTATTCCAAACTTTTAAACGCTAGTGCATATGATCTGAATTCATTCACAGTCAATGGAAATGCTGGCAAACAGAGCACCAAATGCTTTCATGTGGGTAAATGGATTAAACTCAGCCGCTAACCAGCGTGAGCTCAATAAACAGACACACCCGGATCATGAAGGTGTGTCAGAAAACGGCAGCATTATGTAATTTACTCAGAAAACACGAAGGGAATATTTTTATATGTGTGTCAAAAAGAGATTCATGATTCTCCGGACGTCGGACTGCTGTGTATCTGCTGATCATCTCATCTGTCAGAACACACCATGTGTTCTAGTTAATCTGATCAGGATTAGTTTAGGGACTGGTTTAAGGAGGCCGTGCTGCACATGCTGCATGTTCAACCGACCGACCTCATTTCACCTGTTTAAAAAACAAGTCGTGGAAACAGTATGAGGTGGTTAATACGGTCTAGTACTGATCAAAATAGACAGGGTAAATATGGAACAAATCTACATTTAAATTAGCAAAAACACTCATTTCCTTTCTGCAGTAGATTTACATAATTCAAATCGTTCAAACTCCTCAAAGAAAACATGTGGAAAAAGGGTTTGGAATAAGTAAACATGGAGTCTGTGTTCTTGGAATAATAAAACATCAAGGACGGGTGGCTCTGTGGTTAATCCACTTAACTCACTGGCCACAACTGGTCCAGGATCAGCACGATTGGCTTGGACAGTAAAACATCACTGGACACACTATAGATGCTAATAATAATAATAATAATTTCAGTCAATAATTTCAAAAAAAGGTTGTTTTTTTTCGCTATAGTGTAGAAAATGGTTAATTTAAAATAAACTCAAGAGTTAAACTGTCAGAACAAATTCATCTTGATAATGTCAGAAAACACTTAAGTAAAACATGCTAGAGTCAAAGTGTCTGAAGAATTTTTGGTCCCAAATTTTTTATACATTTTTCTTGTAGTCCACTGTATAAAGAATTTTTCATTGGAATATGTTTGTATTTTTAAAATATTTAGTTTTAGTTCTTTCTATCTATATAGTTTATTAATTTTGTCTATATACATTTTTGTTTCAGGTTTTTAATATTTAATTTTATTTCAAATATTTTTTTTATAATAACCCTGAGATTATTATTATTGTTTGTATTGAAATATATGGAGGGCAAAATGTATTTTTAAATGCTTCTGAAATATATGTTTATATTCTAATTGATATATTTTCAAAAATAACCTAATAGTGAACATAAGAAAAATATTAAATAAAAAAGAGGCCCCTCACTGAATAAAGTTTTTAATTGAAAATCACTTTCTTCAACATTTTAAAACTTTTAAATGTTTACATTTCAATGTCAATGTTATATCAGACTTTCGGACTAACTGTATACCATGATATTTAAATATGACATATTTAGGATTTCTGGTGCTTGATACCTCCATGGGCCATTTTGTAGTAATGTCTTTTTACAAACTCTTTTTACAATTAAAGACAGGCTCATACAGGAGTCTAATTATCTCTCATCATAATTCTCGTAAAACATTGAATTACAAAGAGGCGTAACCTTTGCGCGTAAATCCCGCCCCTCGGTTTGACTGACGTTCGAAAGATTGCGTGCTAAGAGGCGTGGACTTTTCGATCAAAGCCACGCCCTCCATTTGATGGACGTGTCGTGTGCCCTTGAGCTCCCTGGAGAAATGAATCGCAAGTGTTGCTCTGCAAAGTGCTCGATATGGATGATGCGTCCAAACACGTGCTTAAAGCAATAACAATACGCGCGGATGTGATAAAGTTCTAGTGCTGTTGAGCTCCGAGTGGGTGTTATTACTGGAGCGCACGACAGGTTGATCGGCGGCTCGCTGTCCCGCAGGAGAAGGGGCCATTACTGTGGCGGCGTGGGAAAAGTTTCACATACGTGACGCGCAGGAGAAAGGATTTTGCATAGCGTCGCGTCTGGAATAATCGGCCTCCATGCAGCGACAGAGCAACTCGGAGCTGCTGTGAATGGAGTCCCGTACCTTTGAGGTCTGACTATGGAGCAACGCAACGGGACGCGGAGCTCCAATCAGCCGCAGCTGCGTATCAACGTGCCGAGCACCGCCAGAGAGCGAGCGGCCAGGTACTGCACTACATACTGCACACTACACACTGTCCTAACTACACAACACACAACACAAGCTTACACGCTCGTCATAATACAAAGATTTAGAAAAATCGAATAAAATTAACGCGATATTTAATTTATGAATCCCTTTTCCATTTGATGCAGTATGTGGATAAAAAAAAATTAAATCAAGAATAGAAACACTCCCACAGGTGTCAGTTTTCCCAGGTGTTTCCTAATGACTCACTGATATCTCCAAAAAGCCTTAATTCGCCTTAAAATCTTAAATTCATAAAGTAATTATAGCTTTAAATGTTCAATGTATTAAAAACTAAATCGTCAGTCTTAGTATTTTTGTTTTGTTTATCATTATAAATATCTAAAGAAAGTTAAATTAGGATACATTTACTTGCGATGCAAAAAAGCGAGTTTTTGATTAAATCAACAATATGTCAATGGGAAATAAAACTATTAAGATTGCTATTAAGATGATTTTTCTGTCTCCATTGGCAGACATTTGTTCTTGTTTTTTTTTTTTTATGAAACTCGTTTAATTTGGACCAGTTTCTTGAGAAACAAGACTATGAAAAATAAATAAATACAAGACATTTACCTATAGAGACAATATTGTCATTATTTGTTTCATCCAGTTTATTTCTTACATTTTCTTGACTTTTAAAGGTTTAAATTTACCTTCATAATCTGTTTGTTGGACTGTATGTGTGAGATTCACCCATGACTCTGTTTACCCAGTTAACCAGTGGTAGATAAGTTGCTGTAAATGTAGCCTCAGGGTTGAGATTTTTTTTCATGAGTCACATGATCCCCAGACCTGAGAACACACACCTGAGAAACCACTCAAGATTTTCTGTGTTCCTGCGTCAGTGTCATTAGTCACAGAATGTGAGTGTGTTTGTGTTTCAGTGTTGATCCTTACGGGTTCGAGCGCTCAGAAGATTTCGACTATGAGTCCTATGAGGAGCTGATGTCGGAGTATCTGGCCGTTCTCACTAGAAGGTCCATCAAGTGGTCCAAACTACTGCAGGGGAAGCGGCGTGTGGACAGGAACCTTAAGGGTGTGTGACTTCAACAAGAGCATTCAACAATGTGGGACATTTCATCTACAAAAAAAAGAAAAGATTATCCTGTTATTGTTTATTCCAAACCTGTATGAATTTCTTTTTTCCGTGGAACATAAAAGAAGATATTTTGACTTCCATTGTATGCACACACACATGCTTTTTTTTTTTTTTTAAAGTGGGGACATCCCAAAGGCGTAATGGTTTTTAAACTGTACAAACTGTATATTCTATGGCCCTACACCTAACCCTAACCGGAAACTTTGTGCATTTTTACTTTCTCAAGAAACGAATTCTGTGTGATTTATAAGTGTTTTGAAAAAAGGGGACATGGGTTATGTCCTCATAAGTCACCCTCTCCTTGTAATACCTGTGTCATACCCATGTCATTATACAGAGTTGTGTCCTGATATGTCACAAAAACACGCACACACACACACACACACACACACACACACTAATGACTGAAACCACTCATTTCTGAATATACATTTTCTAAAAAAAGTACTTGTCTATGCTGTTGGTGTGTGTGTGTGTGTGTGTGTGTGTGCAGTGAAGAGGTATGTGCGGAAGGGCATCCCGAATGAGCACCGGCCACTGGTGTGGATGACGACCAGTGGAGCGCAGGAACGGCTGGAGAGGAACCCTGGGTACTTTCAGTCTCTGCTGGAAGCACAACACGACCCCAGACTCGTGGAGACCATCCGCACCGGTGAGATCTCACACACTTCTGTTGTCTGATGCACAAAATCATAAACAGACGTCCTGCATAAATCACTGAGTCAAATCATTGGAAACAGTAACATTTTATAATAACTTTAATTTATAAATCATTAACAAACATTTATATAATGCGTAATGGATCAGTAGTTTATATATTAAAAGAGTTAGAAACTTGAGATAATGTGCTTGTTAATGTTTGCTAATAAACTTAACATCAGATCATGTTTAAAAAAATAAATAATAATGCAAGTTAAAATGCTTATGTCATTCAATTTTAAATTACATATAATCAAGCACTTATTGAAAATATCTACTTCTTTACAAATGATTTGAACAGATGTTATACAGTGAATTAAACTTTTGACACTTCTGGAGAGGTTTAAGGGTTGGTTAAAGGGTCAACAGTGTACAGGGGTCAGTTTGATTATTATAAGCGAACACGGTTCAATCTGTTTATATTAAATTGTTTTGATAAATTAAAAAGTATTTTCTTTAAAAATATATTTTGTCCTGTTTATTTATGATTCAAGGAATATCCTGTTTAATGAGACACTGAAGAGTAGTAGAGTAGTATTCTAATGTGAGTGTTGAAGAAAACTTTTTTTTTTGCACCAAAATTACAATCTGTTGTGTCTTTAGCAAGCAATTAGCTAAACTTAACCAGCCACCCCTTAAACAAACCTTGTTACAGCTAAAAGTCCAACGCCCATAAAGATACTAAATGATTAGTAATCATTCATAAACATTTACAAATGATGAATAATTTCCACTTTAGATTTGCTACTGCAAAAACATGAACAAATGATTAATAGATGATTAGTAAAAATGTGTGAATAGATGTCTATACAACAAACAAAGACCAACAAATGATGATCATATGAACTGGAATTTTACTGACATTTGTAAAGATATTTTAAATTACATAAAATAATCATATGTTAATCATTAGATAATGTTTAGTTAAGATCATTAGTAAACATTAACAAGAACATTATCTCATATTTCTAGCAATGTGAATATATATTAACTAATGATCTGTTACTCGTTATATAATGTTTGGTAATGACTCATAAATGAAAGTTATTATAAAATGTTACCATGGACAGTTTGATTATGCCAAGTCTAACAGTGTTTTCATGTTTTTACACACTTAAAGGTGGTGTAGGTGATTTGGTTCAATAAAATGTTTTGCTATGGTTTTTGAAAGTCTCTTCACACCCCAATATGCTAGCTTGCTAGTGCTAACCTTTCCAAAATCCCCTACCCTACCTTTTAAGTCGAGAAACTACAGGCAAAACCAGAATTTTCCGTGCGGTGGGCGGTTTTGAGATTTTGGTCCGTTTTGCCGATGTTTTGTCTTCAAATGAGTGGAATGACAACATCTTAAACAAACATTTGAATGTTTCTTTTATAGCATTTTATCTATTTGCGTCTATAGATTTAGATTTCAATCCATATCGTTAAAAAGTTTTCTCTTGCATACACCAGACTTTACAGTTTTATTCGTCTTTATGACTTTTACTGAGAGGGTTTATTCATATATCATTCACTGATTTATACAACATTTTATTCCCACAAACCTGGTGTAAATGTATTTGTATTCTGTCTGTTGACAGTATTTCCTGATTTATGGAGTGATAGAAGGAGAAATCCAAAAACCCTCTGGAAAAAACCTTTAACTCGAATATGAAAAACATCGCAAAATCAAAAAATGTTTGAACCTGGCTTTATCCAATGATGTGATTTATGTGTTGAAAATGTATGCAATGTATGCTCATTTGCATACATAAACATTTCAGAAAACAAATACAAAACTGTGATTAATCTACTGGTGAACTACGGTGAGTTATACTGTATGTTAGTTAGGGGTGTAACGGTATATGTACTCATACTGTTTTCGGCACGCTTGTGTACTGAACTACAGTGTTGTTTTATCCACTGCATGGGAGTAACTAGATTGTTACTTTTGATATAAAAACTTTTTTTTTTAGAAAAAAAAAATTGAGGAAATTTAAACAAAACATGTAGTTTCGATGCTTGAAAGATCGCTGTCAAATTGGCAGCGTGGAGCGTGAGAAAACGTGATCATCCCTTCCTCTTTACTACTAGTTTTAATATGAAATAAACATGTCTGACAATCTCATCATGCCTCATGTATTCGCTCATTTAGTGTTTCAACCGCAGAAAGACGTCAGTAGAACAGCTTGTAAACCAAATGTTAAGTATCATTTAAGTTTAGGTTCTGTTGTAACCTTTTAGTAATGTAAAAGCGCTCCCTATATTGTTTAGAGCATAATCTGAGGAAGATTTTTATCGCTATGAAAAGTAGAATCGAAATTATGTAACAAAAAGAGCAATTCGTGATAAAAAATACGCTATTTTATATTTAGTTTTTTCCCCCCCTTGCTGTATCGAAACCATACCGAACAGTGATACCAAACCGAGGTACCGTCACGTACCGTTACACCCCTCATGTTAGTTGCAGTGTTTACCCTATATTCACCTGTACCATTGGTTTCCTGTAGATCTGCACAGAACCTTCCCAGATAACATTCACTTCCGTAAGTCGGCGGATCCGTGTCTGCAGAAGGCACTGTTTAATGTGCTGGTGGCGTATGGACACCATAATAAAGCTGTGGGCTACTGTCAGGTACGGTCACATGATCACACCCCTGAATCGGCACACAAACATGATGCTGCTTTAGTGTGATTCATACGGCTTCATTTTGGAGCCTTGCTACTGGTGTGTTCAGGACAGGTGAATTCGTATTGTTCAGATGCGTCATTAGATCAGAACCAGCTGGAATACTTCGAGCTCCTGTCTATCCTGTTCTATAGTCAGTCATTGTTTCAGTTTGTTTATCCAATGCAAAGTTTGCACAATATTTGCAATGCAAATGAATGAGTGACACTGCTGCTGCGACATGCGAGTGACTGAAAGAACATCAGGTGATTCAGATTCAATGGAAAGATGCCTGAAGCTCATCTGGTCCGTATTACTTGAGTGTCTCAGGTGTTTGATGATGTTCTCCCTCTTTTAGGGGATGAACTTCATCGCAGGATATCTGATCATCATCAGTAAAGATGAGGAGATGTCATTCTGGTTGATGGAGGCCCTGCTGGACAGAATACTGCCAGGTATGTTTCCTGTTTTCTCCTGATCACATAACAGTGGTTATTCATGAAAATAAACCACATCATTAGAGGTCATGGAGTGTGTGTGTGTGTGTGTGTGTGTGTATGTGACATGAGTAGATCTATTCTGAGCTCACGTCTATGAATAAACCGTGCTCCGATCACATGGTCTGATCCTTCAGTGCTGCATTTCCTGTTCCTGATAGAGTTCAGAGCCACATCTGAATGACAGATGATCATGAAACATTAATACTGTATGTCTGTTTAGTGAGGTATAGATCCAGATATAGTCAGTGTTTGTTGTTCCATTAGTCTCAACACTGTTCCAGTCCAGTGCTTCTCAAATGCTCTGATCTGAAAGCCCTCCATTGTTCAAAACAATATAGATATTTTCTTTGGTATTTCAGCTGTATGAAAACATTTTTTTCAAACCGAAACTGGGAGTGTTGGAATATTATTTTAATTTGTTAATTGTTAATTTGTTTTTAGAAATTAGTTTTGGTGTTAATTCTAATAAATCTAGTTGAATAATTGTGGAATTAGCATTTAAAAAAAATATAATTTGTTTTTAGCATTTTAAGTTTTAATTATTGTAATATAATTATATCAATTTTATTTTTTTTTGGAATTTGATGTTCTAAGAATTGTTAAATATAATAATTTGTTGTTTTAGTGTTTTAATAGTCAATTATTTTTCAATAGAAGAGAACCACAGGTTTAGATGCTCCTCCACAAACTACTTATAAAGTTGTGAAACTACTACAAACCTGATTCCAAAAAAGTTTGGACACTGTACAAATTGTGAGTAAAAAAGGAATGGAATAATTTACTAATCTCATCACAAAAGAATATAAACAACATATCAAATGTTGAAAGTGAGACATTTTGGAATGTCACGCCAAATATTGGCTCATTTTGAATTTCAATGGGATTTGCTATTAAAATTAAAACATGGAAAAAATATTGTGTGATTTATTTCTTTAAAAAATTAAGTTTTATACATTTTTTTCAACAGTAGTAGCAGTATCACATACATTCTACTAAATAATAGTAATATTTCTAGCACAATGCCTTTATGTAAAAATGAACGGTAACACTTTAGTATAGGGTCCAATTCACACTAATAACTAGTTGCTTATTAGCATGTCTATTATTAACATACTAGCTGTTTAGTAGTGTTCATGCAGAACATTTACAGATACTGGTCCATATGGAGATTTTATTTGATTTATGCTAACTTTGACAAATTCCGTGACTGTTCATATTAAAATGTAAGTTTCATTTTCATGATTTTGTTTTGTAATGATTTTGAGATTCCATCCGAGTTTTCTGCTTTGCAAAAATCATAGTGCTGTATGTGCCAAGAACCGGGTTGACCAGGTGCTCGGTAACACTGGTACTTAAAGAAATCTGGTACTGTGACATTTTAATTTTTTATTACCAATTTGGTACTGAAGTACCGGGTCTTTAGACAACACTAGTGGAAATAAGAGGCCAGAAAAGTTAAATGTACATATAAGGAACAGCTAGAGGACCAATTTGCAACTTATTCGGTCAATTGGCAACATGATGGGGAATAAAAATCTTCTCAGTGTGGCAGTGTCTCTCAGAAGTCAAGATGGGCAGAGGATCACCAATTCCCCCAATGCTGCAGCGAAAAAAAGTGGAGCAATATCAGAAAGGAGTTTCTCAGAGAGAAATTGCAAAGAGTTTGAAGTTATCTATGGTAAATAATATCATCCAAAGATTCAGAGAATCTGGAACAATCTCTGTGCGTAAGGGTCAAGGCCGGAAAAACATACTTGATGCCCGTGATCTTCAGGCCCTTAGACAGCACTGCCTCACATACAGGAATGATACTGTAATGGAAATCACAACATGGGCTCAGGAATACTTCCAGAAAACATTGTCTGTGAACACAATCCATCGTGCCATTCGCCGTTGCCGGCTAAAACTAGGTCTAAAAAGAAGTCATATCTAAACATCCAGAAGTGCAGGCATTTTCTCTGGGACAAGGCTTATTTAAAATGGACTGTGGCAAAGTGGAAAAATGTTCTGTGGTAAGAAGAATCAAAATTTCTTTCTTTTTGGAAAACTGGGACACCATGTCATCCGGACTAAAGAGGACAAGGACAACCCAAGTTGTTATCAGAGCTCAGTTCAGAAGCCTGCATCTCTGATGGTATGAGGTTGCATGAGTGCATGTGGCATGGGCAGCTTACACATCTGGAAAGGCACTTCAATGCTGAAAGGTATATCCAAGTTCTAGAACAACATATGCTTCGATCCAGACTAGAGCTGAAGATCTTTGCCTGAAGCCGATGGGACCTGAAGGGGTTCAGGCTTAATTTATATCATCTTACATGGGCTCAGGCCGGACTTTATGCTCCAGTTTGCAAGGTAAATGAGCAATCATGTGGTGTGTTTCGATTAGTGCGAGAAAGATGTGAGAATAGATGCTGAGTGTGTGAAATGGAGGCTTGCCTTTGGCGATTACGTTTTGGTTGCACTAGCAGCAACTAAAGCAAAGTCTGAGTTGTGGAAAAGTTTTGACCGTGTTTATAATGAGAATAATGAGTGAATAATAACGTACCATCAGTGACCACAGGAACGCGCTGAAGCCATCTACAGTGGATTCAATAATTTCCACAAAAACATGTCTAAGCCTAATCTTGGTGTGTAAAGGTTTTTCAAATTATAGATAAATATTAATTGAGTCTTGAATGCATAATGTTAAGAGTATATAGGCTAATGTTGGCATTATTCTTTTATGACATTTTAGCTGCTAGTGGCGAAGCAAATCCGGCGGAGCCTTTATCTAAATTTTATTATTGCCATATACCCATCTTAATTTAAAATTTATCTAAATTTAATTTAAGAAAGACAATTTTTTTTGGTGCGTTGGTCTGTTTATATGCTAAATGAGCCTATGCCTTAGAGTGCTGAGATGTTACAGAGGACTTCTTTTATTTATTTGTTCCAACTTCCAATGTTATTCATGAATAAATTATGTTAAAACATGTATAAATGACTCAAAAGGCAAAAGAGCTGTGTGCGTGCGAACATTTGAATAATGTCAGGCTGTAAATGGGTTTAGGCCTTTGAAAAGCTCAAAATTTACTTGTCGGGCTCGGGTCGAAATCTGTCGGGCTCTGGTCCTGTCGGGCCTAACTTTTAAAGGCCCAATTACAGATATAATCCAGACATCGTCTCTTTCAGGGAAGACCTTGCATTTTCCAACATGACAATGCCAGACTACATACTGCATCAATAACAACATCATGGCGGCGTAGAAGAAGGATCCAGGTACTGAAATGGCCAGACTGCAGTCCAGATCTTTCACTCATAGAAAACATTTGGTGCATCATAAAGAGGAAGATGTGACAAAGAAGACCCAAGACAGTTGAGCAACTAGAAGCCTGTATTAGACAAGAATGGGACAACATTCATATTCCTAAACTTGAGCAACTTGTCTCTTCCGTCCCCAGACGTTTGCAGACTGTTATAAAAAGAAGAGGGGATGCCACACGGTGGTAAACATGGCCTAGTCCCAACTTTTTTGAGATGTGCTGATGCCATGAAATTTAATATCAACTTACTTTCTCCATAAGATTACACATTTTCTCAGTTGAAACATTTGATGTCATAGATGTTGTATTTTGAATAAAATATAGAAATTTGAAGCTTCCACATTATTGCATTCTCTTTTTATTCATAATTTCTACAGTGTCCCAACTTTTTTGGAATCAGGTTTGTATATTAGTTAACGTTTTTACCCTATTCACCTGTAGTGTCTTTCCTTTTGTTTTATAATAAAACTACTAACAAGACTGTGTCAGACAGTGAAGCTTTTTAAGGAGGAAACGTCTCTTCAAACACCATAGCCGCATCATTGTAACCTTTGACCCTCACCTCTGTTTCACCGCTGGTCTCTGGCTCACTTCTCAGATTACTACACTCCAGCAATGTTGGGTCTGAAGGCGGATCAGGAGGTCCTGGGCGAGCTGGTGCGGATGAAGGTTCCTGCGGTGTGGCAGCTCATGCAGGATCAAGGCGTCATGTGGACTCTGGTGGTCTCACGCTGGTTCATCTGCCTGTTCATCGACATCCTGCCAGTGGAGGTAATGAAGCATCCCAGTGTGACCATGTGATCGATCGGCTCACGACTGATCCTCTGTGTTTGGGCTCTGTTAGACAGTTCTGCGGATCTGGGACTGCCTGTTCTACGAGGGTTCGAAGATCGTGTTCCGTGTGGCTCTGACTTTGATCCACCACCATCAGGATGTGATCCTGCAGGCGCAGAACCTGCCGGACATCTGCGAGCGCTTCAAACGCATCACCAGAGGAGCCTTCGTGGAGGACTGCCACGCTTTCATGCAGGTCAGTCACATTCATCCACATCAGAGGTGAACACCAGGAAGAAGGAGATTTTGCAGGGTAAAAAATAAGGGGTGGTATTTAAAAATTAATTCCAGGGCCTTTTTTGCCAACATTTCTAACCTTTTTAAATTTATGCGTCTCCTTTCATGTACATTTTTATATATATTTAATAAATAGTTAGAATAAGATATTATAGGATCGTTACCAATCAAATGAAATCAGACAATATCCATCTTCGCACTGCAGAAGCTGCGTCTAAAGTGACATTTAGATGTATTTACTCGGACTGTTTACAAAACTGCTTAAAGTTATAAGATTTAAGTTTCATGAATATAGAAATGTAAAATGTTTATACTTTAAATATGAAACTAAAACAAGTAAAGTCACTGTCTTAATGAGAGAGTCATTGATTCATTCAGAAATTCAGCCAGTTTTTTCCAAATGGCTGATTCTTTCAGAAATGAAGCGTATGGACTGTCTTTATGAATGAATCTTTGAATCGCTCACTGAATCATACAAGAACAAACACCAGTTTTGATGGATAGGCTGCTGTCCTGCTGTGGAGTCCAGTTTTGGAGCAAAAATAGTCGATAATGACAAGATTGTGTCTTAAATGTCAGTCACTTTATATTAGTTTAAACTTGAACTATCAGTTTTATGAATTTATATACCATTAGATAAAGGATAAAATAGTGATGATTTGAAAAGCAGGGAGAATGGGCATCTGGCTCAAGCCTGCGCCAGTGAAGGGACATGGTGTTTAAAAACCAGACTGTCTGACCTAAAACCAGACAGAAGGCCACCACCCTAGGGCTGTCCAGTCCTGTTCCTGGAGATCCACATTCCTGCAAAGTTCAGCTCCAACCCTGTTCAATCACACCTGAAGATCGTCAGGAACACATTATTATCACATTATCAGCTGGAACTGAACTCCAGAAAACTGGATCTCCAGCAACAGGTTTGGGCATCTATATGATCACGCTTCTTCTAAAACTGGTTCAAGCTGTTGAACTGAAGTCTGGTTTCCTTCTGGTCCTCTCAGAGAATCTTCCAGGAGCCCGGGAGTCTCTCCATGTCCACAGTTACTAAACTGCGCGAGAGCTGCCGTGCACGGATCACGGCTGACGAATCCTGACACTCAAACATTCCCACTGATAGTTTGCACTCGATCTAGAGTCTGTCGCTCACACAGATGTGGCATTCACTTAGTAGTGTGCACTCAAAGACTTATGAAGATGTATTTTCTTATGTTTGTAGAGATATGTATAGATGTAGAAGAATCATAGGTGCTGGAATCAATGTCTTTAATACTCTCTCTTTCTCTTAGTTTAAGACCAATACTACTGTGAAATAAAACTGACTTGCAGCTCTTACAGACTAAATATACGTGTTTTAGCTCAACCTGCTTCATGAGGTGCATCATGAAGGGTTTTACACTACTGAAGGAACTTCATGATGCTTCTTTACATTCTGCTCCAATCCTAAGAACTCACTTTCTTTAAAGCTAAATTGTCAAGAATACAATTGATACTTTCACTACAAAATGTATTTAAATCATTTAAGCAAACACCTATAAAAACAAAATTAAAAGCTCATGATAAATTAATCATGTGTCCAAACAGTGTCGTTATTGTTAACTGGAATGATTACATATAATTTAGATTTTTTTAGCACTTTTTGTTTTTTAAAGCATATTAAGTGCTCATTTTTAAAGGTTCAATATTTTTTAGTTTTTAGCATTTTAATTATTTTATTAAATTTTTATTTAAATAAAATATTAAAAATGCTAAAAACCGAAAAAGCTAAACAAAATATTAATTTTATCAAAGACAATTAAAACTATAAAAATCTATTTTGTTAACTGGAATATAACTGAAATAAGTTGAATTGTAAAAGTACAAATAAAGCTAAAGCTAATATATATATATATATATATATATATATATATATATATATATATAATGGATGTCCCAATCAGGCTTTTTGTGCCCCCATCAGAGTCAATTGAATATTGTGGGTTTTATAAACAATATTTGATGTTTGCAATAAAATTAGGTAAAAAAATTAAATAAAATGTGTTTTATTGAAGATAGTTTCCAAGGTGACATTTCTCATGTTCATTTTGTTTAACTTGATATACAAAAATAACTAAAACTGAAATAAAAATGAATACTGTATAGACATCTATATACTAGTGCTGTCAAATGATTAATCGTATCCAAAATAAGTGTTTGTTTAGATAATATACACAGTACACCCATATTATGTATATAAATACACACAAATGCATGTATATATTTAAATGTTATGTTTAAACATTTATATATGATATCAATTATAGTAATATAAATAGAAGCATAGAAATATTTTCAAAACATAGACTGTGTGTCTATTTATATAGACAAATATACACAGTACACACATTATATAAATAAAAACTTCTATTTTGGATGCAATTAATCATTTGACAGCACTTACCGGTATATATAAAATGTATGTTGTGTGTGTGTGTGTGTGTGTGTATATAAAGACATTTGTAGATGTAGACATGGTACAATGGTAGACAGCAATTATGCAGGACAGTTGACGTAAAACAAGTGTAGGGCTGAGATGGGCTTGGGACATCCCTAATATAAACAAATGTTTAAAAACGACAAAACACACAAATAAAAATAACAACATAATTAACCTAAAATGATTAATTATTATAGTATATTATAAATACTAAAATAATCGTTCAATCTTTTTATTTACTCTCAACAGTATTTGCGCATATTATCATGTCTTTGAAATGATCCAGACTGATGGGAGCTGCTCATGATGAGCGACACATTCAGCTGTTGTTTTCATCACGCAGTCATTAATAAAACACTGACGAGGGCAAGTCATTATTTATTTATTAACCTCAAAACCTGATGCATAAAATTAAACAAACATTAATTACAAAAATAACAGCATTGCTGAAGAAACCAGTGAACCTGATTAGTGAGCGTCAGTGACAGAAGCAAACGGCGCTGGAGTCTTGTGACCAATCAAATCACCAGGATAAAGAAACTCCAGCAAAGTCAAACCCATGAAACATGACCGGTGTACTTCATAATCATCATCATATTTACTTAAACATGCTGTTCTACAGATGAACTATCATCATAATAATCTTGTCAGGAAGCTGATGATGACGTCATTGGCACGCCCTTTAAATGTCTTTAGAAAAGCACAAAATAACATTTGTTCATTCATTCATCCATCCTTCCAGACCATCATGATTCCCTTTTCACTCAAACAATTAATTAAACCATCATCATCAGTCGTGAGTTTTTAGGGTTGATTCACACAGAACATGTTTTCATTCTACTGCGCTGCCTTTCCATTGTTTTGTGCTTGACCGTTTTTTTCAGCGTCACGTACATGAAACACCGTTTTCAAATTGCAGTGCTCAACTTTATAAAAGGCTTTTTGCAGCGTTTCGTGTCTTTCAGCACTAACACTTTCTGTGTGAATGGCCCCTTACACCTGCTGATCATGTGCTCGTGTGAAGGATCATGGGTAATTCACCAGCGATTCTTTTCAGGTTTCATGTTTCAAGAAACAACAAGAACAAACATCTATTATTCATATCAGGTGTTATTTTATGCCAGCATCACACACACACACACACACACTGTAATGGTTTTTATACTGAGCCAATCATATTTTAATTGCTGAACACACACTTATGAAAATGAGCTGAAGTGATAAAATTATATTATTTAAAGCCAATTAAAATGACTACATACACAAAGAAAACATTTAGCATGTTTAGAACAAAAGGAACATAATAAAGAACATACAATTAAAACATTATTTTTGAGGACTTTGATGAGGATGTCCATGAGTGAAGGTTTGTCAGAGTAACTGGTTTGTTCAGTTTGTGCTGAACGTCTGAACTCAAGCAATCATCATTCACACAAACACATTCAATCATTCATAACAGACCACACACACACACACACACACACACACACACATTTAACGCTTCTGCAGCTGACCTCACCACACCGAAACACACACATACGAGTGACCGCTGCAGCTGACCTCTGACCTTACAGCAAACACTCACTCTCACTCCAGTGTGTCCAGCTGCAGTTGACCACAGTGAAGACTGAGAATGATGATGATAAAGCCTATCAGATGGTCTGGTATCCGGCGTGTGTCCGCTTCCTGCCGATCAGATAGGCGATGAGGATGATCAGCACCAGGCCGGCCAGAGAGGCTCCCACGATGATGGGGATGAGCATGTTCTCCTGATCTATACGACAATCCTCCGCTACACACACACACACACACACAGTTTTTTAATTAAATCAAATAAAAAAAACTATTTATTTTAAAATGTCTACACTTCTACTGAACAGGCTACACTTGAGCTGCTTATTTAAACAGATAAGAGGCATCTTAAAACCATCTACAAGATTTAATAAAAACATTGTAAAACATTGTAAATTCCTTAAAGGTGCATCATATAAACAATTGTAAAAATGTGCAGCATTCACTGATAGTGAACTGCTATAAAATGGCAATCCTGTTGAATGTGCAACAGCGCTGCTGGACTTTGAAATGTACAGCACTCCACTAATGAACTGAAGCGTCGGCTTTAGAAGCTTATAAACCGTATATCGTGGCAACTCTTTTTCCAAATGTAAGACTTCTTCAAATTACAATTAAGGATTATGCAACACTCCTAAAACAAATGTAAGACTTTTAAATACTTTGTAAGAACCTGCAGAAACCATGCGACTGGTTAGTGATGTCATTCTATTTGATTTGAATTTGATTTCTGTTACACACTGAATTGCAACATTTATGAATGTTATTGGTCAGTCAGTCATATATATACCGCCCCAAACTCACATGATTGGTTGTCAGAAGTTGACACATCACTCAAACAAACAGATCAGTGTTGTGAGAGCGTCAGTGTGTCACCCTTCAGGAATCAGAAGGAATGACTGTCTGACAGTGACTCTGAACATGAAACAGACCGACTGATCATCCGATCACATGACCGCTGGCCAGTACCTGCAGCAAAGCCGTTTGCAGTGACGTTGAAAGGCTGCAGTTGCAGTCTGAAGGTGTTGATGGAGAAGGTGGGCACCACGGAAAGCTTCTGCTCCGCACTGCACATGTACGAGCGGCCCACGCTGCACTGCAGGAAGTTCAGAGAGCCATTTCCCTCCACAAACCTTTCTACAGTAATCATATAAAAAATATAAATATACATTTATTGAGACAAGATGCAAAAATATGTTAAAAAGAATTTAAGCCAATCTGTAGAAAAACAAAGATAAATATGTATATTTAATGATTAACCATTCATTAATCATTATGATTCAGATTTTTAACCCTGGATATGATTAATAAATGTCAACCATGGGCATATGGAATATGCAGGGCAAGTGTTCCCCCCACTATTAATAAATATTAATAAAAAGTAAATAAATAAATATATATATATAAGTGTCCACAGAGTTTCTAACGGGCCAGTGGGAATAAATCTAAATTTAAATTCATAGAGACAACAAGACAGTCTATGCATGACCTGATGTTTTATTTCTATCCAAAATGAGGCGATGTGAACATTGTAGAGTGCTTGACACTCTCACGCAGTCTATGTTTCATTCATGCTCGAAGCCGGAGGGCACTCACACACAGAAAGTTACAAAAATAATCATGGAAGTAATAACTTATTTCCCAAATCGCACCCTAATCCCTCGAGTCCACACATTCGTGACATAATACCACTTTGACTGTTAGGTAGAAGTGTGATTTGGGGGGCACTTGCAAGCACCCTCCTGAAAGCTAAAATGGGACACCCTACGGTCTCATGGACTAAACAGACATGTGCACGTGGTAGCCATCGTAAGTTCTCAAGTGCACATGATGTGTGCCAGTTGGGACATGGCCCATGATGTGACAGGAAACCCCTTATATGGACAAAGGAATGCAGCTATGGCTATAGCTAAGCTGAATAAAAACCAGAAATGTTTTGAAAAATAATCTACATGAATAATGCAGTGCTAAATGAAATTTCATTACAGTACTGACTAATTGTCATTAGGAAGATACAGGGAAAAAAGTGCAAATTATTGGTTATTTTCCAACAGTATATTTGATTTCTTAACCAATTAAAAGTAAGAGATTAAAAAAATTAAACCTGTCAATTGGACAAAAATGGTATTACATTTGACATTTCTGTCCCCCTCATTGCTGGAATGATGGCTGTGCCTGTCTTGTCATCGAAAAAAATGAAATGAAAAAAATCTGAAATGCTGTATATACACTACAAAATGTTGCACTGTTTAATTTTTTTTTTTCTCCATGGAAGTTACCATCAACTGTTTGTTTTTTGGGACGAACTATCACTTTACATTTTGAAAAGTGAATTTAAGACATTTGAATGCTTTTTAAGGATATGTGGACATCTCTATCTGTACGTCAGATATTAATTTAATAGATTTAAATGACTAATAATCCTACAGACTAGTTAACTGAAAATGTACCTGTCATGTCAAGCCAGAAGGCCGAGACATTCACAGCGCTCAGATAAAACTTCTGTGTGGTCAGGTTCTGCAGCAACAGATAAAATATGATATGATTATCATCATATTAAGATTACAAGACATTCAGACACATAAAACACACACATACACACACACACCAGTGTGAAGGTGAAGGTGAGGTTGGTGAGATCCTCAGACAGCACCAGCGTGGTCCTGGGGAACCCACATGACCCCGAGGCTGTGGTTCTGTTGGGCTGCAGGTTCATGACCTCACTGATGGTCTGTGGAGGATCAGATCAGATATCAGCGGCTGTCAAACAGGTAACATCAGCAGGAAGTGACCGTGAGCATTTGTCACCTTGTTCAGAGACTTTGAGTGGTGCGTAATGTTGAGCTGCAGCCCCATGAGCGCCAACAGACATGCAGTGCCATTCCCATTGGTGATGGTGTAGTTTCCACGCTCCGGTGCCGGCAGTGGGACAGGTGGTGGAGCAACGGTGGTTCTGGGTGATGTAGTCGGGGCAGCGGTCGTAACCGTCTGATCAGCACTGCAAACACTCTCTACACAAAAAACACATCAAATATATTCAAACAGTGCTTTATACAAAACAGATTCAAAGCAGATTCACAGTGATAAACAGGAAAATAACAGTGTTAATGATGCAAAATTCATCAATTATGAAACTAATTACATTTCAGCAGTAAAGCAGCTCTACAGAAGACAATAGTGTCATTCTTCAGACCAATTTAGTTCAGTGACAGTGTCACAAACTAACTAATGCAACACATAACTAACAGCTCCAGAGCACATTTACAAAAGAGACAAATGTATTATTCATGCAGTGTTTTAGTTAAATATTTTTTTTTTACTTTAATGAACATTTTGACATCTGATTGTTTAATGCAATACTGTGTTTTTTAAACTGTGCAAATAGGGAAGTCATAGGCTTGTTCCACTCTGGATATTCTCGATATTTCATCTCAAAATTAGGAAGATCATGTTTCAGATGTTTTTGGAAGATCCCCCACCCCTATATACTATAATCGAGTTTATTAGTACACATGCACACACACACACACACACACACACACACACACACACACACACACACACACACACACACACACACACACACACACACACACACACACACACACACACACACACACACATATATAGACTTGTTTGGCATTGCTGGGAATGCTCACAAAAGAGAGAGAGAGAGCAATTTTATTTTCAGTTTTCATTTAAATATCTAAGTTTTAGTAATTTTGTTATGTGCTTTTGTCATTTTCATTTATTTTATTTCCTTTATTTATTGTTATTTAACTTCAGTTTATAGTTAAACTTTTATTTCAAGTATTTGCCAAGGCAAAATGTATATTTTTTAGGTTTTTTCAGGTTTCATCTTCAGGTTTTTTATCTAATATTAATATTTTATTTTAGCTCTATTTAAATTAATGTGTATTAAAAATTAAGTGTTTAAAAAAAGTTTTAGATACAAATAACAAAACTGTCCTTTATTTGCTGTCCTTACTTTTTAAATTATGGAAATTTTTTACAGACTCTGAGGGTGTGTAAACTTATGCACTAGATCTATTAGAGCAAGCTTATTTCCTGCATGAGTCAGGCACTCCATTCACTCCAGCTCTGAGCATCAGTTTACCCAGCAGCCCCCATTAGCAGCCACAAATGAATGAAAGACCAATTTAGAGATCAATCAGTCTGATTCAAGAATGAAGTTCAAACAATAAATGAAATAACCTGTTCAACCTGTTCACTGAAAAGAACCCGTTCAAAAGGACAATTCATTTGCACGTAGGAGGACTGCATGATTCATGCAACTGTGTATGCTGGGCAACTTTTGATGTGGGATTAACAAGAACAAGTAAAATAATACATAATTCAATGTCAAGAAGGTCAAATGCTACCATTGTGTACCATTTGTGCTAAGATTTGCTCCGTTCATGTACGCCTCCATGCGAACTCCTGAGAAGGTGATGTTGACCTCGTTGCTCAGACTGACGGACGTGGAGCTCTGACACCTGTAAGTGCTGTTCATCCTCGCAGAGATCTCCGACACGTTTGTCATCACCCACACAATTCCTGCAAGAGAAACACCTGTGAGCAGACACTCATCCACCATAGCAACGTGTGTGTGTGTGAGAGAGAGATTCACTTGAGCTGGAGGATTGTGGAAAGGTGGCGGTGTCACTGAGATTGTACTGCAGGCTCATGTTGGCGACCCGGTACAGCGATCCGTCGCTGGAGAACACAAGAGCCAGAGCGTGACCTGCACCGAACGACACCACCAGCTCTGGAGGAACATCACCGGCTCCGCAGGAACTGCTGCTTCCCACTGCTGCGGAGGACGGTAGCGCAAACCTCACCACACTCTAACAGAGGGAAAACACAAACATGCTGTATTCATTTGAGAAACCAAAAGTGTGGTGAGAAGTGTTCACTGACAACCTTTCCACGACTAAGGCTGATGATACACTGGGTGATTTTTTTTGCTTGGGCACTTTCCCTTTGAGAATGGGTAACAAATGTCTATCTGGATACTTTAGATCAGTCGTGGGCCCTGTTTCGACAGCAACATTGCCCAAAGTTGCCCTGTGTATCAGCAGCATAAGACAAAACAATGAGAGACAACAATGAAATCATAAAACACTGACTTTATAAACATGAATAAAAAATTACTTAAAAAAAATGATGAATACTTAACCAAAAACATTTTCTTCAACAAAAAGGAAAACAATAAAAAAAATATTGAAACTGCTTATTAAACTTGAGTAAACTATGAGTTTTCATGCTTCAGGTTGCAAGATTTCAGAAGTTTAAATCCTCTTAAAAGGATACATTTTCTGCCCAGAGTTTAACTTACTCTTACTCTAATTGGAATCAATTATCAGCAATTTCACTGCTTGAGCTTTCGAGTTTTACCGTTTTTTTAAATAATGTATAGAGTCTGTTATTTATAGTTATAATTAAAGTCAGGAAACTAGACTAGTGTAAATAAATCAAATAATATCTTGAATGATGACAATCATGATCAGTAATCCCAATTAGAAAATTATTTTAATTATCAGTTTAACCATTATAAAAAGCATGACTAAATTTGAGTTTTTAAATGTAAGTTTTCATTGACTAAAGCTAGAACATTCCCTGACTATGTATATTAGAGGTCATCTGATTGATTTTGCTGATACGATAACAAGGTAGGACCACACTGGCCAATAACAGATTAATCAAATTTATTACAAAATATAAATAAATAAATAATAAATCTAATAAATATTATTTGTACACTTTTCATTAAATGTTAGTTCATAGTTCATTCACTAATGTTAATAGATGCATATATAATATTACATTACTAAATGTTGAAATTAACACACTGTAACAAGGAACAATACTTCTACAAATTTTATTATTAGACCTTAGATAATGTTACAAATCTTATTGTAAACTGTTACGATTTCATGTCAGGCAATGACATCCTGGCTATTGTTAAATATCTACAATTGAAATCACATACGTATGTAGATTGTATGTATACTGTCTTCCTGTAGCTCAATTGGTAGAGCATTGCCTTATCAAGGTTGGGGGTTCGATTCCCCGGGAACACATGATAGGTAAAAAATTGATAGCCTGAATGCACTGTAAGTTGCTTTGGATAAAAGCGTCTGCTAAATGCATAAATTTAATTTTAATTTAATTCTTTTTGTTTGTTTGCTTGTGCTTGTATTTTAGAACACTTGATGATTATCTAAATAAAGATAAAATATGCCAGTCACACACTGGACAAAATACATTGTGTCGCATCTAGGACAACGCCCTATATATATATTAACAAAAATAAAATAAAATGTACGATTTTCATTTTGGCCCTAGTATGAAGTTGTTCCGTTCAAGTCAGACAGTAAATGTGCAAATGTTTTTAAAAAATGAATAATGTCTCCCAGGTCAAACATGTGTAGAAAAATATCATTACAGGGCCACAAATAAGTATATCTGTTTTAACAAATATGTATTTTTTCCCTTTCCTTTACTTAAGTATTGATGTGACGTGTAGGCCAAGTATAACCCATACTTCAAATTTGTGCTCTGCATTTAAACCATCCAAGTGCCCACACACAGCAATGAGTAATGAACACACACATGAACACACACACACTCAAAGCAGTGGGTGGAAGTAAGCGCTGTTCATTCACTCTGATATGGCATGCAATAGACATACGGCCGAAACTTATTTCAAAACTTTTATAAAAAAAAAAAAAAAAAACACACACAAATATATATATATATATATGTATATATATATATATATATATATATATATATATATATATATATATATATAGGGTGCTTCAAAAAAAGGTATGTTTTTGTGTCGTGCGTGTCTGCATGTGTGTGTGTGTGTGTGTGTTTGGTACCGTTCCATTGGTGGTGTTGTAGGAGATGCTGAAGTTGGCGCTGAGTTCAGCTTTAATGCAGGTGGAGTTTCCATCAGTCACCTCGAACGACACAGCATGAGCCGCAAACACAAACCCTGAAACACAACCATCATCATCATCATCATCATCATCATCATCATCATCACAGGATGTGAATGAGTTGTGACCCTCAGTGTCCACTAGAGAGTGCCGTCACACTGCCGTCTGCTGAACTGTCCATGATTCATCAGATTTCACATCAGATCACAATCGCAGCACCATAACACACTGCACTCATGCTGAACCAGAAACATTTCATACTGATATCAAAGCTCCCACTGATACTGGAGCATCTGCTGCTTCCCATGATTCACTTCTACAACACAGAAGATCTCTTGTGAAGATGGTAGTGGACTTCAGGAGAACCCCCCCCCCCCCCACTGAACATCATGCACAGCATACACTCATTCAAGTTTCTGGGCTCTACCATCTCTCAGGACCTGAAGTGGGACACTCACATTGAAAGAAGCCCAGCCGAGGTTGTACTTCCTTTGTCAATTGAAGTAGTTAAATCTGCCGCAGGTGCAAATGACACAGTTTAACTCAGTTGTTAATAATTCGGTTCTATGCACTATTATAACTGTCTGGTTTGGGTCAGAGAGCAAATCAGATATAAGAAGACTGTAACAGACTGTTAGGACAGCACAGAGGATATCTGGTGGTCACCTGCCCAACCTTCAGGACTTGTACATATCCAGAATAAAAAAAAGGTGGGTAACATCACAGATCACTCTCAACCACAGCCTTTTTGCACTTCTACCCTCAAGCAGATGCTACAGATCTCTGTGCACTAGAACATCTAGGCATAACAAGTTGTTCAAAATGTCATCTCCACCTTAAAGAGCTAGCACACCAATTACAACCTGTTTTTTTATAACCCGTAATCCAGCACTCTTATGGTGTTTATACAACCTGAGAATTAGGCAAATTGTCCGGTACAATCTTTCATAGACATGTTCACGTTTAAACTCAATATAATATATAAGTGCCATCTTTTAATTGCCTTGTTTATTTAACAGTGCACTTTTCCTGGTTTTAAAATCTAGCCAAAAAGCCAAGTGTTGACTGTGAAACAGTTGGGTTAGCACTCGTTAGCTTGTCATTAGCGTTTTCTTTTCTCCTCTCCTCTCCTCTCTCACGCTGCAGTTTTCCACAAGTTCATCAAACAACCGCAGTAAGAATATTTCATCAGGCACGGTGAGTAATGGCTTCTCCTACAATTGTTATTTGCACCTCTTGCCACATGTACAGTTTATCTATCTCTGTCGCTGATGAGGGATTCACATGTGATAAATGCAGGGAAACAGTTAGGCTGACAGAGAAGATTTCAGAATTAGAGACACGCATCCAAACTTTAATTGAGGACAGTAAGAATGTTAGGGCTCTAGATATGGCTTTGGATGCGTCTAGCTCAGGGACTCCTGTACATTGTCCGGTTCCAGCAGAGCCCCTGCAGCAGGGCAACTGGGTGACGGTCAGGCAGCGTAGTCGTGGGTCAAAACAACGCTCTTCTGTTCCGATCAAAACATTAAACAGGTTCTCCCCACTCAGTGATGCACCCACTGAGAAACCTGATGAAAGTGCTCTAGTTATTGGCGATTCTATTGTACGGAACGTGAATATAGAGACACCAGCCACCATAGTCAAATGTTTACCGGGAGCCAGAGCGCCTGACATCTTGGCAAATTTAAAAGTGCTGGCTAATGCTAAACGTAAATACAGTAAGATTGTTATTCATGCTGGCGCTAATGATGTTCGACTTCGCCAGTCGGAGATCACTAAAAATAACTTTAAAGAGGTGTGTAAACTTGCAAGCACGATGTCAGACACTGTAATATGCTCTGGTCCCCTCCCTGCTTACCATGGTGATGAGATGCATAGCAGATTGTCATCACTCAATGGCTGGATGTCTAAGTGGTGCCCACAGAATAACATAGGTTATATAGACAATTGGACGAGCTTTTGGGGCAGACCTGACCTGTTTAAAAGAGATGGTCTTCATCCCTCCTGGGGTGGCGCCACTCTTCTGTCTATAAATATGGCAAATAGTCTTAGTGTTTATACTTGACTAACTGGGGCCCAGGTCAGGAAGCAGACAGACTGGCTAAACCGACCGTCTGCTAGCTGCCTCCCGTCACAGAGGTCAGTTAATTCTCAGCACATAGAGACTCTTTCACCTAGATATCACACTATAGAGACTGTGTCTGTTCCACGAACTAGAAAATACAAAAAACGTCCAAACCAAGTTAAGGTTAACAATTTAATTGAGGTTCAACAAATAAAAAACAAATGCAATATGGATAAACAAATGATAAAGATTGGCTTATTGAATATCAGATCCATTTCTACGAAAACACTTTTTGTAAATAATATGGTAACTGATCATAATATAGATGTGCTCTGCTTGACAGAAACCTGGCTAAAACCTGATGATTACATTATTTTAAATGAGTCCACCCCCCAAGATTATTGTTATAAACACGAGCCGCGTCTAAAAGGCAAAGGGGGAGGAGTTGCTTCAATTTATAACAACGTTTTCAGGATTTCTCAGAGGGCAGGCTTCAAGTATAACTCGTTTGAAGTAATGGTGCTTCATATAACATTATCCAGAGAAACCATTGTTAATGATAAATCCCCTGTTATGTTTGTACTGGCTACTGTATACAGGCCACCAGGGCACCATACAGACTTTATTAAAGAGTTTGGTGATTTTACATCCGAGTTAGTTCTGGCTGCAGATAAAGTCTTAATAGTTGGTGATTTTAATATCCATGTCGATAATGAAAAAGATGCATTGAGATCAGCATTTATAGACATTCTGAACTCTATTGGTGTCAGACAACACGTTTCAGGACCTACTCATTGTCGAAATCATACTCTAGATTTAATACTGTCACATGGAATTGATGTTGATAGTGTTGAAATTATTCAGCCAAGTGATGATATCTCAGATCAGTATTTAGTTCTGTGCAAACTTCATATAGCCAAAATTATAAATTCTACTTCTTGTTACAAGTATGGAAGAACCATCACTTCTACCACAGAAGACTGCTTTTTAAGTTATATTCCTGATGTATCCAAATCCTTTAGCATATCCAAAACCTCAGAACAACTTGATGATGTAACAGAAACTATGGACTCTCTCTTTTCTAGCACTTTAAATACAGTTGCTCCTTTACGCTTAAGAAAGGTTAAGGAAAACAGTATAACACCATGGTATAATGAGCATACTCGCACCCTAAAGAGAGCAGCCCGAAAAATGGAGCGCAGCTGGAGGAAAACAAAACTAGAGGTATTTCGTATTGCTTGGCGGGAAAGTAGCATATCCTACAGAAAAGCATTAAAAACTGCTAGATCTGATTACTTTTCTTCTCTTTTAGATGAAAACAAACATAACCCCAGGTATTTATTCAATACATTGGCTAAATTAACGAAAAATAAAGCCTCAACAAGTGTTGACATTTCCCAACACCACAGCAGTAATGACTTTATGAACTACTTTACTTCTAAAATCGATACTATTAGAGATAAAATTGCAACCATTCAGCCGTCAGCTACAGTATCACATCAGACAGTCCACTATAGACCCCCTGAGGAACAGTTCCACTCATTCTCTACTATAGGAGAGGAAGAATTGTATAAACTTGTTAAATCATCTAAACTTACAACATGTATGTATGTATACCATCTAAGCTCTTAAAAGAGGTGCTTCCAGAAGTCATAGGTCCTTTTCTGACTATTATTAATTCCTCATTGTCATTAGGATATGTCCCCAAAACCTTCAAACTGGCTGTTATTAAGCCTCTCATAAAAAAGCCACAACTTGACCCCAGAGAACTAGTTAATTATAGACCAATCTCGAATCTCCCTTTTCTGTCCAAGATACTAGAAAAGGTGGTATCCTCACAATTATATTCCTTCTTAGAGAAAAATGGTATATGTGAGGATTTCCAGTCAGGATTTAAACCGTATCATAGTACTGAAACTGCTCTCCTTAGAGTTACAAATGATCTGCTCTTATCATCTGATCGTGGGTGTATCTCTCTATTAGTTTTATTGGATCTTAGTGCTGCGTTTGACACAATTGACCACAACATTCTTTTGCATAGACTTGAACACTTTGTTGGCATCAGTGGAAGTGCATTAGCATGGTTTAAATCGTACTTATATGATCGCCATCAGTTCGTAGCAGTGAATGAAGATGTATCATATCGATCACAAGTGCAGTATGGAGTACCTCAAGGCTCAGTTCTAGGGCCGCTACTCTTCACGCTTTATATGTTACCCTTGGGAGATATCATCAGGAAACATGGTGTTAGCTTTCACTGTTATGCTGATGATACGCAGCTCTATATTTCCTCGCAGCCCGGTGAAACACACCAATTTGAAAAACTAATGGAATGCATAGTCGATATAAAAAATTGGATGACGAGTAATTTCTTACTGCTAAATTCAGAAAAAACAGAGGTGTTAATCATAGGGCCTAAAAACTCTACTTGTAATAACCTAGAACACTGTCTAAGACTTGATGGTTGCTCTGTCAATTCTTCGTCATCAGTTAGGAACCTAGGTGTGCTACTTGATCGCAATCTTTCCTTAGAAAGCCACGTTTCTAGCATTTGTAAAACTGCATTTTCAAAAATATAACTAAATTACGGCCTATGCTCTCAATGTCAAATGCAGAAATGTTAATCCATGCATTTATGACTTCAAGGTTAGACTATTGTAATGCTTTATTGGGTGGTTGTTCTGTTGGTAAACAAACTACAGCTAGTCCAAAATGCAGCAGCAAGAGTTCTTACTAGAACCAGGAAGTATGACCATATTAGCCCGGTCCTGTCCACACTGCACTGGCTCCCTATCAAACATCGTATAGATTTTAAAATATTGCTTATTACTTATAAAGCCCTGAATGGTTTAGCACCTCAGTATTTGAATGAGCTCCTTTTACATTATACTCCTCTACGTCCGCTACGTTCTCAAAACTCAGTTAATTTGATAATACCTAGAATATCAAAATCAACTGCGGGCGGCAGATCCTTTTCCTATTTGGCGCCTAAACTCTGGAATAACCTACCTAACATTGTTCGGGAGGCAGACACACTCTTGCAGTTTAAATCTAGATTAAAGACCCATCTCTTTAACCTGGCATACACATAACATACTAATATGCTTTTAATATCCAAATCCGTTAAAGGATTTTTAGGCTGCATTAATTAGGTAAACTGGAACCGGAAACACTTCACATAACACCCTATGTACTTGCTACATCATTAGAAGAATGGCATCTACGCTAATATTTGTCTGTTTCTCTCTTGTTCCGAGGTCACCGTGGCCACCAGATCCAGTCTGTATCCAGATCAGATGGTCACTGCAGTCGCCCGGATCCAGTACGTATCCAGACCAGATGGTGGATCAGCACCTAGAAAGGACCTCTACTGCCCTGAAAGACAGCAGAGACCAGGACAACTAGAGCCCCAGATACAGATGCCCTGTAAAGACCTTGTCTCAGAGGAGCACCAGGACAAGACCAACAGGAAACAGATGATTCTTCTGCACAATCTGACTTTGCTGCAGCCTGGAATTGAACTACTGGTTTCGTCTGGTCAGAGGAGAACTGGCCCCCCAACTGAGCCTGGTTTCTCCCAAGGATTTTTTCTCCATTCTGTCACCGATGTAGTTTCGGTTCCTTGCCGCTGTCGCCTCTGGCTTGCTTAGTTGGGGTCACTTCATCTACAGCGATATCATTGACTTGATTGCAAATTAAAACAGACACTATTTCAACTGAACAGAGATGACATAACTGAATTCAATGATGAACTGCCTTTAACTATCATTTTGCATTATTGAAACACTGTTTTCCAAATGAATGTTGTTCAGTGCTTTGGCGCAATGTATTTTGTTTAAAGCACTATATAAATAAAGGTGATTGATTGATTGATTGAAACAGTAGACATTAATTATATGCATTTATTGTATAATTACTACATTTTCATGTCAATCCATGTTATTTTTTAACGTAAACCATTCGCTGTCACTTTAATTCAGCGTGTGCACTGCAGCACAGCAGAAACAGACTTTGTGCTGAAACGATCGCTGCATGACTGCTGCAGACGCATCACTCCTGGAGTCAGGGCTTCAGACTAACATTTGAGAGCTACAGATGGTGACACCAGAAGCAGATTTGGTAGCGCTGGGGGTGATGTGGGTGTGGGTGTGTGGGGTTGTGGGTATTGAAAAAAAAAAGATAATTTAATCAAAATGTACTATTGTTTTGCATTAATAAGTGCAGATACTAAGAATATTTCATGTTAATTTCTTGTATATTTTTATTTTGTTTATTGTTTATACAGATTTGACTAATCTTGAGTTAAGATGCATTAAAAAATGTTTTTATTAACAACAGTAACAGGTGAAAAATCTACTTTTTTACACAGAAAATGTATATATTCCACTCTTATTAAATGTACCATTATTTTCTAGCATATGGAACTGACCAACTTCAGTGATTATGTAATAGCAAATTGAAGAAAAGTTTGTGACTTTTCTTACTTCATACAGAAAAAGTGTAAAATTCTGACAAAATCAGATTATTTGATATTTTATAATAGTGATTTTATAATTTCAAAATACAAAGAAAAATAAATGAATGACTTATAAGCCAGTAAGTGCTCCTCTGTTCCTATCTACTGCTTATAATTGTGATTTGATGTATTTAAAAATTTTCAATAATTGTTTGTTTACCACAACGTATATTTTGTTCATCCCATTAAAAATTAAATTGAAACACGATATTTTTAGAGTTTTAAAATGCTGGAAATACTTGTGAGAAATGCTTGAAAGTCATTGAAAAGTGCTTGAATTTCTCTCTCAAAAGGTTGTACAAACCCTGAAATAAACGATGTATTAGATGCATTTGACTATTTCTACCACAACACCATGGTTTCAAGTTAGCATTACCGCTTCTGGTTTCCTGATGTCAGCGCGGTTTTTTAAAAACAAAAAAAAAAAAAAAAACATTCTCTATGGGGACAAGGGTTATGTCCTCATAAGTCACCTTATCTTTGTAATACCTGTGCCATACCCATGTCATTATACAGAGTTGTGTCCTCATATGTCACAAAAACAAGAACACACACACACACACTACTGTATCTCTGACTATTAAGTGAAAAATGATATCACTCGGTTACTTGTGAGTTACGTGTATGATGAACATCTGCAGCTAACTCAACATCACGACATCTACATCTACATCTACATGAGCCCTAGTGTTTACTGCAGTGCGCTATATTCACATGATGACTGAGTGAGGTACAAATTAATAATGTGACCTCAGTGTCACTGCTGCTTGTGTTCTAGGGTTGTGCCGATAGATGAAAGTATTGTGTACCGATGATAGCAGATGTCTTTGTTGATATTCAAGGCGAAATTAGGCTAATTCTCCTATTAATGTATTTTCTCATTTCCATGCCCTGAAACGTGACCCTGAACAAAACAAACTGTGATTGTTTGTCAAAATGGCCTCATGCGCGGGCCTTGGCCAAATAAAGCTGCCATAGATTCTAGACCTTCAGCCATCAGTCTGAAGGTCTGGCTACATGAGACTTTTGCGTAACTTATCTATAAACTATGGGCCATGGTGTAGTCCTAAAGAAAAAAGTGGTTTACTATTGTCCAGTCACCCCCCAACCCAACACAAAAAACAACAACAACAACAACACCACAACCACACATTTTATTGATGTTGGTTTATTAATAATTTAAATAGTAATTTAGTAATAGCAATACAGTACACTTTAAATTTGATCAAAAGATTATTTTTCAAGTAGTCAACATGACTTCCAGGTTGTTCCAGTCCATCTGTCGACGCATTATTACAGTTCTTTATAATTTCAACATGTTTCTTTGGAATTATATTCAAGTGCTTTAGAAACACATCTGAATTTTATGTTTTTTATTTTTATGTTCATCTTAATTTTATGTTTTATTTTATGCTTTTATACACTGATTTTATTATTTAGGAAGGAAATTATAAATTCCTGCAGGGGGGATTTTTCAGCATGTAGGCAGGACTGGGGTTCAAATTCGGCACTGGACATATCCAGTCCACGAGTTCCCCCATGAATGTTCTGCTGGGTTATAGGGCCTTCAGTTGGAGTTAATAAATTAATAAATAAAATAGGACCGAAACAAATAATGATAGACATTACTGACATTCAAAGCAAATGTACTTTTTGTCAGATATAAATGCACTTGACACAAAACCAATGATTTTGAGCTAGAATGCCAAATAAATTAGGCTACTTCTAATGGATTCTGTCATCCTTTCCCCACCCTCAAGTGACTGCAAACCTCTATGACTTACTTTCTTCTGTGAAACACAAAGGAAGAAATTTTGTAGAATGTTTCTGTAGAATGTACGATTTCTACTGTATGGACAAAAATCTCTTGAATTTCTCAAATTATCTTCTTTTTTTGTGTTCCACAGCAGAAAGAAATTTATACAGGTTTGGAATGACATGATGATGAGTAAATGGTTATTTTCATTCTTGGGTGAACTATCCCTTTAATAACATTATTATTTTAAAGTAATACATACCTAATTTTTAAAAGACACTGATAGGCCATTTATATTTAATCGGGCACTTACATAATTAAATTACTTAATTTAAAATTAATTACATAATTGTATTTCTATTAAAATTAATTAGAACTAAACATCTAAAAAGAGACGTTCTTTCTTAAGATTAGGCCTATTAGTAAGATGGTGGTCACTAGAAGTAAAACCATGGTAAATTACTATGGTGCTGAATTGACAAGCCTATGTAGACCTGTTGGCGTTTTCCAGTTTAACTCTTCATGCAGATTTCTTTATCGTTGCTGTTTTCAGCCAGAATCACTAGAGAGCCTTTAATGTTCTCATATATCACACGCCACGACTATAACAATAATTCTGTGTCACGTCTGAAGAAGCAACTTGCTGTTTATCACTTTACACTATGGCGCAAACACAGCACTGCTGGGAGACTCTGCTTTTGCACTCAGCTGCCAGATGCATTGTGTAGTGCCCCTTCACACTTTTTGCATTATTCGCTTTTTTAAGTTTGGTGTAATTTAAAAACAGTGCCTAATGCGGGGGAGGTGTCCCTCGCTTCTGCGATCAGCTCTCAACCATTGTTGCCAAACCCCTCCCTCAGAAAATCTCCAGAACCATCCTCAAAAGTCTTGATTTTTCAAAAAACAGAACAAAAAAAAAGTTGCCAAATATGAAAACAAAGTAAATACAGGTAAATTTGGTAACAGTAAAGGAAAGTGTATAATATATATATATATATATACACATACACACATATATACATACATATATATATAAACACACTTTACAAATGAGTATAAAAATATAACAACAGATTAAGTTTAACAAAAATTCTGAAGTGAAATTAGGAAATGCTTGTGATCTGCAAGCAAATCAAACATGGAAAAGACACAATGTTGGGAATATGTTTTATGTGTCACCAAAGTGCATCCCTGTCCTGCTCAAATACAATGAGATATTATCAACAGGCTAAAATTATCATCACGTTTGCTAATTTTAGCTTGCCATCTTTTCATTTATTGCCTAATAGTTAATATTAGACGAAATGTTGATTTTGATCATGTTGTGCTTGCAAATTTGGGTAAGGTGGTTCTAATTTGTACATAACTGTATTCTTTACTAGTGTTGCTGTTTTGTTTCTTTAATGTTGGCTGTATTTTGGATTGCTACGATCCAAGTTAGCTTGATAGAATAAGTTACGCGATAGAATATGCAGTAAGAATATTTCCTGTTCAAATGATTTCTGTTGGTTTGTATTGTTATAATGTTATAATGTTACTTTGCCCAGTACAGTAGACTAATGGACATTTTATTTCGGTGGAGATTTTTTTGTTGTTGAGATTTTTTTTTGTTAATTTTTTACATGCCCAAAGACTGTCCTTTTTGACTTGTAAGCATGTTTATGTGTCAGTTATATGGGCAGCAATGCCGTACTCCAGAGTCCTATGTGAAGCAAATGAGGATTCACAGCAATACCCCTTTACTTGTTTCTTCATTGTTGCATCCAGGACTGTAACAGGAAATTTGCAAAATAGCAGCTTTGAAATCACATCTTTATAGACACCACAATGAGTGTGTCGTGGTGCCTACATCACATTTGTGCCCTGCAGTAGACCTTGCATTACATGTTGACTTGAGTAGTGCCAAATGAGTTACACTATCTCAGTTTTATTTTTATTTTGGAGGATTTTCAAGTTGGAGTCCTTCGACCTACCCTAACTGTGTTTACCAGGATTACACGGAGTACGCATTCGCTTCGCATCATTAGACAAGACTAGCATTTGAAATAAAAGTATATAAATTTGTATTTTATTTTAGAAAATGACAGATTGATTCACTAGATAAGACCCCTTTTCCTCAGCTGGGATCATTTAGAGCCCTTTGATTGAACTCCACTATATGGAGATAATTCCTGATTTTTTTCCCCCTCAAAAAACTAAAAGAAACAATTTATTTACGACTGAAGAAAGAAAGGCATGAACTTGGATGACAATGGGGTAAGTACATTATCTGTAAATATTTGTTCTGAAACTGAACTACTCCTTTAAAGCTTCTACAGTAAGTACATGAAACTTATTTCTAACTTGCACTGTTTTACAAGTATAGCTGATTATTTTCAAGACTTCCTGCATATTTACCATTAGTCTTTGTACTAATGGATACTGATAGTTGTAAATAGTTGTAAATGTACATTGTGCTCAATTTAGCATGTTACCTGAAAAATAAAGATATTTCCAATCACTTGATTTACTTACAGGCCTTTGAGGTGACCAATGCTTTATTTTATTTTTTTATTATCATTATAATTTAAAACATAGTTAATCTCATATTATTTACAGGTCTTTAAGGCGACCAATGTTTTTTTAAAAAAAATTTTAATATAATTTAAAACTTGGTTAATCTCATGTTAGTTACCTCTACTTTTCCTATTTAACAGACTTATACAAACTTATACTAATAAATAGACTTACACTTTAATAGACCTACAAAATCATCTTCCCCTACACCAGTAGTCGGCTCGCTTTCAGTCATTCCTTGCTCCAGTCCATCAAGTGGACTCTCAAATCAAAAATCTAGCAGCTCTGAAGACTGTGGTCCATCCTCCCAAATCAGAAAAACATGGCCAGAGACATTTCAGATTCCTTGGACTGCAATGGTTATGGACATTCATTCAGCAGTGGCAGATGGCAAGAGACCTTCAGTGGCAGCACGGCGACAAATGGCCAACATGCGGAAAATGTGTCACAGTCTGCCAAAATATACTCAAAGTTTTGCTGATTTCCATGATAATGGTTAGGTACTAGGAAATGGTTATATCTCACTGTTAATTCAAATTAACAAATTTACCAAATCAAATTAACCTACTGATACATATGGCTGCATCAGATTCCAGCCTGATCTCCCACCAGAGGAGACCGATGAAACCGTTGAGCAGAAACGTCAGCAGCTGGAGATATACCATACAGATGGAATATCTGGCAGAAGAAAATTTATGTTATGTGACTGCCTGACATTGTTTTTTCTTTGGAATATTTTAGGTGCAAAACCAGGAAGCTGCATTCATAAATGGATGATTAGTTTTGAGGGGCAAATAATCTGTGAGGGCATCCAGCCAAGTTTTCTGTCTGGACTTGCTGCTGTGTTTTCGACACAATTTCAATGTGGAGTACCAAGCTGAGGCTGCATCCATGTTGGAATTCATTCAGAGGTAAGATGCTTAGATTCATTTATTAATTTCTATTCAAATTCTCGTTATGTAAACTTTTACCCACACTAATTCTGATTGTACGCAATAGTTTTTTCAGGTGCTTCATTTGTATAAATCCAGAAAAAAAAGGCACCAAGAGTGAACAATTAATATTAAAACTGAACAGGGAACCACACACAGGTTTTGAAGTTAGACTGCATTGTGTTCATTTTTTTATGTTTCAAAGGCTATATTTGTACATTGTATTAAAACATGGTTTTATAGCAAGACTCCCGAGGGGTAATTCATAAAATCTAAGAAATATCTAGAAAAATAAGTCCACCTTATTTGTTAGCAGTCTATTTCTCAGTATAATAACATATTTGTAGTTTACAGTTATAAAAGTGCATATAATCATTAACTGTTAATTCTATTGACCATTGGTTTATTGTACCGTTAATGTAGGAAATAACAGCTTTATGCAATGATTTTCAAAAACAGAAACAAACTGTACATTTCAACAACAGCAAGACACAACTGTGCTGCCAGTCACTTACTGTTTTTTAACGGGACAAAAATCTGCTAAACTCATTTTAAATAATAAATATAATCTGATAGCTTTAACAGAAGCATAAACTTTATCAGTTTAGAAATTGATGTTTAAAGAGCCAGTAAGATGAAAATTCTAAGCTTCCTATCACTGTTTATAAGTCCTCTACATTAGGTTTAAATCCATCCAAGGTTAAAAAACATTGTCATTTTGTCAAAATATCATTTTAAAATTACCTCAGTTCTCAGAGATCCCCAAACGGTTCGCGCGAAGCTGTTCAAAAGATTCAGTTTCCTTAAACCCCACCTTTCGGTAGCATACTGTGTTCTCATTGGTCAACTAACAAGCAGTTTGGATTGGTTGTTCCGCACACACCTCCACGGTAAACTATGCGTTAGCATCTGTTTGGGGTGAATTATGTCTTATTCCTCTCACCACGAAGCAAACAATAAAATAAAAAACTTGAACAGTCTCGCTGCTTTTTCTTCTGTGTGGGTGTATTCAAGCCGCACGCTTCAGTTTAAATCTGAATAGCGCGTTCAGCGTGGGGGCTTGGTCACATTGGATATAACGAAGGGAGAGATGAAAAACAGTTGATATGAAATATCGCGTTGTTTTCATATGGATTACTTTATCACAGAATATCTGTTTTTGGCAGCACATGTTTAGTTTTAGACATGTCAAGCTTTCTATAGATATCTCTCTCATGTCTCTTCGTTGAGTATTCACGGAGTTACACTTCATTTTAATGATGTGTTTGTACATGACGATCAGCATAAACAAAGACTGCAGACAGCACACATACTGATAAGACGCTCGGGAGAAAACAGACACATAACTTCATAATCATACTTCGCGTTGTGATTCGGAGATGCTCGTTGTTCTAAATTAAGTTGGTAATGAACCATCTTTTATGGCCAAACGCTTTGAAAATCCCGCTGTACTCACAGAGATTAGAAAAGCAGTCATCAGTGAAATGTTGTGAACACAACAAAAGGGATTTGTTGTACTGCTCTGGTATTGTGGTGAAAATGAATTGTAGCCATTGGTTCTTCTGATCTTCATTCTTTGGCAGTGAAAATAAAACAAACGGTCTCCTCGACACGATGCTCTCACACCAACCAGAGCGTCTGTGTGGGGGGTGGGGCAGGTCAGAGTTCCGTTTCTCCCAAGACGGTAGGCGGAGATTATTATGCAAAGTGCTCCTAGTGACGTACATAGAGATGGGCAAAAGATTTGAAATCTATAACGACTCGTTTCAGCGATTCAGAGTCGACTCCTTACTTTAGAAGCCAATAACTTTATAAATCGTGTACTTTTTGGTTTCATTATTTGCACATTGTTTACACAGATGGACAGCTACATCATACACTGTAATACAGGTAATTTTTGATTTCCCATCTGTGTGGCTCTTTAAAATCAATTACTCTATAGAAAAAAAATGAACACAGCATTACTTCCGGAGCCCAACTGTTGCACTCTTGATATAGCTATTTTTATTTTTATTATGAACAATAAGAAAAAGAAGCAAATTACAAACACAATAGAACAAATAAATGTTTTCGTAAACTTTTAATTTATTCAGCTACAGTAGGGTAACAAGAAATATTACACAAACGTAATAGTTTATAAATAAAACACTGCATGTTTCCTTATCACTCCAAGGTGTATGTAACTTTTAAGTAGTACTATGTTACGCAGATATATCTGTAAAGCTGTAAAAACTAAAGTCTCAGATCCAAAGAGATATTCTTTCTAAAAGTTAACAGTCAATCAAACCCTCCTAAAATGCCTCATTCTAACATGCCCCCACATGTCTATGTCATGTATCTATGAGGGAAGATTTGCATAACACCGCCCAAATGTTCATGCAGAAAAAGAAGGCGTACCTTTTATTCTCACTTTTATTCTTCACGCTCTGAAACGTGCCCCTGAACGAAACGAACTGTGATTGGTTGTTTGACATATCTGTCAAATGGCCTCATGGGTGGGTCTTGGCCAGAAAGCTGCCATGAATTCCAGACCTTCAGCCGTCAGTTTGAAGGTCTGGCTATGCGAGACTACCATTTTGGTGTCCACATAAAATTAAGTTTAAAAATAATTGTATATACATAATAATGTTGTAAACAATTGTGATTAAGTTTACTGGTCAAGTACACTGTTTGAAATAGGTGGCCAGTTGAATGCCTGCAATATAAGCTGAAGTAGAAGTTTCATCATTCAGGGTAAATCTTTTGTCATGTGGTGTAATGCAAACACTCTGTTACACCACAGTCTCATCCATTATATTTGATGACAGTAACACCATTAAATTAACAATGTTAGCATCTTATTCATATTACAGATAAATGGTGAATGCTCAATATTGAAAAATATGTGTTAAACATAATAAATATAATTTTTTTAATGCAATTTTGTATTGATTCATTTGTGTTAATGGTTAATTTTATAAATTAAGTAAGCACAGACCCAGTAGATTGGGTGGCACTCTTAAAGCACATTCACAACAAGAACAATAACTATAAAATATAACTAAAAAAAGTAAATATATTAGCCCTTACACCAATGATGATAACACTGTTTGATCTAAGAATGCGCTGCAGTCTATAATGGGCCACTTTACATTTACATTTATTCATTTAGCAGACACTTTTATCCAAAGCGACTTACAGATGAAGAGCACTTTAAATGCTCAAACTTAATGCTTTATCATTTATAGCTGTAAAAAATAAATAAAATAACAATAAGAAAAATCACGTAGATTCTAACAATATAATTTCTCTGTGCAGTTATCGTGTGCAGTGTAACCTGCTATTCTTATAGATTTAGAAAGATTTTTTAAAACTATATCTTTATCTTGATTATAGTTATTGTACTTGGTGTGAACGTGCCTTTAGCAAGAAAAAGAGAAAGTTATTTATTGAGGACTGCAACTGGTAGAATAACAGCTTGAGTCTCCCCTCACTATAGTATGTCAAGAGAGGTCACTGAGGGGATTCTCCACCCAAAATACTCATCCTGATAATGACATTTATGCTGAGTGGATTACTGAAAATGCACATTCATTCTCTGCAAGTAGGAGGTGCTTTTAGAAATGTAGGGCCCTATTTCAATGATCTAAACGCAAAGTGTAAAGCGCACGTAACGTTCAATACACCAATCAGAGTGTCATCTCCCATTCCCTTTAAGAGCGAGATGCGCTCGCGCCATGGCAAATTTGTTGGTGGAAAAGCTGAATGGCTCTCAAGCGAAGAAACCGATCAGCTTGTGTGCAAAGTTAAAGCGCGCGAGCAGATAATCTACGGGAAAAGCAGGATCTACCAAAGCTTCCTGAGGTGAAGAAGGCGTGGGATGAAGTAGAATTTCATTAATCATTATAAGTAATAGGCTGAATTGCAAATAGGTAGCCTAATTCTAATACATGCAATGACTATCCATCATTACATTTTTACATTTATGTAGCCTACACAATAATATTATTTTACACTGTAATACATTTGTTTTTAATATTTGGCATGTTTGTGTGATGTGCATCCCTGTGTGTAATAAGCAAAGTCAACGCACACTGTGGACCCGCCCAGAGGCGCATTTTCTACCAACGCGCTCTTTAAATAACAAAAAAATATTGCGCCATTGACATCAGACTTTAGACCAGGTTTGAGTTGGTCTATGGCGCAAGTCTATTTTCAGCTCCTTAAAAAAGCAATTCGCCAGCAATGCGCCTGAACGCACATCTTTATTTTAGACCAGCACGCCCATGGGCGCACAAATGCATTTGCTAATTAAACAACGTGGCGCTGGACGGGAAAATGTGAACAGCGCTGGACTGAAACAAGCAAACACACTTGCGTTGCACCTTGCGTCACATTGCGCCGGGTGTATAGGATAAGATAGGGCCCATTGTGATTTCCCTGGTAATAGCTGCATAACTGATACTTTTTTAGGTAAAATGAAAATGCAAGCGCTTTTCTGAAGAAAATCAGTTCCCTTCAGAGGTTTATTCATATAAAAACTTGAATTAGTGAGAATGAGAAAAGTTAGAAAAAATATAGCCATTATTGACGAGGAAAGTCCACTGATGAGTTACCAGTGTTTTATTTTATTTTAACTTAGTCAGTTAATTAAAATATATAATCTTGATTTATCGCATGATTGTCATGAATTAACTCACGAATCATCACAATTTAATTGCACATTTTTATCTATTCTAAATGTAACTTAAATTAATACTTTTCCCCATGGTTTCACAGACAATGCTTAAGCTAGTCAAAGACCAAAATATGTTTTAGCTGAAAAAATTTTGCTCTGACATATCTTAAAATATGTCAGTGTCATTGTACTGTGCCAAGATGCACACCTGCAACATTTTCTTATGGGGTATTTTTGTAAAAGTTGCTAAAATAACTTAATTTAACTAAGGCCTAGTCCTAGCTTAAGATAAGACCAGTTTGTGAAACCAGGCCTTCAAGTTTTCAATCTAATCAACATGTGCATTGACAAATATGGATGCTTTATGTAATATGTTTATTTTAGTTATTTTAATGAAACAATAGTTAACGGAGCATGAAGAGTAGACATGTTCCATAGGTCATAGATGTTTTTCAAAGAACTTGTTCATGTCTATTAGACACATGAAGAAAAAAAAAAACAACAACATACAAATACTAGGTTCCCATTACTTATCTTTCTTTACATTGAGCAATTTTTGCATTTTCGCAAGACGGCAGCTCACTTCTTCTAAACATGCAGAATGTACATTTATTATTTATTATCACATTCGTTTGCATATACTGTATTTTAATGCAGCTAAATTCTAATAAATGTTTTTATTGATATATTTTACTGTTTCTGTTGTCAGACAACGGGATAAATATGAAATAGTGAATAAAACGCGACCCATTAAGACGAACCAGTTCTCCCTTCCAAAATGTTAATATGAACAAAATCCTGATTTATAATTGTGTCGTCGTCTGATAAAAATTAAATAGGCTACACACAAGAGTTTCTCTTTTATGCTATGGGGGGAAATGTACCCACTGTGCTACGAGCAACGAACACTTTCTTTTATATGTTCTACATTTCATATATTTATATATAACATGTATTCGACATTAAAAATACATAACAACAACAACAGAAAACCATACCGAATGCAGAAAAGCCACTTCTTTTCCCGAATTGTCTCTTTCACTATCTCTTCTTCTGATTTTCTTTTCAAATAGTTCTCTATGTGCAGTAAAGAAAGATCTGAGAATCTGTCCTGTGCCACTGAAGATCGGAGCCAGATTCTCCGATGAAGCCGAACCAGAGGGCAGCGTGAGTGCAGACTGCAGAAGTCGGGAAAAGTTTCGAGATTTGTTCTTCCGTAGCGTACTTCATCTTGAAGTTTCTCAAGAGTTTTAGGCGATGCGATCGCACATTTCAGAAGATCCACTTCAGCTGCCACAAGCCGAGGGTGAATCTTGAGGCTTTCGTAACGTGACATGCTTAAACTGAATCCTGCATCACACGCCACACTCAAGACCACCGCTTCAAATCTTCTGACCAATCCAGCCAGAGATGACTCAGTCCACCACATTTTTACCGGGTTTATATATACATATACATATATATATATATATATATATATATATATATATATATATATATATATATATATATATATATATATATATATGTATGTATGTATGTATATATATATATATATATATATATATATATATATATATATATATATATATATATATAAAACGGATATTTGTTAACTTGCTAAAGCGAGAAAGTAACCAAAAGATCCTCGTCTCAATCTGAGAATAATTAGTCGCGATGGTGTGGGGCTTATAACTACAAATAAAATTTGAAAATTTGAATTTTTTAATTTCTATATTTTATTAAAAGCTCAGACAAAATCATTATTGGCTCTCGTTAATAATCACTGATCCCTTTGGTACATTAAAAAGGCATAAATATAAATTAATAATAATAATAATATTAAAAACAACAATAATAATAACGTTAACTAATATATATATATATATATATATATATATATATATATATATATATATATATATATATATATATATATATATATATATATACACACACGGGCAGCGGGCCAAATCAGCCGCCGGGCCACCGGGAACATGGCCAGTTCGTTCCTGATGATGTGTAATGATAACTTTGGCTGAGTTATAACGGTTACAATGACTTACCCATCAGAAGAGTCCAGCAGACACCTGCAGCGTAACACCGTTTGACCATCATGCCTCAGTCTGTACTGACGTCTGTCAGAAGAAGCGTTAAACTCCGAGCGCTGAACACTACGTACTAAAGCCTGAGTGCAGAAGACGATCCGCGCGTATATGTGCGTTTATACGACTGTCTGTAGGTTATAAATGGAGTTACGACGTTCGTTCAGTGTCTGGCTGTAGATTCACTGTGTCATCATGAGTTAGAATGTTCCAGTCATGTGATGTGAGCGTTTTTGCCCCGCCCACACCAGTCACGTGAGGGAGAACTGCGTGTCACTTTATAACGCTGACATGATTGCATTCACTATAACTGTGTTTATTGCCAATATAAACTGTTAAACAGAAAATAAATTTTAGTACAAGCGTTATTTGTTAACAACGCTGTTAAAGCTACAGGAATAGAGAGGTCACATTAGACAGTTTAAATCATAACTACATCCAGATGCATAATTTCACAAGACATTAAAAATAATATTATAAGTTATAATATTAATGTCATGTTTATTGTAATTAACAGCAAGCAACATACATTAAATTGATTAATTTATAAGTTCATATTTAATTAATATAAAATAGTGTACAGCTGATTGCTTGCTGTTAATAAAAAATTAAGAAATTATATTCAAATATTATTTTATAATTTATTATTCAAATGTAAAATTGTGGAACTTAATTTTATGTTACACAATATAATTTATTAAAAGTCTATTAAATATTTTATAATTTATATATTTATACATTCAACAGTAAAATTAGATAGTTATGATTCTAAACTTTCTAAAGTGACATCTTTATGTATGTTGCCAAACCTAGTACTCGCAAAACCAAAGTAATGGGTTTGATTCTCAGGGAATGCATGAACTAGTAAAATATATATCTATAATCCATTGTAAGTCCCTTTAAATGAAAGCATCTGCCAAATGCATGAATGTACATGCATTTAAGGAAGCATCTGGGACAAGAGAAAGCCGTAGTTTGACCTCCTCTTACCTCAGATGAGCACTGGCCATTCTCCAAGAAACTACAGGCACACTTTCTCATCTCAAACTCAACTCCTCTACTAGATCTCACCATGAGTCAGAGTGAGTCACAACACCGTCCTACAATACATGCAACTGATCACGACGGAAGCTCTGATGAAAGCTGGAGATAAACCGTCAGTATTGAATGCACTGGTGAAGTATTTCAGAGCAACCGCAGGTTAAAGGTCAGTGAGCACATGTGTTTGCTTCTGTGTGCCTCTGTCTGCTGTGTCATGCTCTTGGGCTGTAATTTGTTTCTTTAAGGAATTACTCCGTGAATGAGGCAGGAAATCACATTAGTCAGAGAGTGTTTGTGGGAGGGGAATCCAGACAGACGGCTTCCCTCAACATGAAGATAAAGAACAGCAACAAAACAGAAATACGCTCATATTTTACCACTAAACCCAACAGATAAATAACCATCTTTTGCATGAAGTTACTGAAGACCCTCTTAAGACATAGAAAACATTGCAACATAAGTTTTATAGCAATTACTTTAAAACTTGGTTCCTTTGATGTAATGAAACAGAAATCTATGAATGGTTGTTTCCACCACAGAATAATGTATTAATAATTTATAATAATTTATTTTCAAAATGTGCGATTTTGGGCAGAAAATATGAGCTGGCGTTGTTCTTTCATGAGTTTGATCATACACAATAAGAAATAATAGTAAGTAATACAGTTCACTCATTATATCTTAAATATGATTTATTCTTTCATATCTTTGCCCAATTACAAAGAATAGAATCTTCTGTTCTACAAAACTGTTTATCTGACAGAATACAGGTGATGAGTGACAGATCTCTCTCTCACACACACACACACACACTCTTACACTTGTGTATGTGTTATTTCCATTGCCTGAGTGGGTAACTGCCAAAAGTGTCAATGTCACTCATAACATGTCTCACATCAACACGATTCTGGCATCAGGGAGGAAGAAACACACACGCACACACACTTGTGATGCTATAGCAGACAAGCTTGTCATACGCGCTAAACTCAAAAACAATGAACACAGAGTCAAAGAAAAGTGCATCTTAAGTGAAAATCATTCACAATCATGCTAAAATCATCCTCAATCCCAGAGTGCAAAGCGGTTGTAGGGTCACAAGGGGTTTACGCCATCACATGTCCCGTCCGGCTCAAAAGCCCTTGTGAGGAGGGTGAAAGGTCAAGAATCACGGCCTCAGAGCCGCTCCTATGCCACATAGTGGTACTGGTTTGGGTTTTCTTTGTCGCGCTCCATATAATCACGGTCGATCAGTGACTCGATGCGCTTCTTCAGATCAGCCGGCTGCACAGAGAGAGATCCAATCATCAACACATGGGATGATGGGAAATGACCACACATCTGACCAATGATGTAAAATCTATTTAGTAGAGCACTTATATCTACTAGCTGAGAAAATGTTTAATAGACTACAAAAAATGAAATGGTAAGACTTTACTTTTTTTTTTTACTATTGTGCTTTTTTTTTTTTTTTTTAAGATTCCTAAAATTGTTTTGGGAGTCTTCTACAATTGGTTTACACTACCTGAATATAGTGATTTTTTTTGTTACAGTATTTATTAATCTTTGTTAATGTAAATGAAAATACAGTTGTTCACTGTATATGTAAGTTCACATTGCATTAACTAATGTTTACATATACAAATTTCGAATTTAATAATGTATTTGTAAATGTTGAAATTAACTAAGATCATTAAATGCTGCAGAATTATTGTTCATGCTTAGTTCATGTTAACTAATACATTTAACTAATTGACCTTATTATAAAGTGTTACCATTCATTTTTAAATAAAAATAATAATATATACATGATTTATATATCGTAATGGATTATAAGATACAACTAACAAAGTGGTAAGATTGTAAATCAATATATTTTATTGCCTTAATTATTTATAAAGTGAAATGTTGTGTAATAAGTGGTATGACTGCACCATAAAAGTCCATTTAGTTTGAATTTGACACTTACTCGCAAATGCTTTCTCCACGGAAGCTCTGCTTTCAAATAACTTAACTCAAATCAATATTTCATGTCTAATTATTTTCTTAGGTGGCAAGTAGCTGTGTAATAAGCGGGATAATGCACATCCAGCCAGTTGTTATCGCAGAATATCCCCCAACAGGGTCTTATCACCCTTGCATATGCAGCCCTAATGCACATTATTTATATATACATATATTTACAGATTCATGTGTTACATTTGAAATTAGCTGCTTGTCATGTGTTTGTTAGGTAAGTATTATAATGTATTATAAATGTGCTTTGACATCATAAAATGCATTATAAGGTGCGTAAGAAGACAATTCATGCATTCAAATCCTTTAATTATGTATTCATCATAATATATCAAGTCAAGTGAAACACTCCTGTGATTTATCAAGAGTTTAATAATTTCTGAGTTTCCAGGCCTGCAGGGCCGATATTTATAGAACATTATTCATGATATGAATAATGACGCTACTGTTTTCAGTAGAGCTGCATTAATGCTGAAACTGAATAGTTTTTTATAATTTATTAATTTTATAGCATTAACACTATTATTTGCCTGTTTATTTCTGTGAAGCTGTGTTGAATGAATCTGTATTGTATAAAGCGCTATAGAAATACAAGTGACTGTTTGATTAGTGTAGATGTTGATGAGTAAACAGATGAATGTGTGTCACATGTGTCACCTTGACTGGGAACTTGAGCTGGTTGTAAAGTTCAGAAACCAGCAGGTTGTGGCTCAGAGTCTTCCTCATCTTCATGATCCTCACCACCGCTGCATCGATCTGATACTGACGATCCTGAAACACGCGCTCGGTTGTGCTCACCTGCTCCTCCACCTGACAATCACATGACCATCACATGACCATCAGCTCATCTGCATATTCATCAGCCATTACCAGCATAATTACAAAAGAATAAGCTGGACAGATGCAACACAGTCACACACTCACCGTCTCCTTCATCTGGATCTGGTTGATTTTAATGCGGAAGAGTTTGTGTGTGAAGTCGCTGTTGAAGTGGAAGCGGTCGGCATCCTCCACGTCTTTCCCACGTGGAATTTTATTGAGCACTCGTGCTTTCCCACAGGCCAGAGACTGAAGTGTGCGCTTGAGCTCACCATCCTCTGACAGACACACACACACACGTTACTGACTGATATTGCACACATCACCCAAACGTTACTTATGGCTGACACACACAAAACACATACAAGTGTTACTGAATGCTAGGACACAATACATATACAACACAAGAGTTACTGATCGCTAATGCACACACCACACAAATGTTACTGACCGCTGACACACACACAAGCGCTACTGACCACTAAAACACACATAACAGGAGTGTTAACGATCAATGAAACACACACACACACACACACACACACACACACACAAACACACACACGTGTTATTGGCTGCTGAATCACGCTTACAGACACAAAAACAAGTGTTACTGACCGCTGACACACACATACATACATATCAGAGCAGGGGAACGTACCGATGCCTGTGGCCGTACGGATATCCTCCACTGAGCACTCGTCAGACTCATTAAACATTAGCAGGACGAGAGTCTGAAACAAAGACACCTGCAGCTCCTTCTTACCCTGGAGAGACACACAGTCAGTATCACTCAATGCTCGTTCAAGGCTGCTTTTCTTTGATCACAAATACAGTAAATATTATGAAATATAATTCAAATTGAATATAGTTGTTATCCATGTAAAATGTAATCTTTATCTGTGATCAAAGCTGATTTTTGAGCATCATTAATCCTGTCTTCAGTGTCATATGATCCTTCAGAAATCATTCTAATATTTTGATTTGCTGCTCAAAACTGATATACTATTAAATAATTGAAATATTCAGCTATTCAAAATGTTAATTATTTGGGGTAAGAAAAAAACTTATTTATCAGTGATGCAATAAACTGATCATAAATGGGGTTATTTTGAACTTTCTATTCATTACGGACTAGTTTTTTTTATCAATTATGACTTTTCATCTAATAATTTAGCCTTTTTTTCATAAGTTCTTCGGTGAATGCAGAACTTCTGCTGTGTCTCGTCTGTCAGTGTTCAGGCGTCACTATATTGGCTCTATATGATGGTTTTATTGTACTGAGTGTGTGTGTATGGGCTGCATTCACCTCTTTAAACTCAGTTCTCAGGACTGCATGGCCCAGTGTGGGCTGCCACTGTAGTTTACGCCCGCTGTGCTTCCCCAGATAGAATAGCTTAAACACTTCCTGAAGTTTCACCATCTGAAACACACACACACACACACTCATCAGACAGGGTGTTGTGTGTCCGCTGCATTAGCCACAAACACACATAAACTCTCACACACATACACACACACACACACACATCTATCAGACAGGGTGTTGTGTGTCCACCACATTATCCACAATCACAAACACATCCACCCCACCCACACACACACACACACCTCTGCAGGCAGATGGACATTCGTCGGTGTGTATGAGGGCCAGTAGCCCATTGTCAGGATGTTGACGGTCAGCTCGATGTTGCTGGGATCACTCTGGTTCTGCATGTACTGCACACACAAACACACACACTGCATTAGGACTTTCAAATGACACACAAATAAAACACACTTAACACCTCATGAGAAAACATCAAACCACGTGTGAGGAGCTCAAACTGAACCTGACAGTTGCAACACCTCACAGGAAGTTCTGATATGCTCAGTTAAAATGTTACTACTATCTATCTATCTATCTATCTATCTATCTATCTAAGGAATGCTGACTTATATTAAATTACTTTTTTCACATCAACTGAAATGAAAAATGTATATATATATATATATATATATATATATATATATATAAAAAAAAAAAAATATATATATATATATATATATATATATATATATATATATATATTTTAATATATATATATATATATATTAAATATATATATATATATATATATATTTTTTTTTTTTAATATATATATATATATAATAAAAATTTTTGTAAACTTTGCACATTTATTAGAAATAAAAAGGTAAAAAAGTCTGGAAAATTGAAATTTAGCTTAGGAGCATTCCATTATTGCGTGTAGATGTTACTTTCATTAAGATGTCTTTCAGTGCAAAAATCAAGCCCTGAGGTTCAAGAACTGCATGTACAGCTCAAAAACAGGATTGTGTTAAGAGTTAAGAAAAAAATCTGCTTCATTGAAGGTTCACAAAAGCATGTAGCCTTCATTATTCTTAATGGAAGAAGATTTAAATAACAGGGACTCTTCCTAGAGCTGGCTTCCTGGCCAAATTGAGCAATCGATGGAGAAGGGCCTTTTGTTACACTGGTGACCAAGAAGCTGATGGCCACTCTATCTGCGCTTCGTGATCATATATGGAGATGATAGAAAGTTACACAAGGATAAACATCACTGAAAAAAAAAAAAAACACCTAGGGACCTTGTTCTTGAGAACAAGATTCTCTTTTCTGACGAACTTCAGTTCCTAGCAATATGTATTGAGGAAACCAGGCACATGCTGTGTTTTTCAGCAGCAGGGACTGAGGGACTCAGAGTAAAAAGAAAGCTCAACAAAGAAAAATAAAAACATAGCCTAAATGAAAACCTAGTCCAGAGCATTCAGAACTTCAGACTAGGCAGAAGGTTCACCTTCAAATAGGACAATGACCCTAAGCACACAGCTAGAGGAAATGCAAAGTGACTTTTGTACAACTCCATGAATGACTGTGATTGTTCACACCTCTCTTTACCCTCCCTGTTGGGCTAATGCCGGCCAGTGCTCCTTGTGCAGTCTTCGGTCACCAAATAGCTTTACATTTTGAATATTTAAAAATCGTGACTTGGTGACTTTTATGGCACTTGGTATGTGAAAACACCAAATAATTGAGGGCATGATTTGAAAAGCTCCCCCTATGAACTGGTGTGCCTGTAACAGGAACTATGTGAAATAAAATCAATAAATCAACCACAATTTTGTAAAAAAGTGGACAGCAAGGAAGGGGTAACACTCTAAAACATCAAGAGTGCAAAACAGACACATCCACTCACACACACTCAATCACAGACACACACACACAACTATAAACACTCAAATTAATCGTTGTCTCTATAACCATATAGCCAAAATGAGTCAGAAAACTGAAAAGAGGTTAATATCAGATCAGGCACAGAAGGATTTAGCTCTGATAAGGCATTCTTGTTCATTTTTGTTAAATTTTTATAGATTTTAATGTTTTGTATAACAAAATGATTTCTGTATTCAGGTTTGACTGTAGTAATAATATATGACATTTCAAATCAACTTTTAAAACATAAAAAAATATATAAACCTTGACAAAAAGTAGTCTTTGAGAATGCCTTAATATACATTTCAATCCACAACCTAATAAAAGTAAACAATTATGAAAAAAACAACAACTAGGGAATAAATATATAAGTATAAATTCCTATACAGGCATCTAGTGGTTACACCATGAAATTACAGATTTTTCTTTCTTTGCTCTCACCAGAAGATGCTAATCTGCCTAAAAAAAAATATATTTTAAAGGCCTAGTCTATAAAAGAAAAAATAAAAAATATTATTGAACAAAAATACATTAGATTGATTTTACTGCAGAAAAGAAAAGTTACATTTCAGGTGTCCGGTCACTTTTGAGCACTAAGACCATGAGTTTGACTCCCAAATGATGAGCACACAAGGGTTAAGTGGGCCAGACGGGGCTAATAGCCTCAGACCTGTAGCACAGAGGCCAAAATAGCACTGCATTTCCACCGTCGGGCCAGAAGCTCTTGTGCGCTTCACAAAAACCTGCCCTTTACACACCTCTCAGGAACAACGACATGCAGCCCCATCATTTAACCAACAAAGAGAAGTTATCAGAAAACTAATAAGAAAGAAGTCACATGAACTAGCACAGTCACAAAACTAACATGAGAAAAGCGTTTAAATATTTAATATAATAAATATTAAAATCCAAAAGCATCAATGTTTCACTATAATACATTAATCATAATGAATTAATCTATCTGGGTTGAAAATTAGTCACACAGAAATAAAGTGTTACGAACATAGCCTGCAAATTCAGTCAAGTCTGTTTCTGTTTATTTGTTGTCACAAGAACAATCATTTCAATATTTCAGACGAGACTTATGACAGATAAAATCTGGTACTAAATAAATACATGATTGTGATAGTGAATAAGAAGCTGATGTCTGATTTCTTCAAGTGGTCGCATTTACCATGTTTACTATGGTAACGTTAATGGCTATAGCGCGCAGAGTCTTTTGCATCGCTTATAAATATTTCTCCCTTGTATGGTGATTTTAATCCACATTGGATCAAGTTATTTCAAACACTCGCTGCTGACTGAAAGTAAGTTTTGAGATCGACTTATTTAAAAAGTCAGTGGTGCTGACGCTCTCCAGACATTTATTTTATTCATAACCACTCCTCTAGCCCCATCTGGCCTGCTTTGATCCAATGTTTTTGTTGGATAAATTGTATTCAATTTTTCATTAAATACAATTTAAATTCATGTCTTGCACTATATTTAATGCCCTTTGAATGGAACATATAAACTCCCTTTTGGACTGGAATCATGGCAGAATATCCTGTGAAGTCCATTTCACAGGGACACTTACAGTCAAATAGAACCACGTATAAAGTGATCAGAGATACATGCAAAATGTGCAGAGCAGGGGGTCGCGAGAACTGGAATTGAGAACCACTGAAATAGGTAACACTCTAGAACAGGGAACACATATTCACTATTAAATAAGTCTTTTTCTGAACAAACATCTAATTTACTGCTTATTAATAGTTAGAAAGGTAGTTCTTAACTTTAGCTATGGTTAGGATTAAGGGAACTAAAATATGGACATGCAGAATAAAGCATGTTCTTTATAAATAATAATAAACAGCTAATATGCTAGTAATATGCATGATAATAAGCAACTAGTTAATAATAAAAAAATATATATATATATAATGAAACTTTGTAAAGGAATGTAAAACAAAGTTAAAATAAAATGCTAATAAAAATGAAGCGTGTAGGTGCATCCCAATTCACATATGTACTATTCTTTGATTTTTTTGTAGTATAAATAGTGTGAGTAGAGTGTTCACACTGAAAAATCAAATAAGAAAAACTGCTCTTTAAATGTCATAGTTGAGTACATAGCCTAGCACATATGTACATAGCGTATAAGTGCACAGTGCATAGAACGTCATTCAGGACGCACCTTGTGTGTTAAGGAGTATGTAAGCGCAAACACACCTGTTTGAACTGGATCATGATGTCTTTGGAGAGTTCCATGTCTTTGAACATGCCCTCTAGTTTACTGGTGAACGCTGCTCCACACTCTACAACACACACACACACACACGTCACTTCACAGACAAAATATCGCTAATACCACTTACACAGAAAAAATACTTTTTAAACACTTTGAAAACTTGATATTTTGCACATTCTGGAATAACATTTTATAACTAAACTGGAACGTTAGCAAAAAGTTATTTATCTACTTTATCAGTTTTAGCAGTTACATTTAAAAAGTCCATAAAATTTAACTTGTTTATATTTTATTACACCTTTATTTAAGTTACTGATTTTTTTTTTAGGTTTAGTTAGTTTAACTGTTTAGTACTGTAGTCTGATGGGTGAACATTCAGAAAACTGTACAATTCAACAAAAATGAGAAACTGCATTTTTCAGTAGTTCACCAGTTTCACTAGTCACAATGAAACTAACTAGGGTTTTTACTGGATGTGTCTGATTACACTGAAATCTAGGCAAAACAGCAACTCAACCACAGCTGCGTGGTCACTTCCTGTTCACACGACCATGTGACTTCACTGCCAAGAAACTGATCAGTGGAGTTTCCACAGCAACCGTCTGACGACCAATGAGAAGTCCGATTGAGAACAAACCATGTTTGAGTTTAGACAGCATTGACTTCTCAGCATCAACCGAGGCGCTCTTGCCCACCAGCAGACGCTTGGCCAGATCCTTCTTATAAAAAGCCTCAAAAACGTCCTTTCCTGCAGCAAACACACACGGCACAGTTCAGCTTCATTTGTGTGTAACTTTCATTTAAACTGAAGCTGGAGCTCCAGATTACCATGGATGAATCGGAAGATGATCATGATCTTGTCCAGAATCCTCTCCAGCTCCTCCTCTGTGGCCTCCTTATTTCCAGCGCGCAGTTTAGAATCCACGTACTTAGCTGAGGAGACACAGTAAGATCATCAAATAATCCTGAAACATAAACTGTATGAAATACACACACATCGATCAGGCATAACATTAAGACCATCTTCCTAATAATGTGTTGGTCCCCTTTTTGGTGCCAAAACAGCCCTGACCTGTCTAGTATGGACTCCACCAGACCCCTGAAGGTGTGCTGTGGTATCTGGCACCAAGATGTAAGCAGAAGATCCTTTAAGTCCTAAAAGTTGCAAGGGGAGGCCTCTATGGATCGGGCTTGTTTGTTTAGTATTTCCCACAGATCAGGGTTGCACGATTAACTGAATGCTATTAATCGCGACTGTCATGCACATTTTGTCAGTAAAGAAGTTCTGTGATCAGTAGTAAATCTCCATCACCTGCCTTCTGTTGGAGCAGCATTTACTACACAGAACTGTAGTTCTCTGACAAGCTATACAAAATTGCGTTCATAAATCACAGATGATATAATAGTAGGATTTTGAAATCGTTTAAATCATCTGCGATAATGACTGCTGTTTGCATATCTTCTCAGTGAAAAACGTCTCTGTATAGTAAAAGCTGCTCCATCTGAGAGCACATCAAAATACCACATTTAAAGGCACAATAAGTAACTTTTTAGGTATTTTATTATCTAAAATCAATATTTTTATTCATAAATATGCCCTCAATGGTGTACAAATACCTATGCCAATGTTTAAACTAATCCTTGTAAATGAAGAATTTATTATCTTTATATACATGGGACGGGTAGGTTGACGGAGGCTTCCATGTAGTTCCGCCATCTTGCAAAACTATAATAGCAGAGAGGGACAAAAAGTACTAAGCCAACGCGTTTCCACAGCGCGTTTTCGGTCAGAGCCAGAAACGCAGGTGCAGAGCAGTGAGAGGCGCTTGAAACTGCACCGGCAAGTTTAAAAGTCTGGATTGCATTCTTATTATGGACCATACATATGCCGCGCCACAGGAGAAGAAAACATTGTCGCCAAAACAGTCAAAAATAGAACGTAAAAGGAAACGTGACCGTAGATTACAGAAAACAAGAGTTAATGTCGGGGAAGCTTTTTCTAGGTGGAAAGAGCTAATGCTGGATAAAGATTTCAAAAGAGACGCTGAAGTGGCCAGTTTTCTTCTCGACAGGTAAGTCAGTGTTACAATCTATATTATAATATTTTTTTTATATCTAACAATGCATATAACTCAGAAAATATAACGAATAAATTAGACATAACTACTAATTACAATATTTCATGTTTTCCACAGTCAGTAATTCATACTGTAACATTCGTTTGTTTATGGTCATGTTGCAGTTTGTTTGAAATAACACACCTGTTCACCTGAAGGAAAACTCGACGAAGTGCTATTAGAATACATCCTGTCAAAACTTTTTGGTACATATCGCCTACCGTAGATGCAACGCGCATTTGAAAAAGCGAGGCGCTGGAGAGCAAAATTAGTTTGAATGCAAAATACAATTTCACCACTAGATGGGAGTAATTCCTACTCAGTGTCCCTTTAATAACGTTTTTACTCCAAACTCACTTCATATCTTTAGTCAAGTGTTTGAAATAACTACCACAGATGCTTGATTGGATTGAGATGTGGGGAGTTTGGCGGCCAAGTCAACACTTCAAACTCATGGTTGTGCTCCTGAAACCGTTCCTGACCCATTTTTGCTTTGTGGCAAGGCACACTATCCTGAAAGAGGCCAACAGGGAATACCATTTCCATGAAAGGGTGTACATGGTCTCCAACAATGGTTAGTCTATGCAGCCCCATTCGCAACAAATTGCGATGCACTGCACATTCTGGCACCCTTCCATCAGAACCAGCATTGACTTCTTGAGAAATCTGAGCTACTGTAGCTTGTCTGTTGGACTGGACCACACAGACCAGCCTTCGCTCCCCATGTGCATCAGTGAGCCTTGACCCTGTTGCCAGTTCACCACTGTTCTTTCCTTGGACCACTGTTGATAGATACTGACCACTGCAGACCGGTAACACCCCACAAGACTTGCAGTTTTGGAGATGCTCTAAACCAGTCTGACCATCACAATTTGACCCTTCTCAAACTAGCACAAATCCTTCTGCTTGCACATTTTTCCTGCTTTCAACACATCAACTTGGAAGACAAAATGTTCACTTGCTGCCTACATCCCACCCACTAACAGGTGCCATGATGAAGAGATAATCAGTGTTATTCACTGTTAGTGGTCATAATGTTATGCCTGATCTGTGTATATACATACATATACAGACATAGACACACACACACACATATATAAATACAAATATATATATATATATATATATATACAGTATTGTTCAAAATAATAGCAGTACAATGTGACTAACCAGAATAATCAAGGTTTTTAGTATATTTTTTATTGCTACGTGGCAAACAAGTTACCAGTAGGTTCAGTAGATTGTCAGAAAACAAACAAGACCCAGCATTCATGATATGCACGCTCTTAAGGCTGTGCAATTGGGCAATTAGTTGAAAGGGGTGTGTTCAAAAAAATAGCAGTGTCTACCTTTGACTGTACAAACTCAAAAATATTTTGTACAAAAAAATTTTTTTCTGGGATTTAGCAATCCTGTGAATCACTAAACTAATATTTAGTTGTATGACCACAGTTTTTTAAAACTGCTTGACATCTGTGTGGCATGGAGTCAACCAACTTGTGGCACCTCTCAGCTGTTATTCCACTCCATGATTCTTTAACAACATTCCACAATTCATTCACATTTCTTGGTTTTGCTTCAGAAACAGCATTTTTGATATCACCCCACAAGTTCTCAATTGGATTAAGGTCTGGAGATTGGGCTGGCCACTCCATAACATTAATTTTGTTGGTTTGGAACCAAGACTTTGCCCGTTTACTAGTGTGTTTTGGGTCATTGTCTTGTTGAAACAACCATTTCAAGGGCATGTCCTCTTCAGCATAGGGCAACATGACCTCTTCAAGTATTTTAACATATGCAAACTGATCCATGATCCCTGGTATGCGATAAATAGGCCCAACACCATAGTAGGAGAAACATGCCCATATCATGATGCTTGCACCTCCATGCTTCACTGTCTTCACTGTGTACTGTGGCTTGAATTCAGAGTTTGGGGGTCGTCTCACAAACTGCCTGTGGCCCTTGGACCCAAAAAGAACAATTTTACTCTCATCAGTCCACAAAATGTTCCTCCATTTCTCTTTAGGCCAGTTGATGTGTTCTTTGGCAAATTGTAACCTCTTCTGCATATGCCTTTTTTTTAACAGAGGGACTTTGCGGGGGATTCTTGAAAATAGATTAGCTTCACACAGACGTCTTCTAACTGTCACAGTACTTACAGGTAACTCCAGACTGTCTTTGATCATCCTGGAGGTGATCATTGGCTGAGCCTTTGCCATTCTGGTTATTCTTCTATCCATTTTGATGGTGGTCTTCCGTTTTCTTCCACGTCTCTCTGGTTTTGCTCTCCATTTTAAGGCATTGGAGATCATTTTAGCTGAACAGCCTATCATTTTTTGCACCTCTTTATAGGTTTTCCCCTCTCTAATCAACTTTTTAATCAAAGTACGCTGTTCTACTGAACAATGTCTTGAACGACCCATTTTCCTCAGCTTTCAAATGCATGTTCAACAAGTGTTGGCTTCATCCTTAAATAGGGGCCACCTGATTCACACCTGTTTCTTCACAAAATTGATGACCTCAGTGATTGAATGCCACACTGCTATTTTTTTGAACACATCCCTTTCAACTAATTCAACTAATTGCCCAATTGCACAGCCTTAAGAGCGTGCATATCATGAATGCTGGGTCTCATTTGTTTTCTGAGAATCTACTGAACCTACTGGTAACTTGTTTGCCACGTAGCAATAAAAAAATATACGAAAAACCTTGATTATTCTGGTTAGTCACATTGTACTGCTATTATTTTGAACAATACTGTATATATATATATATATATATATATATATATATATATATATATATATATATATAAAATCAGAAATGTTTCTTGAGCAGCAAATCAGCATATTAGAATGATTTCTGAGGCATAATGAAAACTAGAGTAATGATGCTGAAAATCCAGCTTTGAACACAGGGATAAGTTACATTTTACAATATATTCACCTAGAAAACAATTTTTAATTTGTAATAATATATCACAATATTACTGCTTTCACTGTATTTTTGATCAAATAAATGAAGCCTTGGTGAGCAGAATTAAAGTGATAGTCTGGTGTGGTGTTGTCACTCACCAATGAGCTCAGCAGGTTTGTTGGGTCTCTTGTTGATAAAGCTCTCGAAGGCTTCCTTCATGGCATTGATGAAAGTTTCGTTCCTCTGGAAGCAGCGCTGGGTCACGTGGTCCATCTTGTCCTTGAAGTCCAGAAGCTCCTGAACCAACTCTTTATCCTTCTCTGGAGAACTCACGATCTCTCCTCCAAAACTCTGCCAGATGTAGTGTTATTTTAGTATAGCTAAGGTACTATTGCCAGGTTTAATAATATTTTGCATGGTTTTGTTTTTTCATTTTAATGGTAATCAATTTGGATTCATTTTTTTCCCCATTTTTATTAGGTTTTTGAATATGCTTATGAAGTTATTATTTTTATTAAAAGTTTTATTTTAGCTGTTTTAGTACGTTACTAAAAAAGAACGAGAAATATTGGATTGACATCAAGCTAAAATAAAATGCTTTCATATTATTTCAGTTAACGTTAATTTGCTATCAAGCAATGAGATTGTTTGCTTTATGGTTTTAGTTATAGTAAACAATAATAACCCTGAGGTTTGATGTGCGTGTACCTTAATGTAGTCTCTCCAGGCCTGCAGCAGTGTCATCAGCCCTCCTTTGACTTTACTTAAGAGCTCATAGAGCAGCGTCAGCTCACAAACACGGTTCTCATCAAGTAGCATCCACAGACCTGAGGAGAAGCAGTTCGCATATACATACACACATCAGCTTTGTGCGTGTTTTATGATTTTTCTTGAGTCTCTGATTTGTACTCATAATCCAGACCTTTCTGTAGAATGGCATTCATGTGTTCGCCCAAAAGCTGCTTCTCCACTGTGGCAATGAGTGGCTTCCTGTCAGACACAGTCAGGTGTTAGAGGAAAAATTATAGAACAGATGTTCATTTCCTGCAGGAAACAGCAGCACTAACAAACAGCACAACAACAGAGATTGAAAATTATGGACAGACAGACAGACGGATGTATAATAATTCACATGAAATAATAGAGATGGATTTATATATCAATCAGCTTATGTGTGTAATGTGCAATGTTTGCACAACTCCAGCACTGAACTGACCCTCGTTTGTGAGGCAGTACGTCATAAAATGTTAGCACAAACGTATAGGCCCTTTTCCTTTTTTCCCGGGATAGATCCTTCAAAAATGAAAGCTAACCACTTGTGTCCACAGCAGTCTAAGGAGACACCTATGATTGTTGGTGCATTCCAACACACAACACATTTAGCTCTTTGGCGCTGACACTGTATTTCCAGCAGCTACAGCAAGAGAACAGTAAGGGCGGACCGCTGCTTCTCACTCAGGGCTCTGTATATGCTAATAGGGCAGAGAGCCTCGCAAATGGGCGGACATTCCCAGAGTATACATACATTCGGCATCTAGTCATAGTTGGGGGCGTGGTGAGGGCGGAGTCGCATGGGGGGAAAACACAGCGAACATCGTGTGAATTTGAATGACAAAAATGCACATATTGAGCGCTCATTCCCAGAGACACGTAGCACAGCTGTAGTCTCTTTTAACTTTAATATTCATATACACTAGTCCATATTGATATTTGATTCATTCTACATTTCTGTAGATGTATTCATTCAAAAATGGCCAAATTTCGTGACATTCTGCTTTATGTAGCCAGTTGCATTTTTGACTGGATTCCGCGATTCTATCCGTGTCGCTTCGCAAACACAGACGGGGTGAATTAATGAATGAAAGTGTAAAAGTTCTGACACAAAACTAAGTTGTAACATATCCTCACGCTTTTTTAAGTGGGTATAAGGAAATCCTTGGCCTTTTCTAGTGGTATCACGTAGACTAACGTTACACCTCTTAGCAGAGTTTATGTTCGACACTAACGTTACATAGTTTTGCTTCAGGTAAAATTATAAGGCTAATTATATATGCATGCCACTTTCTGAAACAACCTTACACAGTTTTGATAATGTTATAATGAACACAATGTTAACGTAGTCTACTGTGATGATCTGCTAACTGCACACATACACATGCTTAGTCTTGGGATTTCCACAAATTCCCTTGATCATCCTCACAACTTATTGCTTGTAGCCATTTTGTCATCCTTTCTGGCTCTTTATGTTTATTAGGAACGATGTAGAACTTCAATTCATAATTTGTTAGTTTATTGGAGGTAGAGAAAACGACAACTCTTCTGCATGATTGTCCAGTGTATTTCAATTGGCGACAAGGCAATGTTTTCCCCCACTGGCTAAATTCACATCACGTGACGGGGCATTCCCGGCGGCGTTCCCAGACCAACCGTCTGTATGTATGACATCATAGTAGTGAGAATTCTCAAACTACTTGTGTGGAGAGACTGTTTATGATTTATTTGGATTATAAAACAACGAGTGGGTTGATTTTTTACCATTATAGGCTGGTTATTTTCACACACTGCAGCTACACAACTCTGCTCAAAACACCTTATAAAAGCGATTTTGCATTCTATGGCACCTTTAAAGACCAATTTTATTTTAAAATGATTTATTTAACATTTTAATCATTTAATTCATTTTAAAAAATCCTTTTTATATATATATATAAATATATATAATTTTTTATTATTATTATTTTTTTTTATTATTTTTTTTATAATTATTTGATTTTAGCGTTTTATTTCACTGCTTTTATAAAAAATTACTTCATATTTTTATGTTTTAATTGACTATTATTATTTATTTATTTTTATCAACACACAAATCCCAGAATGGGAAAGTCTCCTTTAAGTCAATGACAGATTTTCAAACTTCAACTTGCGTTTCACAGAAGGAATAAAGATTATCAAAGGTATAAAGGTGGACAGATCTGAGACTGATCAACAGGATCATGAGTGAGGAACATCAGATCCAGGTACAAGAGAGACTTACTGTGTGCTCTGATCTAAATAACTGATGACACGGTCATTCTCTTCCTCTAGACGCCGCGCCACATGATGAAGGTACTCAGGAACCTACATGAAGGACATGATCACAAGTGAAAACACACACATGGAGAGCGTCAATATGTGAATGAAGTAGAAATGCTCTCACATCTCTCTCCTGCATGAGCCTCTGACCCTCAGCTGCGTACAGACGGTTCGTCTCTGATAAAAACCTCTGCTCGAATGAGTCTTTATACACCTGACAACACACACCAACACACATTATTAAAAGACACTTCCAGAACCTGACAGGAAGCTGACATCATCAGTGTTTCTATGCAATCACCTGCAGGTCTGAGAGCATGCCCAGTAAGCTTCTCAGCAGACTGCGGTCCACCGTCTCTCCGTTACGCTCACGCTCAATCTGCTCCAGGATTCCCTCCACTGTCCGTCTTTGAACGGCACCGTCGCTCACAATGTGCGTTCGGAACAACTCCAGCCCCGTGTCCCTGACAACATGAGTGTGTTACTATAGCAACACCAGCTCAGGGTTATTACAGTCAACTACAATTAAAGTGAAAAAAGTGAAAGGAAGTGAAAGTCAAATATGGTAATCCATACTCGGAATTGGTGCTCTGCATTTAACCCATCCAAGTGCACACACACAGCAGTGAGTAGGTAACACACACACACACACACACACATACACATACACCATGAACACCCAGCCGGAGCAGTGGGCAGCGCCCAGGGAGCAATTGAGGGTTGTCCAACATGTGACCTTTGAGTTACAAGTCCGATTCTCTAACCCTTAGGCCACAATTGCCCTTTAAAGCTTCCCCTTGTAACTAAAGTGTTACATCACTGATGTAACTGACCAGTAGATCCCCTTTAGTGAATGCGTGACATTAGAATGAGAGTCAAACAGCAAAGCAAAAATAAACCATACGTAATCCACGTAACTCCAGTCCATCAATTAACATCTTCCTGCTGAAATACAGGACCATAATCAAAAATAATGCTTCCTCCCTTGAAAAGTCCATCCCCTGTTGTCCCCGCACATCAAAATCCATCCACATATTGTTTAGAACTGTTTTGGATTGTTTGGGCTTCTAAATGGTGATTGATCTGTGTAGATTTCTCTCCTGATTCAGACAAGATTACCTTTTCACTGGAGGAAGCATTTTTATGGATTATGGCCTCGGTTTAAAGTTAAAAATGTCTTGATGAATTTGTTTCCTAGAAACACACAGCTTTTTGGAAGACGTTCAATGATGGACTGGAGTTGTGTGGACTATTATTGTGATTTTTTTTATCAGCTGTTTGGACTCGTTCTAATGGCATCCACTCACTACAGAGTATGCATTGGTGAGCAAGAATCAAATTCATCTACATCTTTGATGGCCTGAAGTCGAGGACATTTTCAGTAAATTTAAATTTTTGAGAAAACTATTCCTTTAATAAAAATATTATTGACTTATTTAAACCTGTTAACTGTCACCCCGTCCCGTATACGGGACGCATACGTTGACTATGCTATATTACAATCAAATCTAATCTAATCTTGACAAACTATATATCGTTGGAAGACTCCCAAATATATATTTTACCAATATTTTTTGTTAAAAATTATGTAGGAAAAGTAATAGATTAATTTATGACAAGAGTGCACCCTCAGAAATCTACAATTACAAAAAGAGTTCTGTCCTTTGTTTAAAAAAAACAGATAAACAGTTAACAGGTAAAAAAAAATAATAATAATAATTTTTTCCCCAAATATTAATAAACTACTTTATATTAAATAATAATAATAAACTATTATAATCAATATTAATAAAACTTTAATAGCATTTCATTGTGATTAAGATAATACCGCATCACTGTCTGATTGGTCAGCTCACCAGATGGATGGCAGCAGTGAATTCTGGAGGATGTATGTTCGGTCCAGGAAGAGGAAAATGCTGCGGATCATGATCTGAAGGAGATGAGATGCAACACACACATTCATTTCATCATAGACATGTTAAGAGACACACACAAGGAGAGTGTCATGTACCGTTTGACTGCAGTGGTCCTGCCAGCAGCGGTTCATCCTCTTCAGGAATGACAGGCTGTCCAGTGACTCTGTGCGACATTGTTAAGGGCTGCTTCAGTGTGATCTGTGTGTCACAGCACCCTCTAGTGAGGATCTACTGACACAGACATCAGCAAAACAAGCGTTATCTGAAACGCACAATCATCATACATGGACACACAAATGTCCCATTACTGATGAAGGATATTCTCTGAACTGATGGATCTGAGCTTGAACGTGATCTTCACACACTTGACGCAGCTGCTTGTATAACACAGGTGATACTTTATACGAACACAGATTCTCCACAGCCTGTGAGAGACAAAAACAGCTCATAAATACACATGTGGGTTAAGAATCATGGGTAACTGGTCTGAAACATCACAGTCCTCCATTCTATAATATAAACACATCTGAAAGAGAGGAACTGCTCAGTTACATCAAATGACAAAACACTGTTCAAGGAAATATAAAGGATTCCTTTATATTTTAATCAAAGGATTATAAAACTTTAAATTATGAGTACATTTAAATGCTTCTTTCAAAACTTTAAACAATACCACAAGCCCCTTTCACACTGCACGTCGGACCCGGCAAATTGCAGGAACATTGCCGGGTCGCCTTCTGTGTGAAAGCAAACACGTCCCGGGATTGATTCCGGCATTGAACCCGGGTCGGGGACCTAGTAACATTGCTGGGTTCAGTCCCAGGACCGAGCGCTGTGTGAACAAAAGCCAGATCCAATGGCATGTTGTAGTGATGACGTACAAGATCACGCGACTCTTTTACCAGCTGTTTTAAAGGAAGATCAACGTTTGCAACAAAAAATATGTGCAAACTGTAATGAAGCAGAGATCAGTTAGTTCCTCGCTTTCCGCGCTGAAGCCGAGATCGTTCTCTTGCTTCAGTGAAAGTATAACGTGCCTAGCATTTTCGACTTGTACATTACACATCATGCCCAGATGTCACGTGTCGTTACGGGATCTTTACGGGTTGTGTGTGAAAGCACGCACATATCCCGGGTAAATCACTGGCAGTGTGAAAGTGCAAAATCTAGCGACCCGGGAACAATTGCCGGAACACTTTACCCATGTATTTTCCGGAATCGCAGTGTGAAAGGGGCTACAGACACATGTCCCATGACATTTACATTCACTGACCAATTTCCAGGGTTGGGGAGTAACGGAATACATGTAACGGCGTTACGTAATCAGGATACAAAAATCCAGTAACTGTAATCCGTTACAGTTATGTCAAAAAACATGGTAATCAGATTATAGTTACATTTTGAAAAAAAGGGGGAATACTTTCAGGATTACAATGGTTTCATTTAAAACTAAATAAATCAGTATTTTGGCATAATAACAGTATATAAAGCGCAGCCTGATTAATGACTCACGCGAGTCACGTGTGCCACCCGCTGGTGCATGCGCAAATAACAGCTGTCTACAATCTCCTCAGACGCAGATTGAATCACTGCTGCTAATCTATTTTTCTTTTGAAGAAACATTTTCCATTGTCTAAAAATTGTTCTTATTATATTTTCATTGAAAAAAAAATGAATTTGTATTCTCTATTTCCCTGTTGAAGAAACATTTCCTTAAAATTCTTACTTATATTTTCTTCAAAATAAAACAAAATAATCTGTAATACCAATACCATGCATTAGATGTCTGTATAGTCCTTTACATATATTTATTCAGGGCTGTGAAATTCTTAATTAATAAATGTTGTTGTTTAAAAAAAATAATATTTGACCTTGAAGTAATCCAGAAGTGATCCAAAAGTAATCAGTTACATTACTTTCATATTGTGGTACTTGGATTACGTTACTGAATACTTTTTTTGATGAAGTAAATTAGTAACTTTTTTAAGTAACCCTCCCAAGCCTGCCAATTTCACAACAAACACATCAAGCCAACTGGAGTCTGAACACAGGTTAGCATTTCACTGTACAGTTACTGCCACTGCACTATTTAATACAATACATATATTGAAAAATAAATGTTTATATGTGTATTAGGGATGCAACAATACAGTTAGCCCATGGTTCAATTGGTTTTGTTTTCTTGGCTTGGTGCATCAGACACCAGAGGGTGCTCTTGTGCAGAAACTCTAAATATGTATCACAAAAGTAATAGAACGGATGACGCTGCAAGAAATACCTAATATGGACAAATGCATTGCTATTACTGTATCGCTCCAGTTACTCAACATAAATGTCGTTCCCTAAGAGGAGGGAATGAGTTACGTACGTGTGGAAAAACTCTTTTCCTCTGAAATGCTGAAACCTGATTGAATCAATCTATTGCTCTGCAATATCTAATAGCATTCAAGCATTCGCCTGACTGGCAAGAACGTTGACAAAATTTTTTCACAAAGTCATTGTGGTTCTGAAGGAGTTTACCACATGGCAGTTTATGTAATGTCCCTCCTCACAAGGAACCACGGTTACATTGAGTAACCGAAGACGTTCCCTTATCAAGTTGGACTCTCGACATTACATATGGGGTTAAGTATAAAACCCCTTTGTGTGAAAACCATGCTGGTCCCACCTCAAAGAGAGCTGATACAGTATAGACTATGCACATGCAGCAAGCAAGCAAATGCATAGCAGCATGTTCCCTTAGGTCGGCTACCGGACCTTGTTGAAACACCTAGATTCAAGTTTGGCAAAGAGAGAAGGCAGCACTTTTTAGTTACTTGATTCAGCTGATTTGAAGGGTGGGGTGGGGATGCAGACAATAGGTTTACCAACTCTGGGAATCATGGCTGGTTGGGCCATTTTGGCGGCATCAGCAGCAGAGCATCCTTATCCAGTACATGCACTGCTCGAATTGAGAGGAATGTCTGATCCGCTCAAAAAAGGTGGCGGTGTGCCAGGCTTTGCAGGGCATGCCAGTGAGCTCCTACCTGGTGACTGATGTACACCACCACAGATGTTTTGTCAGTACGGGTCAGAATTTAATAGTCTACCAAAAATTAGAGAAATTCCTGCAGAGACAAGTGAACAGCTTCCATTCCGAAGCAGTTTATATGTCTGCGCTTCTGGTCGCTTGTCCACCAGCTACCAACTGTTGTTCATATCATAGAGGCCTCCCCAGCCTGACAGAGATGCCATGGTAACCACTATTTGTCTGCCTACTCTGCCCACAGTCACCCTGTTCGAACATAGCTGTGGCAAATCAGGGTGTCAGACGCAGCACTTTGAGACATGAGCGCATTATGACAAGGCGCTCTGTCCCAGGTCTCCTTGCTTGTAGTGGGACCTAACTTTGTAACCATAGTTACAGAAGCCTCATATGCAGCAAGGCAAGGCAGCAGATAGAGGCTGCAGCAGCCATCAGTTCCAGCAATCGTTACAATGTTTTCAGGTGGACGGCTTTGCCCTTCCATGAAAAATGGCAGTGTATCATGTAGGGCTGGGTACCGAACTTCGATGCCTTTATGGTATCGAATGAAAAACTTCGATACTATGAGTATCGAAAAATTATTTATCTTTCGGTGCCAAAGTTCGGTTCCAAAAGCCAAGCGGCTGTGTCTGTGTGAGCTTGTAGCATATGTGCATGTAAGGACCTACATTCACCAGTATTGGCTGTCCACCACCACGTGACGGGGAGCATTTCTGAAGATACTCGTAGTCACACAACACAAGTGTAGTTGTTTTTTCTCAAAACGTTTCCGTTTTACAATGACAAAGAGGTCTAAAGTGTGGCTACACTTTATAAAAGTGGATGCCGAGTCAGCAAAGTGCAACATATGCGATAAGAGTATTGCAACCAAAGCCGGTGGTAATGAAGCATTTGTTTGGATGAGTGTTTTGCCCTCCCTCCCTGTTTAGTTTGGTCTACTCCATTGTGTATCTTGAAACACGCCCCTTTTCACGTCGTCTAAAAAAAAAAACAGAAAGAGAGACAGATTTGTCCTGTACAGCGAATTTGTCTGAGCAGCAGGCCACTGTATACGTTCACTTAAAACATAACCGACTGTGTTTACGAGAATACTTGCAGAGACAATTATTTTGATATAATTGTGTGTGTATGTGTTCATTCAGAAGTTACGATACGCGAAAGATGAATTCATTCTCTGTACGCGCATTGTCTGAAATGCTGCTTGCAGTGCGAAAAGCTCAGAACGCGCGAGAATTGTTTAAAACGCTTGAATCAGCAATATTTATAAACAAGTGCGAGCAGCATTTCAGAAACGTTGCAAATGTTGTGTGACTTGAACTGTAAAGCACATAAAGCTGTCGTTTGAGTTTATAAACTTCTATTTCATGCATAATTCCTATGGATCTGCTAACTGAATGCAAAGAGTGAGTTCTAGAAGAATGTTTGTGTCTTGATGAGCATGTATCCCTCACTAGGAGTCGCTAAATGAACAGCTGCTGTTCTTTTTTTTCAACGGTGGATCAGTTGCCCTATTGGTTAAAATCCCCAAACTGTTTACTTAAAGGGACAATAAGTAACTTTTTAGGTATTTTATTATCTAAAATCAATATTTTTATTCATAAATATGCCCTCAATGGTGTACAAATACCTATGCCAATGTTTAAACTAATCCTCGTAAAATGAAGAATTTATTATCTTTATATACATGGGACGGGTAGGTCGACGGAGGCTTCCATGTAGTTCCGCCATCTTGCAAAACTATAATAGCAGAGAGGGACAAAAAGTACTAAGCCAACGCGTTTCCACAACGCGTTTTCGGTCAGAGCCAGAAACGCAGGTGCAGAGCAGTGAGAGGCGCTTGAAACTGCACCGGCAAGTTTAAAAGTCTGGATTGCATTCTTATTATGGACCATACATATGCCGCGCCACAGGAGAAGAAAACATTGTCGCCAAAACAGTCAAAAATAGAACATAAAAGGAAACGTGACCATAGATTACAGAAAACAAGAGTTAATGTCGGGGAAGCTTTTTCTAGGTGGAAAGAGCTAATGCTGGATAACAAAAGAGACGCTGAAGTGGCCAGTTTTCTTCTTGACAGGTAAGTCAGTGTTACAGTCTATATTACAATATTTTTTTTTATATCTAACAATGCACATTATTCAGAAAATATAACGAATAAAGAAGACATAACTACTAATTACAATATTTCATGTTTTCCACAGTCAGTAATTCATACTGTAACATTCGTTTGTTTATGGTCATGTTGCTGTTTGTTTGAAATAACACACCTGTTCACCTGAAGGAAAACTCGACGAAGTGCTATTAGAAGACATCCCGTCAAAGCTTTTTGGTACATATCGCCTACCGTAGATGCAACGCGCATTTGAAAAAGCGAGGCGCTGGAGAGCAAAATTAGTTTGAATGCAAAATACAATTTCACCACTAGATGGGAGTAATTCCTACTTACTGTCCCTTTAAATATTAAATTAATAAATGACATCAAAACAGGGGCGTTTGCGTTATGATGTGGTGGGCTGCTGTGGGCCAGAAAGTCCAGGGCCACTTTTTGGTCCCAGTCCGCCCCTGAATGGCACACCCCTATCCAAAAAGCACAACCAGTTGTATTAATAATGTTATCCTGAGCGTGAAGTGTTACCAGAATTTGTTTTAATTAAGGTGAAAAATAAAATTGTGTTTAATGTATTTGTGTTGATGTTGAAATGGATTTTAAAACATTTAACGCATAACTTAGCATCCTATTGTGCTGATACAAGTTGTAATGTTACGTCTAATATGTATCGTAGTTATCTGATTTATCATAGGATGCGTCATAGAATTAGCTCCCGTTTATTGGTAGCCTATACTCTTCACCTCAGGCAGATATTTCTTGCTCTTTTATTAATAACATTGCTTCATCATAATCATTATCTAACCTTTCCTAATCATGTGTTCATGTTTTCATAGACAGATTTTCATGTCAGATTTTTATTTTTTTCATTTTCATAACAATCTTCAGATTTTTTCATTATATACATTATGACCATGACCAAACTAGCGAGAAACCAATGAGCAGCTGTGTTGCATGGTGGTGGTGTTGCTACTGCTTTTAACATTTCTATTTTGCTATCTACAATGCTTTGGCAATATGTACCTTTGTATGTCATGCCAATAAAGCAATATGAATTGAATTGAGAGAGAGCGAGAGAGACCGAGTCGTCTTCAAACAACACGAGCCTGTCTTGCTCTCTCTCCCTCGCGCATATTAATCAATTGACACGATGGTGTCGATGTTTAAATCATTTAAAATGAGAATATAAGTGTGCTCACCCCATTTTTGTTTGTAAGAAAAAATAATCGCAATATATAATCGCAGAAAAATAAAATATCGCAATGTCATTTTTTCACAATATCGTGCAGCCCTACGGTTAATGAGAGTCAACATAGGGGGTCCTGTATTATGTGCACTGGTTTACAGGCCTCCGAAATTCAACAAGGACTTCAACAATTCTATATCTCATCTATACCTTGCTAATATTGGTGTCTCGTTGATAGAGAGACTGTTGATTCTAGGAGACTTTAATATTCACATTTGCTGTCCATCTAAACCGGTGGTGAAAGAGCTTTTATCCCTCATTGAATCATTAAATCATTAAATCTGTCACAATTTGTTTCCAGTCCTACTCATAATTTGAGAGACACATTGGATCTGGTGTCATATGGCTTTCCCCACAACAAACCTGAGAGTGACTGATGCTGCCTTTTCAGACCATTTGTCAATTGTGTTTGAAATTGTTTGCGATTCCCCCACCCCCACATGCTCTCAGCCTGCAAGTTATTCCCATTTTATTCAGCTGTCCACTGGCAGTTTATTTTCAGAGTACTATCATGCAAACTCTGTGGATATTCCTGCCTTCAACAAATTAAACACGGAAGAGGTGGTGGAGGTTTTTTTAATTCCTGCTCCATTTCTATAGATTCTGTTGCTCCCCTTAAAGCTGCAGTAGGGAACTTTTGACACTCTAGCGGTTAATAAACAGAACTGCTTGCGTCTTGCGGAAGAACATCGTAGCCGGAACTACTTCTCTCTGTTTATGTCTATGAAGAATCACAAAGGTACTGGGTTACTCCGCCGCGGTATGGAAGCATATGGGTAGCATTATTCAATTTGGGATGTAATATGCAAAATGACAATGCAATATTTAAAATGGCAATGCATTTCTGTATTTACATTTACATTTTCCAATACATTTGTGCAACGTTTGGTGCAAAATGAAAATGAAAATTAAATTACATAATTTTCATTTGCCATTTCCTACACCAGTTTTAATATGTAAAATGAATATTAATTTTAACGCTTTATAAGTTGCAAAATTAAAATGAAAATGTATTACAGAAATGATTAGATATGTCTAACATGTTAAAGCAAAAACTGTGGCAAAATGATCATTTAAATGCTATTTTTCTTAATTGCATTAACACTCACAGTCAAGACACTTACGATTGCATTTTCATTCGGTGTCCCGCAATGAATGTAGCAAAACTCAATGTGCACATTGAAAATGCATTCCGAGCCGATCACGTGTCCCCGCCCTCGCGCCACGTCAATCATTGTGTGAACAAGGCGGGGCTTACAGAAGGTCAGAGACTCAAGTCTCAAGAAGAGGATTCAATCAAGTGAGACAACATGGACAAGACAGTTGGTCCGTGTATGTATTGATCCTTTCGGTTTATGGCTTCAATATTTAATTCGGACTTATGGGCGGAGCTGAAACGCTGCTTTCATCTGATTGGTCGAATCGGATCGGTTTTCATCTGACAGCCTTCAGCTGAAATGTCTGAAACTACACTCACTGTTAATTAGCATAATATTTGAATCAGATGTAGCTGGGCACATAATTCGTGCTGCTGAGACCTGCAAATTATTTCTAGGTTGTAGTATTGTATGAATATTGTCCCACTGATAAAAACAGTGCAAATAGTTATTTCCCTTTGGATAACAGTAAAGTGGAAATAAATATAGTTAAATTTATGAAATAAAATTAAATAGGATTTTTTGGGAAGGTAAGTCTGGCCAGTTATACAAGCAACACGAGTCTGACGAGTCTAAAGATATGAGCTGAATTGGGTGAAACATTAAAGTTCTAGTCTGTGTCAATTACTCTCATAATAAATAATAATAATAATTATAACTGTATTTTTCGGTATAAGTTGCATCAGTCCAAAAATACGTCATGACGAGGAAAAAAACATATATAAGTCGCACTGGACTATATGTCACATTTATTCAAGACCAAGAGAAAACATTACCGTCTACAGCCGCAAGAGGGCGCTCTGGGGTAGGCTACAGGAGCACTGAGCAGCATGGAGCTAATTTTACTATTTTTATTTAGAAATGTAACTATATTCATTTTTACAATTATTTATTAATGTCTCACACACACACACACACACACACACACACAAACATACCTAGTGCCTTATGACTTAAAAGATGAGAGTGGTAAATGTTACAGACATGGAACTGTTCAGTCTATTATTGATTTTAATTTCCACTTCACTATTATCCAAAGGGACAGAACTATTTGCACTGTATTTATCAGTGGGACAATATTCATACAATACTACAACCTAGAAATAATTTGCAGGTCTCAGCAGCACGAATTATGTGCCCAGCTACATCTGATTCAAATATTATGCTAATTAACAGTGAGCGTAGTTTCAGACATTTCAGTGCTTCACTCGCACTGACTCTTATTCTGTCTGAAAGAATGACAAGACCGAGCTGAAGGCTGTCAGATGAAAACCGATCCGATTCGACCAATCAGATGAAAGCAGCGTTTCAGCTCCGCCCACAAGTCCGAATAAAATATTGAAGCCATAAACCGAAATGATCAAAACATACACGGACCAACTGTCTTGTCCATGTTGTCTCACTTGATTGAATCCTCTTCTTGAGACTTGAGTCTCTGACCTTCTGTAAGCCCCGCCTTGTTCACACAATGATTGACGTGGCGCGAGGGCGGGGACACGTGATCGGCTCGGAATGCATTTTCAATGTGCACATTGAGTTTTGCTACATTCATTGCGGGACACCGAATGAAAATGCAATCGTAAGTGTCTTGACTGTGAGTGTTAATGCAATTAAGAAAAATAGCATTTAAATGATCATTTTGCCACAGTTTTTGCTTTAACATGTTAGACATATCTAATCATTTCTGTAATACATTTTCATTTTAATTTTGCAACATATAAAGCGTTAAAATTAATATTCATTTTACATATTAAAACTGGTGTAGGAAATGGCAAATGAAAATTATGTAATTTAATTTTCATTTTCATTTTGCACCAAACATTGCACAAATGTATTGGAAAATGTAAATGTAAATACAGAAATGCATTGCCATTTTAAATATTGCATTGTCATTTTGCATATTACATCCCAAATTGAATAATGCTACCCATATGCTTCCATACCGCGGTACCCCCGAAGCAATCTAAAATAGTCCGAATATAAACACTTATTATAGGTGTACCCTAGTGATTCAGGACAAGCTAAAAACACGGTTTGGAAAATGGATTCATGGTGTACTCGCTTATTATGTTCATTTTTCTACATTTTGAACACAAACAAAGTTACGGACCGCAGCTCTGATTGGTTGATTTCTTACCGGGAGCACATGACTTTCTGCAAATGGCAATAGGAGCACTGGGAGGAGCCAGAGGAGCTTGATTTTTTCACAGATTATCTGTCTCATATTCTACTGTCAGGACATAATGACAGGCTTAACAAATATATAAAAAATATTTTTTTACAAAAGTTCCCTACAGCACCTTTAAGACAAGGAAAGCGAAGGGAAAGGGCACCACTCGGCCTTGGTTAAATGATAAAACGCAGGTACACCTTTTCAAAGATCAATAAACTTTTTTTTTTTTTTTGGCAGATTCAGTGCAAGAAATACCAACATGTTGACTTTGTGTGGCTTAAAATGAATTAATTTTGTATGTTATATTATGTTTATATGTCAGTTAAGGATAGGGATGGGTACCGAAACCCACTATTAAAATGGCCCCGGGGCTATTGACTGTATTGGTTCTGCTTTCAGTACTGGAGGGGAAAAAATGTATGTACTATGTATTTTTGCTTAATAATTTTTTCGTGCACATTTTATCTCACCAAACATTTCTAATGTGCGATCATATTAAGACATTTGTCTGTGAGATCTGCAAGATCTCTCATGCGCGCCGTGGAGGCTGTCTGTCAGTCACACACACACACACACACACCAGTGTTAAAGTCGAGTCACCAACTGTCGAGTCCGAGTTGAGTCTCGTGTCTCATTGTTCGAGTCCGAGTCCAAGTCCGAGTCACCAAAGAAGAGTCCGAGTCGAGTCCAAGTCGAGTCCCCATTACCAGAGTTCGAGTCCGAGTCGAGTCCCGTATTGGAATTTTTTTTTTTTTTTTTTGAGGAAACAATAGCAACTGAGTTGGTAGGCATTGAAGTCCATTATATGAAAAAAACATCCTGAAATATTTTCCTTAAAATACATAATTTAAGAAAAAACGCCATGGATATCCTGGATGGCATTGGGAGGAGTAAATGATTAGAAAATTTTCATTTTTGTGTGAACTAATCCTTTAACACTGTATTACAGAAATACACTCTGCGAAAAAAAGGAAATGTGCATATTACAATGAGTGTGTGTGTGTGTGTGTGTGAGAGAGAGAGAGTGTGAGTGTGAGTGTGTGTGTGTGTGTGTGTGAGAGAGAGAGAGAGAGAAAGAGAGAGCGTCTGTGTGTGAGTGACCGAGTGATTTAGCCTGTGTGCGTTTGTATGTGTTTAAGTGAATGTGTGTGTGTGTGTGACAGCACGCGCCTGGTCAGAAAGCAACGCGATAAGGGCCGTTCAAATCTCGCGTGTTTTACACGCTCAAGTTCGTTATTTCCAATGTACTGTAGGCACGCGGTATGCACGCTCATAATGGAAGCGTATGCGCGCTCATAACGGCAGCATCCCGGTGCGTCCGCACTGCATCAAGTTAAAAACATCTCAACTTTTCAGAATGCCGCAAGCGCACCGTGGGTGATGTGACAAGAACTAACCAATCAGCTTCATCCTTTCCCGTAAGTGCCCGAGCGCTTTGGAAAAAAAGTAAAGTGAAAGTAAAGTGAGTGACATCAGTGAGTGTGGTGTCAAGCAAAGAGAGCGAGCGGTAGCAGTTTCTGTGAGGGAAAAGAATAGATCGCGGCCGGTCTTGGGCAGGAAACATTTTTTATAAAATTTTTAGTCAAAAACAACGTGATGAATGCTCAAGTGAAATTTTATACATCCTCAAGTCCGAGTCCGAGTCCGAGTCCAAGTACGAGTCATCAGTCCACGAGTCCAAGTCGAGTCACGAGTCCAGAGAATGGAGTCTCGAGTCGGACTCGAGTCCAAAGAATAGTGACTCGAGTCGGACTCGAGTCCGAGTCCAGGACTCGAGTTCTCCATCACTGACACACACACACAACAAGAATGAGCGATGCACTCACACACGCATAAGAGGCATTTTTTGCACGCTCAAGTTCGTTATTTCAAATGTAGGCGTGCAGTATGCGCGCTCATAAAGGAAGCGTGTGCAAGCTCGTTTTTTCCAGGCGCGTCCGCACCACATCGAGTTAAAAACATCTCAACTTTTCAGAATGCTGCAAGCGCACCGCAGGTCATGTAACTTCCTCACCTTTTCCGTAACAACGCTGAAAGCTCAGCCAAGATGAAGGAACAGCTGATAGCTGTATGTGGATTTTTAAATTAATTTAGTAGCAGTGCTACTGCAAGCAGTTTTTACGGCAGCAAATCCATTTATCCATTGCTGAATTTTCCGCGTCTTCATGGAGAGAGCAGGTCATCGTTGCTTAGCAACAGCAGACTACTCAGGAGCGCAAGTGCCAGAAGGCTTTGGGGAAAAAAAAAATCAGAAAGCGGCGTGTCTAGTGTTTTCAACGCGTTTTTAGACGTGATATGTGAACGGCCCCTTACAGTACGAAAACTCCTGCTTAATACAAAGAGTGACGAGGGCGGAGACAGCAAAACGTTCCAAAGTGTTGTTATACTTCACTAGAGTTGATGCAGACATCACTGGTTGTCATAAGTGCAAATTTTTCCATGTAAGGGTGGAAACACAAGCAAACTGTCAAAGCATCTTTCAAAATTGCATTATGTGCAGACAGAGAAATGCAAAGTTTTCAACTGCCTTACACAACACAAAGTAACACAACACAAAGTACCAATAAGAATACCGTTAAAGTACCGAACCATTAAGCAGTATCGGTAAGAGTAGTAATACCGTTAAAACCTTAACGATAACCATCCCTAGTTAGGGATGCTCATATTGACTGTTTAACCGTTAACCGAAAGTAAACATTTTGACCGATGAAGGGGCCATTCACATGTCGCGTCTTTTTTGTGCTTAAGTTCGTTATTTCAAATGCGGTATGTGCGCTCATAATGGAAGTGACGCGGTCCCAACACGCTTGTTTTTTTCCACATCTAGTTAAAAACAACACCTTTTCAGAATGACGCAAGCGCACCAGGTCATGTATAAAGAACCAACTCAATCAGCTTCCTTTGAGGTGAAACACTGCAAAGTTTTTTACTTTTCTTTGAAAATAAATCTTGTAACAGAGTTACAGCAAGGGTTTTTCATGCGTGTGTGCGTGCATGCGTGCGTGGATGTGTGTGAACTCACTGGGCGCATTGACACACGCAACCACACACCTACAGACATATTTAGCTGAGCAAGCCAAATGAAGCGAGCGAAAAGTAGGCCCATTTCGAGAGAAAGGGCAATGAAGTTACTTGCAAAATATGCTATGCGGTATTAAAATAAAGCAGTATTGCAAGTACAATGCTGTATCACTTGAGACGCAAACATCCACAAGCAAATGAAAGGCGCATCCCAAAGCTGGTCACTCTAGCGAGACGTTATCTCTCTATCTCCGGGACATCTGTGCCATCTGAGAGGGTGTTTTCTACCACGGGCTGCACTCCAGACTAACCCCACATCATGATGTTATATTTTTTAAATAAAAATTTGAAAAAGAAATTATTGTGACCGAAATTATTATTTATTTTATCGTGCGATTAATTGACTATTATGACAGGCCTACTATAGAAATCAATTTTGACTTGACTCGACTCGACTTTAGTTTATTGCAACTGAACACACTAACAATTCAACATTTAAAACAAACTTATTGTGGTCCTCCTCTGGCCACTGAGGTCACTTTTTTAACAAAAAACTTTAGTAAAATATCTATTTAGGAGCCTTAAATCTTTCCAACAATATATAGTTTGTCATGATTAGATTAGGAGTTAACTGTAATATAGTGAAGTAAACTTAGTCGTCCCACAGAGAAGACAGGTGACAGTTAAATTTTAAAGCTGCCATCCTAGTTGGTCCTGATGCAACTCTGATCTTCCAGAAAGTGACACCTGTTTCACATGCTTTACGAGAAGCGATAGAAAAAGAACTGGAAAGACTGGAAAAAATAGGCATAATATCCAAGAATGAAAGAAGTAAATGAGCAGCCCCAATTGTCGTGCAAAAAAGTCCATTCACATCGTTGATGAATATAAAGTCACTATAAACCAGAACTTAAGAGGAAACATATCTGCTGTCCAACACAGAAAATTGTTCGCTTAGTTGGCGGGCAGAATGTTGTTTAGCAAACTGGACTTGGCGCATCCATATCCGCAATTAAAATTAGACCAGCACTCAGAAATATACCTCACCATAAATACTCACCGTGGCCTGTACAAGTATCATTGCCTCAGTTATGGAGTGGCCAGTACTCCTTTTAATTTCCAGGCTGTCGTGGATCAAATCCTGCAAGGGCTAGATCATGTGAGGTTCAAAAGAGGTTCAAGTTAGGAGACTGGATGAAGTGCTTTCCAGACTAGAGGGGTATGGACTTTGAGTAAAACTTTCCAAGTGTAGGTTCATGCAAGCCAGTGTTAAGTATTAAGGCAACCGCATCGACAAAGAGGGTCTATAACCAACTGAGGAAAAGATTGCAGTAGGGGTCTGCTGTCACAGGAACATGCCAGCGGAAGATAATGAGGAAATTATGTCGCTCCTTTTGCAAAGTGCATTCCTTATGACTACTTAATGACACACGCATGCCCTGCTCACTCCAAAGTCTCCACTCCAAGGGGATAGGGATGATTACTTTAATTTGCAATTTGCCTGGGAACCGTTTGGTACCGATACTAGTACCGTCAGTGTTGCTGTCAATGTTATTTTTTGGCCTCTTGAACTACTGTGGTCGGTTTTTGAAAATTCTGTCCAGCTGGCTGCAGCCTTTACACAATTGGCTAAAACACAAGCAACCTTGGAACTGGCCTTCACCGTGTGACAAAGCTTTTGAGAAAGCTAAACAACTGCTGCTCAATAGTACAGTGCTGGTACATTATGATGGGACCCGACCCCTTAAATTAGCAAGCAATGCCTCACCTTATGGGATGGGTGATGTGATATTGCACATTATGGACAATGCTGAAGAGTGCCCTATAGCATTTGACTCCTGCACACTGACTGAAAATGAGAAAAAAAGTATGCCAAAATAGAACATGAAGCCTTGCCCATTATCTATGGGGTTAAAAGTTCCACAAATATATCTATGGACAGAAGTTCACACTCATAACCGACCACAAGCCTCTGCTTGCAATACTTGGACCGAAGGCAGCAATACCAACCTTGGAAGCCCTTAGAATGCAGCACTGGGCTTTAGTGCTGATGGCTTCTAATTATGATATTGAGTACCACAAAATAGCGGGCCACATGAATGCCGATGCAATGTCCAGACTACCAACTATGGGCAGAGACTGTATTGGAGAAGAAGGAAGTCTGTTCTACTTTTCCCCGTTGGATCAGCTCCATGTGTCTGCTAAGCATATAGGACAAGCAACATAGAAAGATCCAACACTATGCAAAGTGTGGAATTATACTGTAAATGTCAGAGAGAGGCTCAGGAGAGGCTGAAACCATACTTTACATTCTGACATGAACTGTCAAAGGACCAAGGGTGTGTGTTATTGGGTATACATGTCATAATTCCACCCAAATAAAGACCCAGATTACTAGACAAGCTATGATGAGCATCTGGGAATTTGCCCTGGTTCGCAGGTTCCTGTGGTGGCCGGGATTATATTAGCTGCATTGCTACTTTAGATTAGCTGCATTGAAGAAAGAGTGCGGAGATGTAGCTATTGCCCCCTGCAATGGCACCCCTTCACCCGTGGAGATGGCCAGAGCAGCCATGGGAGAGAATCCACATTTATTTTGCAGAAAAAGTCAACAGTCTTTCAAAATGGTTAGAGGTGGTGCTGATGTCTTCAATTGAGCGGAAGGGTCCTATAAATTATTTGGTACAGGTGGGTCAAAGGCAGCACACTGTGCATGGAGTATTAGAGATACCAAATACAGCTGTCAATGTTGATGACATGGAGCCATGAACATTCCTTCTGTCGGTGGCAACCCTATGCCAGTTTTGAGCCAGAGATTACTGGAAATACAGAGAACCTGACTCCAAAAAGTCCAGTGAGCACCACACTCTCAGAAAAGGTTGTTCATAGATGACTAGGAGGGTCCATACTCCTCCAAAAAGGCTAGGTTTATTAGTAGTTGTTTTCTAATACTTTTGGTTTTCAGTGTAATAGTTTTTGATGTTGAAGGATGTAATGTGTAATATTGTTTTATATATATTTCTAAAGAAAGATGTTTAAATCTTAAAGGGATGGAGTGTAATAGAAGTGCTGTTTGACTGGTATGTTAAGCCATGCCCATTTGTATGCACGTGAGTTTTCCCTATGCATTTGGGCACTCAGTAAACAAGTGAACATGCAAAGCATGTGTCTGTCGTTCCTCTGTCATTCCTAAACCAGCCTCCAATCATAATATATTCCGATTCAAATATGAATATGAGACAAAGCTACAGAATGTCTCATTTTATTATTAGCAGTTTCAACACATTTATGCTTTATCAAATAAAAAAGGACTTTTAGAATTTCATTCCCTAATCTAATGTGACTCTTGGTTTCATCATTGAAATGCTTTTCCCAACCTTAAATACAGCAACTCAACTGTTGCTGAGTTTCTGCATTTAGTCTCCTATTTAGCTGGTGAAATTCATGTTCAATAGGGTTTAAATCTGAAGACTGATTAAACTGCTTGACTGAATTAGCAGGGTGTTTTAGGTTTCTTTCTGATGGGTCTTGTGGCATTTTCTTGAATTAGGACCATCACTCCAGCTTTCTAGAGGTTGTTGGTGATTTTACAGACACTTATTTTAGGGTTCTTTTCCACAGCCTTTATGATTTGTCTGTCATCTCTTGTATGCGCAAGCATACTTGGCAATAAAGCTCTTTCGTATTCTGATCAATGACCATTGTTTTTCTCAGCTGACCAAGTCATTGTTGGTTGCTGTAGTTGCTGGTGGTGGTTTCTTTCTTTTTCAGGATATTCAAACTGTTTTTTTTTTCTCCATGCCCACTGTTTTTGACATAGCTCTAATTGAGTTCCTCTTTTCTTTCAGAATCCAAATTGCTTTTCTCTCAAAAGTCAGCTCCCTTGTCTTCATCCTGGTTTGTGTGTGTCATCATCAAATGAAAGACTTGGAATGCAGAAGCGATGTCTATAACTAATAAAACACATTCCCTGCTTTTAATATCGGAGCAATTAATGCAACAGGACACAGCTGATCACTTAAAAAGACCTGTGAGTCAACTGTCCCAATACTTATGCTCACAGAAAAAAAAAAAAAAAAAGAAAAAAAAAGAAAAGGGAAGTCGTGGCCTAATGGTTAGAGGGTTGGACTCCCAATATGAAGGGTTGTGAGTTCTAGTCTCGGGCCGGATGGAATTGTGGGTGGGGTAGTGCATGAACAGCTCTCTCTCCACCTTCAATACCACGACTTAGGTGCCCTTGAGCAAGGCATCGAACCCCCAACTGCTCCCCGGGCGCCGCAGCATAAATGGCTGCCCACTGCTCCGGGTGTGTGCTCACAGTGTGTGTGTGTTCACTGCTCTGTGTGTGTGCACTTTGGATGGGTTAAATGTAGAGCACAAATTCTGAGTATGGGTCACCATACTTGGCTGAATGTCACTTCACATTCACTTCACATTCACATTCACATCACATGGGGGATGAAACTCTAAAAGTGCTGATCTTCTTAGCTGGCAAAACATGTATGTGTTGAATCCCCCAAAAATAAAAATGTGACATTCTGCAGTAATAATATTTCAGGATTTTTACTGTATTTTTTACTGGATAAATGCAGCCTTGGTGAGCAAGAGAGACTTTAATATTTTTAGCAGTAGTGTATGTCTATATAATAATTTTAAGTAGCAGTGCTTTATTAACAGGTGAATGCACATATTGACCCTGTGTCACTACCTGGATCTCAAATCCTCATGTCTCAGGTGGTTAATATGAGGATTTAATCTGAATGGACTCATGATCTGGTTTACTGCGGTCTCACCTGGTAAAGCTCCTCCAGGTTATATTTGATTGAGGTGCTGTTCTGAATGGCACTAACAGCATCTCTGAGCTTCATCCATGTATCTTCAGTGTAGGAGTCTGTTAGTTTCGGTCTGTCTGTAAAATGCACACACATCATTTATTTATATTATTTATAATATTATTGCATAGACACTTATATAACAATAATAATAAGTCCAGTGATCTGCCAAATGAACACACTTTACATGACTGTGCCGTATAGGAAGTTCACTGTTTTGACACACAGACATGTGATTCATTGCTGGTCGTTTGTGTACTTGCTGTAACGTTAGTTCTAGTGTTGTGTTCATCTCACCTTTAAAGTTCTTTATGACGAGTTTCTTAGACGCTCCTGATTTGGCTGATTTGGTGAGTCCATTAAAGTTTGATTTCTGAATGTCTTCCGCCATCATGAGTAAGATTTGATCTCAGTGCATTTAAATTCACAAAAGAAATACAATAAACGCAGAGAGTTTAGCTGTTAGCTATTAGCTATAAACCAAAACCAGAACCAAGGAACCGGATCCAAACCTCATGAAGTGAGTTCAGCTGTTGCTGTGAATTGACACGACACACGCCTACAGACATATCCGAAAATATTCATCGTATACAGTTCGAATTCATCGGAATAAACTTCATATTCACTCTGACTGCATCGAGAACCATAACAAGATGGCAAACCAACAGCGAATCTGTCGCCGGAGGAACAGCAGACAGCGCAACGCACACACGCGCGCACACACACATAAAACAAATAGAGCCTACATTTAAAATGAAATAAAATTAAGCCACCTCAGGTTAATGGGTGCTAATAAAATAATAACAATAATAATATATAAATTAATAAAATAATACTTTAGATCTTCTTTGACAAAACATCTATCATCATTAGATATGTAAGCATAAATATAAACTAAATACACAAGTACTTTCATTTTCACATGCCACTGAGAAAATTTTACATTAATATAGCTCAGTGTGACACTATTATTACTTTATATATAGAATGCAGCAAATTGTAAATGTCTGTATATGTCTGTAAATGAAACAAAAAAAAGCTGACATTATTTTATTATTGACAAACATTAACAAAAACCTACCTAGTAGAATAGTTATAAACCACCCTGTAATGTGCTATGTGGAGACTCTAAAATGCAACACGTTTACGCAAAGGCTCATGTTGCTTTAACTCGTGTATTTTAGTAATATTTACATTTATGGAAAGTGCAAATTGGAATCCACAGCTGTGTGTTCACAGTTGTAAACAGGAAGTGCTGCTTGACGTCAGCGGCTCTGCACAGTGAGGTACACGCGCGAAGTGATGTGAATTCATTTGGGTAACGTTCAATAAATACAAGTGATTATATAAAAACAAAAAAATCACTTATATTATATCATATATATCACTTTTTTAATTATAAAGCTTCGTGAGCATTATGAGGGTTACTGAAACGAATAATTAATTAATAAATAAAGTAGCAGCTGCGCTAGAGCTAATTTCAAATACTAGCGTTTAATAGCACGCACTAAATACAAATCAACTGCCATGCTAGTTTTGTTTCCTATTCTGATGTGAATTAAATGTTCTGTTGCTTAGTCAGATGTGAATTTGTCTCAATTTGTCTTTTCTCGGTAGGCAGCACAATAACGTTAGAAATCATAGCGGTGTGTATGTCCTGTGTTTGTGGAGAACAGGATGGCTCATATCACACTGAATCAGTACCTGCAGCAGGTAAACGAGCTGTTGTCTGTTATCTTTCATATATTCTTTCATAGCTGTGTTATTGTCATATGCTTTCTCCTCTGTATGTAATGTGACTCTTGTGTGTGTTTCCTGAAGGTTCTGGAGGCCATAGAGAGCAGAGACGGGGCGTTCTGTGCAGAGATGATGTCCTTCAAACATCCACATGTGGCCAACCCTCGTCTACAGGTCGAGCGCTGCAGTATACAGACAAACACCACTAACCCCATTGTCCTGTGAAGGATGTTTCAGTGTTTCATCTGCCACAGATGCCCAAATCCAAACCCCCATCTAAAATGTGTTTTCATATATAAACACACAACTGATACCTTAAAACTATAAAATGATAAATATGTGAAAATTTTATTAGCTTTTTTTCTACGCTTTTTTTCTTAAGTAATGTATTTTTTTTAATTATTATTTTAAACAAATTATATATAATATTTTCATTTATTCAGATATTTACTTTAATCTTATTTTTTTTTATTACTTATATATGTTTTATAAAATGCCCTGTTTTTCTCTAAACATTTCCATGGACCCCAGAACTCAAAACTTTTATTTATTTTAAACACATCATTTAAAAAAAAAAATAGATATGTAGATTAATATATTTTATAAATATTATAAATTAATCTTTAATAAGCACAATTTTTTTTACACAATTTTTATTTTATATTTCTTTTTATTTAGATATTTAATTTACTCTTTTTATTATTATTATTATTATTTATAATTTTTACCCTGTTTCTCTAAACAATTGCAGTTGTCCAGTCCAGAGGAGAAGTGTCAGCAGCTGCTGGTGCCACCGTATGATGAGATGGTGGCCGCTCATCTCAGGTACTGATTCCTCATCAATGATGCAGCGATGCATCTTCTCTGTCTGATGTCTCGTCTCTTTCTCTGCAGATGCACATTCGCTGTGTCCAATCATGACTTTGTAGAGGCCTACAAATGTCAGACGGTGGTCGTTCAATATCCTTTATGTCAGATCTTCTGGTGTTACTGTATGTTAGATGTGCAGTTGTTCAGTGTTTGATCTTTAACACAGCTGAACATCATTTCTGAAAGCATTTCAGGCGCATAAAGAGGAGAACTGGTGAGATGTGGCTTATTTGTTTGTTTTGTATTAAAGGGTCGTGAAACCCTGATTCAGCACTCGTTACTGGTTATTCTCACCACAATTAAAAAAAAATGCTACAAAAATGGAGGGGGAAGAGGGTAAATGGGCAACACACAGCTTAGTTTTTTTTCTCAGATAGTTTAGTTTCACCCCCATTGAGTAAATGCAGAACCATTTGCATTTGGACTCTGCATCCAAAATATATGAACCTGCTGTTGCATAGTATAAGAACATGTAGTCTCATGAATAATTATGAGACACTGACGTGTCATCGAAGTAGTATAGTCCTTTGCTATGTCACAGACTGTGACGTCAACACGATGTAGATTTTAAACCCGGAAAATGAAAATGGCACAAAAAAAACACAAAATTAACCAGGTTATCTCCAACAATTACAATTAACGGATGCTAACATTGTCTTCTACAATGTGCAAAACTTCTGCTAAAATCTCAGAAAAAGTAGTTTGGTGTTTCATGACCCTTTAAACCACCAACAAAATGACAGTTGCTGATGATCACTGTGTTTTTTCAGGGCACTGCCGATCATGTTTGCTGTGACGCTTGACCTTAGGATATTTGCCAATAATGTGAGTAGATATCATTCATCTGTAGATCTGTAAGAGCAGCAGCGGCTCATTGTGTGTGTGTGTGTGTGTCTGTGTGGACAGGCAGAGCAGCAGCTGCAGTCGAAGGGGAAGGGGAAGGTTGGAGACATGCTGGAGAAAGCAGCTGAACAACTCATGAGCTGCTTTAGAGTGTGTGCCAGTGACAAGTGAGTTACACACACAGTGATACACACACACCTCTGACTGTTGTCCACAGCTGATTCTGAAGCACAAACATACAGTAAAAACTGTTAAATATTATTAAAATTTAAAATAGCTGTATTCTATGTGTTCATATTGTAATTTATTTCTTTGATCTAAGCTGCATTTTCAGTATTATTACTCCAGTCTTTAGAGATCATTCAATATGCTGTTTTGCTGCTTAAGAAACATTTCTGGTTATTATCAATGTTGAAAACAGTTGTGCTGCTTCATATTTTTTAGGAAATCATGATTTTATTTTTTTCAAAATTCTTTGATATATAGAAAGTTCAATAGAACTTGAAAAGGAAATAAAGTAAAATAAATTAATTGATTACTTTAAGAAAACTTGTACTCACCTCAAGCTTTTGAACTGTACTGTACATAAGTAATTAATTTATATCAAATCATGTCATTTACACTGTCAGCTATCAGGTGTTGAATAGATCTGGACTGTATAAAGCGCTATAGCAGGGGTGTCAAACTCAGTTCCTGGAGGGCCGGAATCCTCCAGAGTTTAGATTAACCCTAATTAAACACACCCAATCCAACTAATCAAGTGCTTCAGGCTTATTTGAAAACGACATGGTATGAGTGTTGGAGCAAGGCTGGAACTAAGCTTTGCAGGGCCTTCCAGGAACTGAGTTTGACACCCCTGTGCTGTAGAAATCAGGGGAAGTCTGAGTGGTGTGTCTGAATGGTCATGTGACGTGTTTGTGTGTTTCAGTCGCGCTGGGATCGATGACTCAAAGAAATGGGGAATGTTGTTCCTGATCAATCAGCTCTTCAAGATCTATTTCAAAGTAAGAGTCTGGAGTGCTGACCTCTGATGTTATTTGAGTATCACTGAGATACTGTTAATGTGAAGATATGAAGATACTGTGAATATGAAGTTTTCTGCTTTCATGTTAATCTTAGTAATAGTAATTTTGCTGTATTTGTTATCTTTATTCATCTTTGCTGGTTGTAAATATGTCTTAATGAAAATTTGAAATGTTGCCTAGACAACTATCTAAAATAAAATAAGTGTAAGTTTTTATATTTTATTCTTTTATTTCAGTTAACTTTCAATAACAATTGTTTTTTTTATGGTTTTAAGTTTAACCATTATCTGCCTCTTTGCAGTGTTATTTATATACTATAGATTTGTATATAGTATTATTTATGCTATAATTATATACTTGTATATTATAGCTTTCATAATTTTTTAAATAATTTGTATTTTATATATATATATATATATATATACATACATACATACATACATACATACATACACGTGTGTGTGTGTAAATATATATTTTTAGTTATCTTTTCCCTTTTTTTTTTTTTTTTGCTTTTTAGATGTAATTTATATTTATATCAGTGTTAGTTTTATTTATTCAGTTAATAATTTTAGAGCTTTTATCTAACACATATTTCAGTTAGTTACCAAGACAACATTTCTTGTTCTCTTTTAGTTTAGGTCTTCATGAAATATTTCCATGTTGTTGTATTTGACACGTTTTAAATGATGAGGTTATTGTGGAGTTCTCATGTTTGTCTCAGATTAATAAGCTGCACCTCTGTAAGCCACTGATCCGCGCCATCGACAGCTCCAACCTGAAGGATGATTACAGCACGGCTCAGCGTGTCACATACAAATACTATGTGGGCAGGAAAGCCATGTTTGACAGTGATTTTAAACAAGGTGGGACTCTGCAGGTACATGACAGTGATGATGATGATGTGAGGTCATTAATGAAGAACGTTTGTCTCTCATGTGTCCAGCTGAGGAGTATTTGTCGTTCTCCTTCACTCACTGCCATCGCTCCTGTCAGAGGAACAAGAGGCTTATCCTCATCTACCTGCTGCCCGTCAAGATGCTGCTGGTATGAACATGTCTTCTGGACCATTTAAAGACTGATGAAGCTGATCAGGAAGAACTTATCATATGATTAACTAATACGAACAAGTTAGATTTGCAAAAAGTGGTGAATGGAATGAATATACATAAGTTATATCCAGTTATATTTGACAGATCTAATCATTGGTTTTATTTAAAAAATACAGATGACTAGACCATATATACCAGATTTAGAATTGTTCATACTACACTTACACATGTATATTTATTGAAAGGAGAAGAATTTCCTTTATCCTTTATTTTAGTGATTTAATTACATCGGCTTAAACTAAATTTAACTTAAAAATCTTGTCTTTAATTATTAGCTAAAGTGATTTAACAGTTGTAGTTACTGATAATACCCCTGGTGTTGATCAATGTTCTCTGGATCTTCTGTTCTCAGGGTCACATGCCTACACATCAGCTGCTGAAGAAGTACGACCTTATGCAGTTTGCTGACGTCACCAAAGCCGTGAGGTAAAACACACACACACACACACACACACGTCACACTTACAGTGAAGATGCAGTAGACCACCATGATCATCCTCTGCTTGTGTGTGTCAGCGAGGGGAACCTCCTGCTCCTCAATGAAGCTCTAGTCAAACATGAGACCTTCTTCATCCGTTGCGGCATCTTCCTCATTCTGGAAAAGCTGAAGATCATCACCTACAGGAACCTCTTCAAGAAAGTGTGAGTGATTCATTCAAACAGCTCTGATCAGTTGTGTGGTTTCTTTGACATCCGTTCGCCTGTCCATCTGCAGGTACCATCTGCTGAAGACCCATCAGCTTCCTCTGGACGCCTTCCTGGTGGCACTGAAGATGATGAAGGTGGATGATGTGGACATCGATGAGGTTCAATGCATCCTTGCCAACCTCATCTACATGGTGAGATGCACATGTCACTTTTTGTTGACCATCAGACACCGAATGTAATTCCAAAACAAACGGGAAATAGTTACAGATTAAAGCTTTAGAGTGTACAATTCTGAGATACAGTAACAGTGCGTTAATAAGTTATATTGTGCCAATTAATGCCAAATTATTCATTTTTTGAATTGCCATTAGTTTTTATATTTATGCTTAATTTACTCTTTCATTTTATTTTAATTTTAACTTTTGTTTTTCGACAAAATAATATGAATTGTTTTGTAATAAAAGTAATTATTTTAATGATGAAAGTAATTTTAGTGTTTTAACTTCTTTTAACTGCACTTATCTCAGTTTGTTGTCAAGGCAACATTTCAGATTTTTGTTTATCAAATTTTTGTATTTTATTTCAGTGATTAAACATGTTGTAGTGCTGCTGCTATGTGTCTATGAGTGTGATTCTGAATACGGAACATGTGTTCCTCTCTATCTCAGGGTCACATCAAGGGTTATATTTCCCATCAGCACCAGAAGCTGGTTGTCAGCAAGCAGAATCCATTTCCTCCACTGTCCAGTGTATCCTAACCATCGGCTTTCCGGAATGCACCTGTTGCTCTACAATCCTGTCAAACATCCTGTCAAACATGCTAGTTCACAACTTTTAGAACTAATTTTATGTTAACTTTCTTTTTTTATTGAATGAATGTCAAATAAACATCACACTGTTTTGTACTTTTGTGACTTTTATTTCATGCTGCAGTGGCTCAAAACGCGTTACAATAAAACAGCATTTGGGAAACTATATCTTTTAACAGAAAGCATGTGGCTTTATCAAGAAATGATGGATAAAACATTAAACACATCACTAGATTTCACATTTCTGCAGAAAAGCAGCCAATACAATTACAACATCTGCACAGATACAAGCAGCTAATGGTTGTAATTGCATAAAGAAAGATGTCAAGGGATGTGCTTGATATTGAGAAGGAATATTAAAAGCCCAATAGGCAAGTCAATGCAAGTTTATTTATATAGCACATTTCAAATACAATGTTAATTCAAAGTTCTTTACATAAAATTAAGTTAATTAATCGTAATAAATCACAACAATAAAACATGGAAATTAAAAACATCTTAAATTATTTAAAAATGGATTTAAAATTAATTTAAAACAGTTAAAAATAGTAAATGATTATATGTAAAATACAGTTCAGATATATCACAGTGCTCATTCAATAAAAGTTGAATGTTTTGTATGAACCCTTGGTATTGCTCACCGACTAGATCCTAATTTTTTATAACAAGGCTTGTAACAAATTAGCTCAAAGTGATATGAACGTAATCATAACAGGTTATAACTTAAAAACTGTTTTATTTTTAAGGTAATCACTCTGTGCACTTAACTGGTGGTTCTTTGGATTAGGTTACATGACCAATAACATAACTGCCAGAAATTACATATTTGATTTTGTTTTCAGAGATTGAAGCTGAATGAGACTCTGATAAAGAAAGCTCAAGCACCACTTCATGTGCTTCTGGCAAAAAAAATGGCTGATTCAATTAGAAATGAAACAAGCCTGCATTATGTCCCAATGCACATATTATCCATCCTAAATTCTATGTGATATTAGAAATGTTCAGTACTATATAGGGCATATAGACTGGATAGTATGCACATTGAAATGCAGGGAAAGTGTCCATCTGAATGGGCCGTTGAAACACTGACTCACTTGATTCGTTCAAATACTGATTCATTCAAGGAATGAAACACTGTTTTACTATGAACTGTAGTATTAAATTATAACATATTTGTGCTAACGCATGTAGGCCTACTGATATTCAGAGAGGTAAATTGCTTGTACAATGAATATAAAAACATAAACAATGATACATGGGTTATATTTTCTTTAATTTTTCAAACCAGGGGGATGCCTCCCCCCTTACTTTCGAGCCCTGAGAATAATGCCTTAAAATAAACTGCCCAATTTTTGCTAATTATGCGAAAACCCTGTGGGCAGTATATGTTGTGGTGAGAGCCATAATTGCCTCAGAATCTTCTCCTTCACGCTGCCATCATCGAAGACACACCAGAAGATACTACAGCTTCTTTACCACACCTGATGGCCACCTTTTTTTGCTGCTGGTGTTGGCCCTAGGCTGTTTCCTCCTCATCTCATCAATACTGCGTTTCTCACCCTGACCCAGAGCAGCACATAGCCATTTTCCATGCCTTTTATGGCCTCCCCGTGTTGTGTTGTTTCCCACCAGTGTGTTTAGCCTCACTGGGGGAGGGCACCAGTCTGTGAACATAGCGAACATAGCTGTCAGGGATAGCGACCAGGGAGATTTGTTTGCTATGTCAGTTCCTAGATGCATGGAGAGCTGTTTCAGGTGTTTTGCACTGGCTTCTGGGCATAAAACAGGAGTATTCTCTCCAGTTCAGATGCAGACCACTCACTTTCAACGGTTTCGTCACTTACATTGCCTAAAAATAATACTGTTTTTAGACAGGAGATTCACAGCATGCTTGCAAAAGGAGCAATAGAGCGAGTCCCTCAGAGTGAGCTGGACAGTGAGTTTCACAGCCACTATTTTGTGGTCACTAGGTGAAATGGGGGACTCTGTCCAATCCTGGAATTTGTGGGAACAAGCATTGCACACACAGCCATACTATAAAGCTGCATGTGAGTCGACTGTCACTTATCAGTCAAAAGACTCTGATGAAATTGCATTCAGCACTGACTTATATATAGGCAGTCAGCTCCTCCTGGGGCCCATTCTTTGTACGTCGCTAACTCAGCTGGATTTGTTGACGATTTGGCATGATCTTGGATTGTTTGGTTCTTCGAAGCTCATCCTAGATTTGCTGTCATAGCAACAGGTCCGTAAGCTCAAACCTGCTCGGGAGCAGGTTTATTTCATGTTAACAGGATTAGATTGAGGCTTTATGAGCGGAGGAAATAGGGAAGTCTGTCGCAGCCATGTCTTGTCCGTTTTTACGTGAGCAACCTGTTGGCAGCAAAACAATCGTAAAAACCAGATAAACATTCCAAGATCCAAAAAAACATGAAGGCATGGCAAGGCAAGGGAAATAAAGGAAACACAGGCAAGAACACAATAACCAGAAAACATTAGAGGTTTCTCAATAATCAGCGATGTGTGTGTGAATGAGTGCAACCTTTATAGTGTGACTGATGGGAAACAGTTGTAAATGTGTGATTGGTTCCTAGATGAAGGATCATGGGAATTGGAGTCTGGAGAAAACAAAGACAATCATGACCATGTGCGGCTTCCAGATGCTTCAAACAGAATTAAGTATATATATATATATATATTGTAGTTTATTTGATGGATCTACAAGTGCACCAAATCCTTCTCTGATGAGAACAAGAAAGGATGGCTCCAAAGCCCACCTCAGATGCGTTGACCTTGACTATAGATTGTCTTGTAACATCTGGCGTCACAAGAATGGGGGCGGAAGTAAATAGGGACTCTAAACAATCGAAAGCATTTTGGGCAGACTCTGACCATTTAAAGCTCGACTTGACTGAGGTGAGTGCTGTAAGGGGCGCAGCTACTTGACTGAAGTTTCGTATGAACCGGCGATAAAAGTTCACAAAACCAAGGAAGCGCTGCAGCGCCACACGGGAGACAGGAACTGGCCAATCAGCGACCGCCTGAACCTTAGTAGGATCCATACTAATGCCCTCTGCCGAAATAACGGAACCGAGAAAGGGGACAGATTGTGCGTGAAAGGTACATTTCTCTGCTTTAACAAAGAGGCGATTCTCTGATAGGCGCTGGAGGACTTGGCATACATGATGTATGTGAACCTGGAGAGAGGGAAAAAAGATCAAGATATCGTCGAGATATACAAAGACGAATATATTGAGCATATCTCTCAGGATGTCACTGATTAAAGGTTGAAATACAGCGGGAGCGTTTACGAGCCCGAACGGAAGAACGCAATATTCGAAGTTACCTAACAGAGAATTAAACACGGTCTTCCACTCGTCCCCCTCTTTGATGCGAATAAGATGGTAAGCGTTGCAAAGATCTAACTTAGTGAAGACTCTTTCCCCCTGTAACAACTCAAAGGCAGAAGACATATGGGGCAATGGATGGCGATTCTTAATGGTTATGTCATTAAGTCCCCTATAGTCGATACAAAGGGGGCAAAGAGCCGTCCTTTTTAACAAATAAAAAACATGCGCCGGCCGGAGAGGAGGAAGGAACTATAGTAATGGCCTTAAGAGACTCAGAGAGATACTTCTCTAGTGCCTCACGTTCCGGAGCAGAAAAAGAGAAGAGTCTACCACGGGGCAGAGTGGTACCGGGAAGGAGGTCAATACTGCAATCGTAGGGATGAGGAGGAGGAAGAGAAGTGGCCAATGAACAACTGAAGACCGCTTGCAAATCATGATAATCCTCCGGAACCCCAGTCAAATCACCTGGCTCCTCCTAAAACACAGAGACAGGAGAAACAGAAGGGTTAGCAGACAACAGGCACTTGACATGAAAAGATAAGTTCCATGAAAGGATACTATTATAAGGCCAGTTAATATGGGGGTTATGCTTAACTAGCCAGGGGTGTCCTAAGACTACTGGGGTATAAGGAGAGTGAAAACTAAAAAGGAAAGAGAGAACTGTTAAATGTATTGATCGGAATGGAAGAGGTGTGTCCCATGACTATGCTGCCTCATAGTCACCCAATCACCCTTCTGCAAGGGCTCTGCTATCAGAACCAAACAATGTATGGGACTCGCAAAGCTAGTCACATGCAAAGCTGTATCTAAGGCATTCTTAAAATCATCCTCACATTCCTACAATCATCGATTAAAGTTTGGATGCATGTCTCTGTTCTGAGATCCCTCATCACTGTGGTGAATCCGCGGTGCCATCGAGCATGGCGAAGGAGTCTGCTGCTGTGGACGCTCGAGGCGGTGGGCTAGAGTGAGTTGCCAGGGGGACAGACGAACTTGCTGCCGACCGCCCGAGATGTGGTGGGATAGTTGCCGTCCGTGAGGGAGCGAAGGAGTCACCGCCGTTCACCAGGAGGCCGGTGCCTGCTGCCACCCGCCATGATGAGTAGGAGCAGGGAATGGGGGACTCCAACCTGAGGAGCCCTCACCGTCCACCAGGCAGCAGAGGAGTGTCGTGCCATCCAACTTCAATTACTTTTTTTAGGATTACAGCTGTGAACTTACAAACAAAAAAATACACATTCTGAGAAATCATGAACTGAAATGAATTGTGAATTTTATTAACATTAAATCGTCCTCCTCCCATTTTCACCTCAAAAATTTGGAGAATTTGTGCCTTGGCTGGCTCCCCTGACAAGCCGCCACCGAGTTTGGGGGAATGGGAAGGGAAATGAGGAAACATGACTAGGAACACAGAAACTAAGAAACCTTAGCCTGTGTTATTCTTTCTATGTGAGCAATCCGGAAGTATACACGTGGATGCGGACTACTTGTTCTTGATGCATAAATGTGCAGTAGATTGGCTTGAACAGTAAGCAAACATGTGAATAAACAATTGATTAGGGTTACTGCACATCTGGCTGCCTATATATTGTTTTATCGATGGATTGTACAGATTTGAGTAGCAACAGGCTTCTTTACACAGCCTTCTCATGCGCATGAGAGGCACGCGGATGTCCACGCAGAGCCTCCGCTCACACTCTCCAATGAGGATTTTTACATCACACATACCATAGCGGACTCAAGCATGCTTACAGGATTAAGCAATAATCAGCGACAGGTGTGTGGATGAGTACAACCTTCATAGTGTGACTGACGGGTGTTGCTGTTGGACAGTGTTATTCCTGATTTCTGCTTGACTTGCTGCTGTTTTGTGATCGTAGCTCTGTATAGCTTTGTTTTTTCTATAGTATCTTTATCTTACAATCACTCTCTGTTTTTTAAAGGGATAAAATATAACTTAATTCCCACCATATTTCTGATATTATCTAATCAATTATCTTATCAATCTAATCTAATCTGATTAATTTGATCATTCACTTTTATTATAAATCCGCGAGTGCAGTGCACCTGCTTCGCTTTAGCACTCGTTTGATTGTCATTAGCGTTTCCATTCATGCCTATCAGCTATTTTCTTTTCTTTTTCCTTTCTCCTCTCCTCTCTCTCACTCCAGTTTTTCACAAGTTCATCAAAACTATGTAGTTTCTCTGGAAACCCATAGTACACCAAGAAATTGCACCAACAGGCTCTTAGCAACAGTTGCATACCAACTCTAAGGGCCTGCTAGTATGGATGTTTACCAAAGGAGCTGCTCTTTCCAGGGGTGTTTTTCTACGGACACAGCGTTCACAAGTTTTAACCCTTTCTTCCAATGCTTGTGACATTTTCGGCCAGAAGAACCTTGATCTGATGAGATCCAGGGTCCTGTCAATACCTAGAATGACCCATGTCATCATGAAGACTCTTTAACACCATCTCTCAATGTGGTGGGCAGTGCCAAATTATAGTGAGAGGTTCCATGCTCTTGCCTCCTCCTAAAGTGCACTCCATTCCTCAGCTCAAGTTGGTTCCAATCTTTAAAACACATTCATGGTAGGATTCATGGTAGGTGGCTAGTTTCTGAGGTCGCAAGGTTTCACACCTTTCTTCTACCACTTAATAACAATTCTTATTTCTGGATCTTTCCTCTGCATGTCTGCCAAGGAAGCTTCTGAGAGATCTGGAAGATCTGGAAGACCATGGTTATCTTCATGTTGGAACTCTTTTGGCAGAGCGTCTTTATGGTGAGTAAGGGATTCAACCAAAGAAAGTGTGGAGTGAAAAGGACTAGAATTTTCAGATGACCCCAGCACCTGATGCCTTTCACAGATAGCCCTTACTGTGTCTGCCATGAGAACAGATGAATCAGCTCCTGGCCCCATGAGATGGTGTAGGGTGAACTGCTTAATCCTTTCTCTCTCCTTTTTTTAAACCAGATCATCTAGAGGATCACCATGAGGTCATTGGGAAAGGCCGTCAGCATCTTGATTTTGGCTACCTGCTCTGTACTGCAGCTTAAAGTTGTAAGTTGACAAGCTGGACAGCCAGCGGTAACTAGTGGCATCAAGCTTTGCTGAAGTTAGAATATACGTCAAGGGATTGCTCTAAGATGGTTTAGATCCTACCTTTCTGATCGCTATTTTGTTTATTTAAATGGGCAGTTATCTCATTTATCACCACTAAAATATTGAGTGCCACAATGATCCATCCTAGGTCCCCTTCTATTTTCAATATACATGTTGCCCCATGGTAAGATTATTAGAAAATACGGAATTAGCTTCCACTGTTATGCTGACGATACTCAGCTATATATCTCAACGAGACCAGATTCAACTTCTAAATTATCTAAGCTAACAGAGTGTGTTAAAAGTTTAAAAGATTGGATGACCAATAATTTTCTCCAATTAAATTCGGATAAGACAGAGATATTAATTATTTGACCAAAAAACAGTACACAGAATCTTGTAGATTACAATTTGCAACTAGACGGATGTACTGTTACTTCCTCTACAGTCAAAAATCTGGGTGTTATATATTAGACAGCAACTTGTCTTTTGAAAATCATATTTCCCATGCTACAAAAGCTGCATTCTTCCATCTTAGAAACATGCTATCCGTTTTTGATGCAGAAGCTAGTTCATGCATTCATGACCTCTAGACTGGACTATTGTAATGCACATCTAGGTGGTTGTCCTGCATCTTCAATAAACTAGCTACAGGTAGCCCAAAATGCAGCAGCCAGAGTCCTTACCAGGTCAAGAAAATGTGATCATATTACCCCAATTTTACGGTCTCTGCACTGGCTACCTATTAAGTTCCGTATCAGTTACAAATTATCATTACTTACCTATAAGGCCCTAAATGGTTTAGCTCCTGCGTACCTAACTAGCCTTCTACCACGTTAAAATCCATCACGCTCCCTAAGGTCACAAAACGCTGGACTTTTGGTAGTTCCTAGGATAGCAAAGTCCACTAAAGGAGGTAGAGCTTTTTCACATTTGGCTCCCAAACTCTGGAATAGCCTTCAGACACACATTCTCTGTTTAAATCTAGATTAAAAACGCATCTATTTCGCCAAGCATTTGAATAATGTATCTCTTAAATTGTGAGTGTAGTTGCATCTGATCAAATGCACATCTTATTCTTTAGCTTGGGTTAAACTAATTAATTTTACTTTGCCAGACGCTATGCTAATGATGTCTCTAGATGTTTCTATGTTTTGCCATGGGATCTACATTCCGTGGTAAGTAGGATTTACACAAGCTCAAGTTTGGATCCAGAAGCCCTGAGAAGAGATGATGCTGACCCCAGACGACCTCAGATGATGCTAATCCTGAATCAACAAACAGAACTAACAAATATTGCTACAAGTGTGACTGCATCATATAATAATTATTAATTATTAATAATATTAATAATGTTCATCGTCTGGCTGACTATGTCTTGTATTAATTTTGGGTTTCTGTCACTTTTGAATGAGTCTGTTTCGGAGTCTGGGAGCTTCTTATTGGTGGCGAGACGATGGCTTTTGCATTTTGGGAGTCACTGCTAGAGCCATGGCAACTCACATGTTGAGATTCTGCTTGATCTGGATTTGCAGAATGGGTTTCTCTGAGCTTCTCCAATTCCTCTTGAAGCACACTTTGGAAAGGCCTTCCACTCTCTTTGGCAATGGCCTTCAATTCCTCCAGATACCCTTCAGTGGCAAAGCAGCTAGCGTGTAAAGTGTAGAGTGTAGAGTGTAGAAAGTAGCTAAGGCGCGCATTCGTAAGGTAACATCTGGGTCAGAGAGACTCTCCAAAGTCAAGGGTAGGAAAGGGGACAAATTTTGGATTGCTGAGATATGGTTATACTCTATAATGACATTTCTGTGAAACTCTGAAGCTGGTTCATCAATGATAATATTATGTCTAATTGAACCATATCTCTGCAGGTACGTTTCCAGCTCACTGTCTACTTCAGTTAACTTAAGGCCTTCAACTATGAGCACATTTGCTACATCAACATTGTTCCGCTTCACAATTTCCATTGTCATGGTTGAAAAATGCAAAAACTTATTTCGCGTGTTTTACCAATTTCCCTTCTTTGTTTCTTTAACCTGTTAGCCAGACACCCCCCACCACAGGGACTTCAATGGACAACGGATGGTGGTGCTCAGTCCAGTGATAATCAATCGAATGATTCCCGGTAAGTGAATAATCCTCGTGACGGTGCTCAGTGATCCAGTGCTGAGTGGAGATCCAGGGAAGAACGACGACAACATGGGCACTCCAGCTGACTAATACAAACACGGGAACAGGTACAGGAACACACCGGGAATAACAACGATCTGACAACATGAAACACAGGTTACTGAACTATAAAGGGAACAAACAATTGAAACTAGCTGATCGGTGACCACACCCACAGACACGCACACACACAACAGCACGCTAGACGAGAGAGAGAGAGTGAATTCATGAACCATGACAAACATTGTTCGGGAGGCAGACACACTCTTGCAGTTTAAATCTAGATTAAAGACCCATCTCTTTAACCTGGCATACACATAACATACTAATATGCTTTTAATATCCAAATCCGTTAAAGGATTTTTAGGCTGCATTAATTAGGTAAACCGGAACCGGAAACACTTCACATAACACCCTATGTACTTGCTACATCATTAGAAGAATGGCATCTACGCTAATATTTGTCTGTTTCTCTCTTGTTCTGAGGTCACCGTGGCCACCAGATCCAGTCTGAGTCCAGATCAGAGGGATCACTGCAGTCACCCGGATCCAGTACGTATCCAGACCAGATGGTGGATCAGCACCTAGAAAGGACCTCTACTGCCCTGAAAGACAGCGGAGACCAGGACAACTAGAGCCCCAGATACAGATCCCCTGTAAAGACCTTGTCTCAGAGGACCACCAGGACAAGACCACAGGAAACAGATGATTCTTCTGCACAATCTGACTGCAGCCTGGAATTGAACTACTGGTTTCATCTGGTCAGAGGAGAACTGGCCCCCCAACTAAGCCTGGTTTCTCCCAAGGTTTTTCTCTCCATTCTGTCAGCGATGGAGTTTCGGTTCCTTGCCGCTGTCGCCTCTGGCTTGCTTAGTTGGGGTCAGTTCATCTACAGCGATATCGTTGACTTGATTGCAAATAAATGCACAGACACTATTTAACTGAACAGAGATGACATAACTGAATTCAATGATGAACTGCCTTTAACTATCATTTTGCATTATTGACACACTGTTTTCCAAATTAATGTTGTTCAGTTGCTTTGACGCAATGTATTTTGTTTAAAGCGCTATATAAATAAAGGTGACTTTGACTTGACTTTGATATAAAAATACATTAAATCAGTTCTGGAGCAATCTAGAAAAGTAAGGGGTTTAAAGTCATGTCTCATGAGTTTCTATTTCAAATCTGAAGTAGATATCATGAAAAATTAGATTCCTGCAAAAAAACTGTATTAAAGGCTTCTACAAACAATTTAGTCATTATATATACCACTGCATATTTTTTTCAATTATGAAACACTAGACAGAAACTTAGACATCATATTAGTGATTTATTTGAGCACTAGAAAAATACAATAAGAATAATTTGGGTAAGAAAAATAAGAAAAATAAAAAAACATTTAACATTGTATGCCAACTACAGAACATCCTGAGATTGCTAGAAATGCAGCATTTATAATGAATTACAATGAAAATACGTGCTGATGTGTTGATGGCCAGTTATAGAGATGGTAATAATACAAATGCACCATAAAGTCAATAAACCACACTCTTTTCATATGGATGCGTTTACATTGTTAGACGTGATTACACAATAATAGCGAGCCGATTTGCACTAAAACAAATGGTCATCATGCAGATACATTCACATTCAACATAAAACACACTCACACATATATGAAAACTATAAAAAAAATAAAAAGGCGATCGCCAAGTTCCGCCTCCATCAGATGACAGGTGCGTCACAGCTCGCATCACTAGCCGTCATGAGAGAGTGCCAGAATTCAAATAATTATCTTCCGCTTTTTTTTTTTTTTGTGGATCGTCTCATTCTCATTACCTCTTGTACACTAACCACATCCAACTGATCTGTGGGCGTAGTTGTATAGCTGCAACTATAGATGGCTGTCACATACAAACTGAACCTCCAGCAAGTGAAGCCCAATGTTATTTCAACAGGAAGTGGTTTCATTCTGTTCAGCTGCAAGTCACCACCAGGGGAAGTACCTTGATATGTTTGTTGAGTATCCCGGGTCTGTGTATGATGCCAGGGTGCTGAAGAAACAGCTCTATTTACACTTGAGGCCTGTGTCCACCTGCAGGAAAACACATCCTGGTAGATGGTGTGTGTCCTTGTTTGAGTGTACCCATCTGCCTCATCACAGCATACAGAGAGTCTGAACAGAATCCTGCACAGGTTTAATTGAACACCAATGATGCTCGTGCACAGAACATTGTTGAGAAAGCCTTCAGGATGATGAAGACAAGCTGTTCTCCATCTTATTCTTCTGCAAGGCCCTGGAAGTGAGTCCTGCCTTTGTGCCAGATGTTGCTGCATGCAGTGCAGTGCTCCACAACTTCCATCTTCTGAATGGAGACATTGTGGAATTGCAGAAGTTGTGGAAGATCATGACGATGATACACTGGAATCCCAAAACACAGAAGTCAGCACAGGAGAGCATGTGCTGGACAATCTGACCACAGCTGTGTCACACCAGACGATTGTGTGCAGCTCTTCAAGAGCATGATTACCTGTAAAACAAATGAACAGGTTAAGACTCTGCAAATCACTTCATGTTCTCACAGTGCTATTGTTTAAGCTTGTGTAAGTCATGAAGGTAATTTTAAAGGGGGGGGGGGATGCTCGTTTTCACTCAATATCCTGTTAATCTTGAGTACCTATAGAGTAGTACTGCATCCTTCATAACTCCAAAAAGTCTTTAGTTTTATTATATTCATAAGAGAAAGATAGTCTGTACCGATTTTTCCCAGAAAAACACGACTGGCTGGAGGCGTAACGTGTGGGCGGAGCTAAAGAATCACGAGCGCGAGTAAGCTTTTGCGTTGAGAGCATTTGGAAGCTGTGACATTACCGTGAGGAAAAAAACATCCAAAACAAACCATGGCTAACAGTCAGATTCAGCGTATATTTATGATCCAGAATCAGATCCAGAGGCTGAAATTTAACAAGAGCAGCATCAGCAACGACGTCTCTATGTGGTATGTACTGAAACTGTATATATTTGCTTAGCTGTTTTTTTACGGTGTACATGTGGAAAGTGCAGTTTGATGACAACATGGCATGTTGTTTACTTGATGTGCTTACGCGCCGATAGCTAAGTTAACAACACAGAGATATTTGAAGCAGTTTTACTCACCGCCTGCGGTTCCAATACACGATCGTGACCCTTTTTTGTTGGGACTGCATTATCCTTAATAAACGATGTGCAAATCCGGAGTCAAACTGGGCCTTGTTTGTAAAACAAGCATCTTCGATGCAGGGAACAAACAAAAACACTTTCACAACTCCGTTGATGCTCTGTAAAAATAAACTCCATCCACTGGTCCCTTAATGCAGTTTTTTTTTTTCTTGCCCTGGCAACCAAAAACACACTTCTTTTGTGACATTTCGTGACGCTCTCGCTCTGATCAGTGAATGTCTGTGCTCTCAGTGCTGTGCTATACGGGAGCGCGCGCTCTTCCGGCAGAAGTGCCCTTAGGACCCATATAAGGATATTCCTCTCCATCTAACGTCACACAGAGCCATACTCGAAAAAATTTTTCCGAAACTTGTGACAAACGTACAATTTAATTTTTTAAACTTTGTCCATGTTTAGCATGGGAATCCAACTCTTTAACAGTGTAAAAAAACTCAGTATGCATGAAATAGCATTTCACCCCCCCCTTTAAGACTGTCAAATCAAGATATACATATATAAGTTATTTAAGAAATATACATATAAATATATATACTATAAATCACATAAATATGTATAAATACACATATAAATATTTAAATTTAAACGTGTGTGTATTTATATGTAGGGTGAATACTGGTAAAGTGGGACACTTTCTGATAATTTATATTCTGCATACTTTTTTATTATGATCCAAATGTCTTAGCCGCTCATATGATACTATTCTAAATAGCTTAGGAGCTCTACTATACTATAGACAATAAAAAAGAAAGAAACATTAAACACAGGATGGATGACTCTTTCTCAAACACACAATGACCCCAAACCACATTTTTCAAGGCAGTACTGTCAAACTGGGACACCATTATTGGAAAACTGGGACACTTAAAACACATTCAGTTGTTCAAGTGTAGACCTTATAAATTAAATACACAATAACAATATAAACAATAAACAACAACAACAATAATATAAATATCACTTTTTTAAGAAGGGGTGCAGGTACAGCAAATTCAACCCACCCCCTCTCTCGCCTACAAACAAAGTTTTATATTGGGTGAAATTTATTTCATACAAATTTACAAAAAATAAAATAACCTTCATTAACAGATAGAGCTGTGATTTTTTTTATATCTTAAGTAACCCGCTCTGTCTAGTCTGTCGGTCTCCATGTCCACTTTGCTTTGTGATTTTTCTGTGTGTGAGAAAATGGATGTGTGGCGTGAGAGCGTGGAAAGTGTTAATTGCGTGTGTCTTACGGTGAATGCGTGAGAGCTGGCGTAGTTTAAGTCAGTCTTTGTTGAAATATCTATCTAACTAACTAAATGTATGAGGGACATATAAAAAGATAACTCAATTCCTCTATTAGAATGACTTGAATGGCTGTCCCAGTTTGCCAGTAATGCCCTGTCCCAATTTAACAATATGCTATTGGCAAACTGGGACAGTGTCAAAATAGCATAAAAAACCCCCAAGAAGATTAAAATGAAGTGTTTAAAAAAAATTCTGATTCACCATTACTTCCTATAACAAAATATGTAACAATTACAAATGATCCATGAGTTGTTTTATTTTTATAACCTTAACATTATTTACCCCAGAATGCTATGTCATTTTACTTACCATCACAGTTCACTGCAAGGTTGTTAAATATGATGTGCCACACCCCGGAAGCGATGTCATAGCCACAGAATTTTTATTTTTTTTAATCACACACTTGCTACTGGTGAGCTCATTGTTGACTTTTAGTAAAAAAAACATATCCATGTAAAGATATTAATTATTAAGCTTAACTGTCCCACTTTACCCATTGTCCCACTTTACCAGTTTTCACCCTACACATAAATATATTACACTCATAACCGGGAATTCATATTACAGTTATTTGAAAATCTAGCAACATATCACATAACATATCATACCAACATGTAGTTAAGATTAATTTTAATTTATATACTTACTGAGTTATGGTTTCCAGTGAAAAGGGTTTCATCAGTGAATGAGAACAAGTGTGTTCATCAGTCCCTGTAACATCAGAACAGGATTTACACATTACTGATTATTTATGATCAAACTGAGGCACTTATTAAAAATAGTTTGCCATGTAAGTTATCCAACAATTTTTTATCAAAATATCAACTCTAGTAAAATGTAACTCATTACAATTACTTAAAATTTTGTAACGTTATCTCATTAAATTACTTAACGAGCAGTCTGTAGAGAGCAACCTCAACAAGCTGAGGCACAGCCTCTGATCGATAATGATTATTATACATATTTTTAAACTCAATTCACAAAATAGTCTCATCAGTTTACAGTGTGTAAACCTTTAAAAAGTAAGTTGTTTACTTGGATTATGTTAAACAAGTACACTTTAACCACAATGAACAGCGTTTATCCATAAGGTACTTACACTTCAAAACAGCGGTGTCGCGATTTTCCGTTATTTTCGAATATGAGTATGACGAGTCCTCTCCCGTGGCCTCATTGGATACAGTAGAGTCCATCCTATGCATGCTACGGAATTCGGGCGGAAGTAGCCATCCGGGTACATCTCGCTGACTGTTTTTCGAATACTAAGAATTCGGACATACTACTTGCTTAACATACTGTTTTTCGCCTACTATATAGTACGGAAGTATGTGATTTCAGACGCAGCCTTACTGTCTATGGTTTACACAGAGATTTCGGAAGTGTTACCTTTCACTGTGAAGATCAAAACATATTTAGACATACAGGAGATTGCAATGGTGGACAATTTCAATAAATCCATAGAAAACTTTTAATTTTTTTCACAACCATATTTATTTGAACCAGAATACACAGACCAAGTACTCAGTGTGATCCGCTGCAGCAACACGTCTTCAAGCCTCAGAGAGACAGAAATCTCTTCAAAATTGGTGGTGTTTCAGTTGCAAGTGTTGTGAGATGCCAACAGAAGTGGAGGGCATATGTTGCCATGAATGGAACAACTACAAGACGACAATGACAGTATCACATCACACACCTGGCTGACTGAGGTTCCTGAGTTTTCTCCGCTGTTGAGATGCTGCGTTTTGCCACGTATAAACTGGAGGCAACGTCCAATGCCAAAGAGACCCAATGGCACCCTGTCAATAGAGTGAGTGATGTGTTGTATTTTTATTATAATCGCAACGATTATAGGGTGCATTATAAACAAATTAATTAATTACAATTACTGCATTATATTTCAGACAGTGCAGATTGGTGGTGTATCATGTGGTAAACAGTAAACAATGAGTGACGTTCATGTGCGAGAGATCACTCCAGAGCGCGCATGTCACATCAGGAAGCACTCGCGCACTCAGATCAGTTGGACGTGGTTGTGTACAAGAGGTAAAAGCTATAAATACTGTTTGTTTTCTTACACAAACTGCTTGTTTCGTGTCTTAGGTCATCAGTGTGTACTTATGATGGGGAATTGTTTAATTTGGACTTCTCTGTGCCTGCTCTTTGAGGTGGTGACCATAGACCTCTATTTTATCAGTCACAGACAAGAAACGGTTTGACCTAAAAATATCAAAATGGGAAATACTGCGGAAACAAAGAAACCTACATCTTGGATGTCCTTGAGGTAAGCTAAAACATACCAAAATTTAATTTGAGAGTGAACTATCCCTTTAGGTTAACGGTTATCCTCGCTGCAAGAACTAGCACACATGACTACAATCTGCATAAAGCTTTCTAATACCTTGGACCAGATCAGAAGTCTATGTTTGCCCTAGAGCCTGTGTTGCAGCAAGACAAGGGAAATGATGACAAGAGACAGAACTATGATCTAAAAGGTAAGTATTTTTCTTTTTTATGATTTCTTGTAATAAACTGTTTTCTTTGGGGGGGGGGGGGGGGTAACATCAAGAAAACCCCCAAAATGGCAGCAATTAATAATAAAAAAGCAACAACAACAATATAATTCACAACAACAAACCCTTTTTGATAAACCTCTTGTAAAAAAAAGCTGTTTTAATTCAGTGGCTCTTTGTGTGTTATTTAATTCTGTAGCTATGTATACAATATTTGTATATATTATATTATTTTATATTTAATACTACTTGTATTTAATACTATATAGTTATTTATTCATTTATTCAGTCTGTTATTACTTAATTAGCTTTAGTACTTGTGTTGACTCAACCGAAGCTGTCAAACAAAGACAATCATAAATTGAGAGAGTTAGGAGATATCCTTCTCGGACTGGAATATGCTAAAGCTGACGGATATCTTCCAGGCCTGGCTTATCTCGACACTCCACTTGGGGTTAATCCAATAGTAGAAAAATTACCCATAAGCCTTCAAGACAAATGGATTGTCCAGGGGTCCAAATACAAGGAGGATTATGAGGTAGCATTCCCACCCTTTGCCTTTTTCTCTACTCGAACCTAACAAATCCAGTGGTAGGAGTTCTGTAACTGTACATCGAACAGAGGTGTCATCACAGACGTATGACCTACAGTCTAAACAGTATCAGAAACGAACTGGAAGTCCAGATAGGCTTTGTCCTATTCATCGCAAGCCTCATCCACTCAAAAAGTGTAGGAACTTTAGAGGGAGACCAATAGAGGACCGTATATCTTTTCTAAAAGAAAATCGTATCTGCTTCAGATGCTGTGACTCTATGAAGCATATTGCAAAAAATTGCAAAGCACCTGTCAAATGCTCTGACTGTAACAGCGAGAGACATGTTTCTGCTCTGCACTCAGATTCACCATTTGTAACATCAGATAAGCCTGTCAAGGACAAAGAGCAATGCGGGGAGCAGACTGATATCTCACCTACCTCGGTTACTTTAAAATGCACAGAGATATGTGGTGAGTCTGATCATGTAAGATCATGTTCTAAAATTTGTCTGGTGACAGCGTGTGCGTCACTTCCTGTTTGTTGTTGACGGCTGAACTGCGTTTGAGCTCCGTCACTATATTCTTTTCATTGACTATTTTTAACTTAAAAATCTATTTTATACACCATCGTTTCCGTTTATATAACGCGTGAATATATCCTCTATTGTATTCTACAACAAAATCAATTAGAGCGACTCGCTATCACTAGATTTATTTTGATCTCCCAGGTCCGCTATTAGCTTTTAGCCAGTTAGCATCAGCAAGCGTGGTTGCTGCTAACTGAGCTTACATTGCTAATACTCTATTCACACACATTACCACTGCTGTACTCACTGTTACTTGCTTTAATGGCGGATGAATGTCTCCACTCTGTGCAGCTCGAGCTCGAGGCCGTGGGGAAGCAGATTCGCGACCTGGAACGGAGGCAGGCCGAGCTGAGAGAGCGGAGAGCCGCGCTGGAATCATCCCGGGCTGACGCTCACAAGTCCGGGGTAAGTATACAGCGTGCTGTTAACAGTCCCACCACGTCTACTCCGTGTGTTTCTCTGCGCAGGCCCGGTGCACCCAGGACGCGATCTTCCCAGATGTCCTTCACTGCGACGCCGGGACACCACGGACCCTGGGTGCATCCACAGCGGGGGATGCGAGCCGGGTCCCGGGCGACGACATCTCCCCCTCCTGCCTTCGAGATCTCCATCCAGAACCGCTTCGCTCCCCTCCGCGAGACAGGACGCGACGCTGTGATCATCGGAGACTCCATCGTCCGACACGTAAGTGCTACGTTAGCCGAAGGTAAAGTGCACACTCATTGTTTGCCTGGTGCTCGTGTTCTCGATGTTTCTGCGCAGATACCTGCGATCCTGAAGGACGACGAGAGCCCGAGAGCGGTCGTGCTTCACGCCGGGGTTAACGACACCACGCTGCGGCAGACGGAGACGCTGAAGAGGGACTTCAGGAGCCTGATCGAGACGGTTCGCAGCACGACGCCCGCGGCGACGATCGTCGTGTCAGGACCACTGCCCACGTATCGACGAGGACACGAAAGGTTCAGTAGACTTTTTGCTTTAAATGAATGGTTGTTGTCATGGTGTAAAGAACAGAAACTGCTATTTGTTAATAACTGGAATCTTTTCTGGGAGCGTCCTAGACTGTTTCGCGCTGATGGATTACACCCCAGTCGAGTCGGCGCGGAGCTTCTCTCTGACAACATCTCCAGGACACTTCGCTCCATGTGACTAGTAAGTCAATTCTCAGATAACCATTATGATGAGTTTTGTTCCACCCGCTTAAATGATAAAAGTACTTGTGCTGTAAAACCTATTAAGACTGTGTCTGTTCCCAGAATAGTGAGGTCAAAATATAAATATAAATATAATGTAGGATCTAGAAAAAATCTTATCGTAATTAAACCAGAAAAATGTAAAGTAAATGAACAAAAACAATTTTTAAAGTTTGGGCTCATAAATATTAGATCACTCACACCAAAAGCAGTTATTGTAAATGAAATGATCACAGATAATAGTTTTGATTTACTCTGCTTGACTGAAACCTGGCTAAAACCAAATGATTATTTTGGTCTAAATGAGTCTACTCCACCAAACTACTGTTATAAGCATGAGCCCCGTCAGACTGGTCGTGGCGGGGGTGTTGCAACAATATATAGTGATATTCTCAATGTTACCCAGAAAACAGGATACAGGTTTAACTCTTTTGAAATACTAATGCTAAATGTTACTCTGTCAGACATGCAAAAGAAATCTAATGTATCTCTTGCTCTGGCTACTGTGTATAGACCACCAGGGCCGTATACAGAATTCCTAAAAGAATTTGCAGATTTCCTCTCAGACCTTCTAGTTACAGTTGATAAGGCGCTAATCATGGGAGATTTTAATATTCACGTTGATAATACAAATGATACATTAGGACTTGCGTTTACTGACCTAATAAACTCCTTTGGAGTCAAGCAAAATGTCACCGGGCCCACTCATCGTTTTAATCATACACTAGATTTAATTATATCGCATGGAATCGATCTTACTGCTATAGATATTGTACCTCAAAGTGATGATATTACAGACCATTTCCTTGTATCGTGCATGCTGCGTATAACTGATATTAACTATATGTCGCAGCGATACCGTCTGGGCAGAACTATTGTTCCAGCCACCAAAGACAGATTCGCAAATAACCTGCCTGATCTATCTCAACTGCTATTTGTACCCAAAAATACACATGAATTAGACAAAATTACTGACAACATGGGCACTATTTTCTCTAATACATTAGAAGCTGTTGCCCCAATCAAATTGAAAAAAGTTAGAGAAAAACGTACTGTACCATGGTATAACAGTAATACTCACTCTCTCAAGAAAGTAACTCGTAGTCTTGAACGCAAATGGAGAAAAACTAACTTAGAAGTTTTTAGAATTGCATGGAAAAACAGTATGTCCAGCTATAGACAGGCTCTAAAAACTGCTAGGGCAGAGCATATACACAAACTCATTGAAAATAACCAAAACAATCCAAGGTTTTTATTTAACACAGTGGCTAAGTTAACAAATTACCAGATGCCACCTGATTCAAATATTCCACCAACGTTAAATAGTAATGACTTTATGAATTTCTTCACTGATAAAATAGATAACATTAGAAATACAATAGCGAATGTAGATTCTACAGCATCTAACACTTCAGTTTCATCCATCGCACCCAAACATAAACTGCAGTGCTTTACAACCATAGGACAGGAGGAGCTAAATAAACTTATCACTGTATCTAAACCAACAACATGTTTATTAGATCCTGTACCCACTAAATTACTGAAAGAGCTGTTACCTGTAGCCGAAGAACCGCTTCTCAATATCATTAACTCGTCGTTATCTTTAGGACACGTCCCAAAACCATTCAAGCTGGCGGTTATCAAGCCTCTTATTAAGAAACCAAAACTAGATCCTAGTGTACTGGCAAATTATAGGCCTATTTCAAATCTTCCATTTATGTCTAAAATTTTAGAAAAAGTTGTGTCTGCTCAATTGAGCACCTTCCTGCATAAAAATGATCTGTATGAAGAATTTCAGTCAGGTTTTAGGCCCCACCATAGCACAGAAACTGCACTTGTTAAAATTACAAATGACCTGCTCCTTGCGTCAGACCAAGGCTGCATCTCATTTCTAGTTTTACTTGATCTTAGTGCTGCGTTCGACACCATAGATCATGACATACTCATAGATCGATTACAAAACTATACAGGTATTCAAGGGCAGGCTCTAAGATGGTTTAGATCCTACCTGTCCGATCGCTACCATTTTGTTTACTTAAATGGGGAGTCATCTCATTTATCATCAGTAAAATATGGAGTGCCACAAGGATCCGTCCTAGGTCCCCTTCTATTTTCAATATACATGTTGCCCCTTGGTAATATTATTAGAAAATACGGAATTAGCTTCCACTGTTATGCTGATGATACTCAGCTATATATATCAACGAGACCAGATGAAACTTCCCAATTATCTAAGCTAACAGATTGTGTTAAAAATGTAAAAGATTGGATGACAAAGAATTTTCTCCAATTAAATTCGGATAAGACGGAGATATTAATTATTGGACCAAAAAACACTACACAGAATCTTGTAGATTACAATCTGCAACTAGACGGATGTACTGTAACTTCCTCTACAGTCAGAAATCTGGGTGTTATATTAGACAGCAATTTGTCTTTTGAAAATCATATTTCCAATGTTACAAAAATTGCATTCTTCCATCTTAGAAACATTGCCAAGCTACGAAACATGTTATCTGTTTCTGATGCAGAAAAGCTAGTTCATGCATTCATGACCTCTAGACTGGACTATTGTAATGCACTTCTAGGTGGTTGTCCTGCTTCTTCAATAAACAAGCTACAGGTCGTCCAAAATGCAGCAGCGAGAGTCCTTACGAGGTCAAGAAAATATGATCATATTACCCCAATTTTACAGTCTCTGCACTGGCTACCTATTAAGTTCCGTATCAGTTACAAATTATCATTACTTACCTATAAGGCCCTAAATGGTTTAGCTCCTGCGTACCTAACTAGCCTTCTACCACGTTACAACCCATCACGCACCCTAAGGTCACAAAATGCTGGACTTTTGGTAGTTCCTAGGATAGCAAAGTCCACTAAAGGAGGTAGAGCCTTCTCACATTTGGCTCCCAAACTCTGGAATAGCCTTCCTGATAATGTTCGGGGTTCAGACACACTCTCTCTGTTTAAATCTAGATTAAAAACACATCTCTTTCGCCAAGCATTCGAATAATGTATCTTTTTAATTGTGAGTGTAGTTGCATCTGATCAAAGGTGCATTTTTATTCATTAGCTTGGGTTAAACTAATTTTACTTTGTTGGATCAGCAGCTATGCTAATGATGTCTGTATTTTGTTTCTATGTTTCGCCACGGGATTTACATCCCGTGGTAACTAGGATTTACACAAGCTCCAGTCTGGATCCAGAACACCTGAGAAGAGATGATGCTGACCCTCAGAGGACCTCAGATGATGCTAACCCTGAATCAACAAACAGAACTAACAATTATTCCTAAATGTGTGACTTAATCATATAATAACTTAATTAATAATATTGATAGTTCATCGTCTAGCTGACTACGTCTTGTATTATTATTATTTTTTAGTTTTTCTAAAATCCTGTCAAATGTGCACAAACTACTAGCTACTACTAAATATTGTAGAAACATAATTTTCTGTAAAGTTGCTTTGTAACGATTTGTTTTGTAAAAAGCGCTATACAAATAAACTTGAATTGAATTGAATTGAATTGAATTGGTGACAGTGTATCCTACTGGCAAAAGAGAGAAAGCGGTCAGGGTATGTGCGGTCTTGGATGAACAAAGTAACAGATCTTTAGCCAAGACAGAGTTTTTCAATCTTTTCGAGATCAAAGCAAGCTTTGCACCATACACTTTTAAAACATGTGCTGGGGTAAATCAGACCTCTGGACGGAGAGCCACCAACTTTATGGTGGAATCTATAGATGGACTGTCAAAACTCTCATTACCAACCTTGATCGAGTGTGAAATGCTGCCAGATGACAGGACAGAGATTCCCTTTCCAGATGTTGCACAGCATTATCCTCATCTACGACCAATTCTAAATCAAATCCCGTCTGCTGATCCTGATGCTCCTATCCTTTTACTTTTAGGAAGGGATATTCTGAGGGTGCACAAAGTTAGAGAGCAGATAAATGGACCAAATGATGCTCCATATGCTCAGCGACTGGATCTTGGATGGCTGATCGTTGGGGAAGTTTGCCTGGGAACAGCACATCAACCTTTGAGTGTAAATGTCTATTGAACACGTGTGCATAGTAATGGCCACACATCATATCTCTCCCCTTGCCCAAAACAGATTCAAGTGAAGGAATGTATTGGTGAGATACCAAAGCAGCTTACCATGTCATCAGAATATGATGTAAGATCAGGTGCAAGGAAAATGACTGATAACCTGGGTTGTGCAGTGTTCCAAAGAACACCAGATGACAACAAGCTTGGGCTGTCTGTGGATGATAAAGCTTTTTTTAGAAATCATGGACAGAGAGTCTTCCAGGATTCTGCAAACAGCTGGGTCGCACCATTACCCTTTCGCTCCCCAAGGTCTTGTTTGCCAAATAATAGAGATCAGGCAATGAAACGCCTCATGTCACTGCACAAAACTCTGGATAAAAAACCTGAGATGAAACTTCAGTTCATCGAATTCATGCAAAAGCTTTTTGACAATGACCATGCGAGCAAGCCCCTCCTGTGGATAAAGTAAGGAGAGTTGGTACCTTCCCATGTTTGGTGTGTATCACCCACAAATACCTGACCAAATCAGGGTTGTGTTTGATTCAAGTGCAGAATTTGAAGGAATGTCACTTAACAAGGTGTTACTCAGTGGAACTGATTTAAATAATTTACTCCTTGGAGTTCTCATGAGGTCCAGATAGGAGAGCATTTCAGTGACAGCGGATGTGCAGCAGATGTTTTATTGTTTTGTAGTACGTGAAGAACATAGAGATTATTTAAGGTTTTTGTGGTATGAAGACAACAACCTAGATAAAAGAGTAACTGAGTACAGGATGAAAGTCCATGTATTTGGAAACAGTCCTTCACCTACTGTGGCGATTTACTGCATGAGACGAGCTGCTCTTCAGGGAGAAAATGAGTATGGCTTCGATGCCAAGCACTTTGTTGTGAGAAATTTTTATGTTGATGATGGGCTAACTTCAGTCTCCACTTCTGAGGAAGCCATTAACCTCTTAAAAAAAACACCAAAAATGCTTGCAGAGTCAAATCTTAGATTACACAAAATCGCATCCAACAGCAAAACTGTCATGGAAGCATTTCCCAAAGAGGATAATGCCAAAGACTTGAAGGACTTAGACCTAGGAGTTGATAATTTGCCTCTTCAACACAGCCTGGGTCTCTCTTGGAACCTAGAGACTGACACCTTTAACTTTCAAGTGAATCAATGGAGAAGCCATTTACAAGAAGGGGCATTCTATCAACAGTGAATAGCCTATTTTACCCCCTTGGTTTTCTGGCTCCTGTCATAGTGCGAGGAAAAGCTTTACTCAGAGAACTTTTATCTGAACAGAACGACCGGGACTCACCTCTTTCAAAAGAAAGACAAGGAGAGTGGAATGAATGTAGAAATTCTCAAATGACATTGGAACATTTGCAGATTAAGAGACCATATGTACCTGTTCTGCTGTCTGCCGTACAAAGAAAAGAACTGTGCCTCTTCTCAGATGCATCCACAGTTGCAATAGGAGCAGTAGCCTACCTTAGGGTAGTTGATGCTGATAACAAATGCCAAGTTGGGTTTGTCATGGGGAAAGCAAAGTTAGCCCCTCGTCCAGCTCACACCATACCTCGTTTAGAATCATGTGCAGCTGTACTAGCAGTGGAAATGTATGAAACGATCAGGGATGAGATTGATGAGGAAATAAACTCAGTTCGGTTCTTCACAGACAGTAGGGTAGTCTTAGGATATATCCATAATGTCACAAAGAGATTTTATTTATACGTAGCCAATCGGGTAACTCGAATAAGGAAATCGACACAGCCTGATCAGTGGTTTTATGTGAATACCAACAACAACCCAGCAGACCTTGCCACCAGAGCTGTGTCAGCGGAACGCTTACAGTACACATGTTGGCTTTCTGGGCCACAATTTCTACTTAAGAGCAATGCTCAAGAATTGACTGAGACCTTTGAATTGGTGGGACCTGATGCTGAAATTTACCAGACATTTCAGTCCTTGCAACCAAGATTTCTGCAGCTCACTTAACCTCTGACAGATCTGAGAGGTTCTCCAGCTGGGGAGTTCTTTGTAAGTCAATAGCTCGTCTAATTCATGTTGCAAGATCCTATTGTGGAAAAACAGATGACATGCATTGCAAAAATTGGCATCACTGCACCAAATCTTGCATCATAAGTGAGTTGACACAAGCCAAGATTACAATCATACGCTGTGTGAAACATGAAACATTTAAGGAATAGTTTGATTGCCTTAAAAACGGGGTGGTCCTTGCAAAATGAAGCCTCCTTAAAAACTAAATCCAGTAATTGATGAGGATGGTTTGCTGAGAGTTGGTGGTCGTGTATCTTCTTCAGACCTGTCTCAAAGAGAAAAGCATCCTCTCTTTATTCCTCACAAGCACCATGTTGCCATCTTCCTGGAAAGACACTATCATAACCAGGTAGCACACCAGGGTCGCCATTTTACTGATGGAGCCATCAGGTCAACTGGATTTTGGATAATAGGGAGCAAACGTCTCGTTTCTAACAATATTCACAACTGTGTTATCTGCCGCAAGCTCAGAGGGAAATTGCAGATTCAAAGAATGGCAGACTTGCCTGCAGACAGGCTGATTTCAGAACCACCTTTTATTAACGTGAGCATTGATGTGTTTGGCCCATAGAGTGTAGTCACACGGCGTACATAATATATATATATATAATATACTATATAATATACTATTCTATTCTTTAAAAATCTAACTACCTTTCTAATCTTTTTGTATTCTATTTTTTTGTATTTTTCTTTTCATTTATTATGCAATTATGTATATGTGTGTATGTGTAAAGACCTCTAACTAGCTTGCTCTATTCTTTTTTTTTATTCTATCCGTTTTCTTTTTATTTATTATATTATTTAAAATCCCATGCTACGTGTACTGTGTTAACCTAACTGAGACTTGTTATAGCACTTATATATCATTGCTCTTTTTGTTGTTTTTGATTGCTTCCACTGTCTTTATCTGTAAGTCGCTTTGGATAAAAGCGTCTGCTAAATGAATAAATGTAAATGTAATGTAAATGTACAAGAGGTGGCAGTGCGGATTCAAAATGCTGGGCAGTGATCTTCTTATGCATGTCTGTCAGAGCCGTGCATATTGAACTAATTGAATCTATGTCGACAGCAAGTTTCATCAATGCATTGCGACGATTTTTCTCCATCTGTGGTCCAGCAAAACTACTTCGCTCTGATAGAGGTACAAATTTTGTTGGTGCCTGCAAAGAGTTGAAAATAAATGTGAACGACACAGAGGCAAACCATTATCTTAAAGATAAAGTATGTACATGGGTTTTCAATCCACCCCATGCTTCCCACATGGGGGGATCTTGGAGTTGCAAGATGAATTCTGGATGGTATGCTGATTCAAAAACCAACACGTCTCACACATGAGGTTTTGGCAACTCTAATGGCGGAGGTTATGGCAATTGTAAAAGCCAGGCCTTTGGTACCAGTGTCTACGGACCCGGAAGCACCTGAAATACCCACTCCAGCATTGCTGTTGACACAGAAAAGGGATGGAGTTTCAGCTCCTGAGGGAAATTTTGATACAGCTAATCTTAATTTGAATCAATGGAAACAAGTGCAGTGTCTTGCTGATACTTTTTGGAAAAGATGGCGAAAGGAGTACTTGTCGACACTGCAGAATCGGAAAAAGTGGATGATGAAAGACCAAATGTGAATATTGGTGACGTTGTACTTTTGAAAGAAGGTCAGGCACCAAGGAACAACTGGCCTGTTGGACTTGTTGTAAAAACCTTTCCAAGTGCAGACAAAATTGTTTGAAAAGTGGAAGTGAAAATTGTTGACCAAGGAACCACTAAGTTCTTTCTGAGACCAATCTCAGAAATAATTGCCCAATTCTCTCAGAAACTATAGAGACATTTATCAAAGACTCTGAAAGTAAAAAAACTTTTTGATAATTGATAAATAGTGGCATAATTTTAATTATACCATGCGGGGAGTGTGTTGACAATAAAATTTAAATGGAATTTTTTATTTTACTATTTTATTCATTTATTGTTAATTATTTCCAACGGGACTTTTATTTTGAAATAGCGCGATTGCGAATATGTTGTGACATGTTCAGAGTGCAACAGTGAAAGCAAAACATCGCAGCTTAGCTTACGAATGCGATCTTCAAACAGTTAAGCCTTGGAAAACACTTGACTGTAAGTGAATAACAAGTTTATTCTGCTATAGTTAAGTTATGATTGTTGATTGTGTAGCAACAAGGAGTTTTACAGAATAATTAACTCAAATGATATATAGGGAATTTGAATAATTAATCAGGAATATGATTAATTTATATCTCAGATGACAGTTACATTAAATTTGATTGATTATGAAAAATAGCTCAATTGCCTATACAAATAAATAATTACAGGGCACTGTAACTTACTCATTAATGTGTCAATATTCCATTCTTCATATCAATTATTGTGATATCTCTTACTGTAAATTACTGCAAATCAAACAGTGGTTTGTCCAGCAAACCACTCTTGACCTATCAATTTTCAGTTTCAGTTATCACGCCTTATAATTAAAGGAAAAATATTCTCTGGCCATGAAAACATTATCCTATCCTTATGATAAATTTAGTTTCTAAATTTAAAGCTTGTAGCTAAAGATCAGACATCTCAGTGACTCGTAATGTAAGTGGGGTGGAGTCCAAGCCAATCGTCAGTATATGGGTTTTTAATAAATCAACTAGTAATACATCAAACTACAAATCACACAGAGTAAATATGCGTACGACACTACAAACAGTAAGCTTTATACAAGACATAACGGAATCCAAATAAAAGAGAGAGAGAGAGAGAGAGAGAGAGAGAGAATAGAATGAGATCACATAAGGAGCTCAGGTATGGAAATCATAGTCAGTAACTTTTGGAAGCCAACAACAATCAGATCATAGCAACAATTTAAAGCAGCATTTAAATCTCCATAGAGAAAGATATTTGCATGGCCCATTGTGCGTGGCGTGAGATCGGCGTCGCGCGTGTGAGCTTTGCGCGCTGTTCCTTTTGAAAACAGCAAGCGTGGTCCTGGAGGCCATGTGACGCGCGTGCACGCTGCGCTGGATCTTGGCGTGAGCGTGGAGCACGTGGTCCTTTGTTCTGTCCTCGCGCGGTATTTGAAAGGTTCAACAAACAATGTTCCAGAATTCGTCTTCCTTGTGTGGAGAGGTGAATAGTCGAATAAACTTAGTAAAGAAAAGAAAAGAAACAACAAAAACGAAAGCTTCCAAAGGAGCCATTAAAATGGCTTTTTCTCTCAGCCCCTGTGCTGAGTGGGGGGGGGGGGGGGCTGCGCTATGAGCACGGCCCAAGGCCGCGTGGAAGCAACGTTGGTCGCACAGGAGAGCAGCGTGTCCGAGGACCAAGAACGAGAAGAAGAGAGGAAGAGAGGGCGGACCTTGTTCGGTCGATTCTTATAGCTTGAAATGGTTCACGCCTCTTTTCGCGTGAACAGCCAATGAACATCCGCGATCTGAAGCAGAGGGAAAAGTTCCTTTGTCTCTGTGGAGACAACCCCCCTGATGATCTAGGGCTTGTCCGATTTCATCAGGGATTCTAGCAAGTTCGTAATTCCAGATTAAATACATTTTTCAGTACTTTGCTCTAGATAAATGGGTCTGTCACAGCATGACGATTACACAGATACTAAACATATATATAAATGATCAAAACATGAAGTTACATTCAAATGCAGAATTACAAACATTTAAAGATTTTATTAACACATGATAACACTGCAGATAGTCCCAATTTATATGGGAAACATCTAATGTACCAAAAAGGAATACGTAATACATTTATAAAACATAAAAACAAAAAGGTAATGAATACATTCCATAGAATGCATTGGGGAAAAGAAACCAGTGATTTGGCTTCTCTCCTCTCTTGTTGTCCAGGGTGGTCGTAAAGTTTTACGACCTGCAAAGGTGGGGGTTACATACACATGACTATTTGAGAAAGAGTTAGGCTGAGGAGAACATTTCAGTCAGCACTTTAACCATTTACCCAGGATTAACCATTTTTATGCAATACACAAACATTAAAAATACATATTAATAAGGACTTAAAAAAGTAAGGAACTTTACGAAAGGTTTCCTTTGTCTCCAGTGTGTTTGAGGAATTTGGGGGGGGGGGGGGGGTTCAGGTCTCCTTTGAAGCTCGCATGGGTATCGTAAAATAATTCAAGTCCAGCCAGGCTGGCGCCAAGCCAGGCACTTTTGGTGCACAAAGGGTTTCATGCCTGAATTTAACCCATGATCTGCATATCCGTTACATTGTAATAAGTGATTGAACTAGGACAGTGATCCTCAAATCTGGCTCGCGAGATCCACTTTCCTGCGAAGTTTAGCTCTAACCCTAATCAAACACGCATGAGTTTGCTAATCAGTGTCTTCAGGATCATTAGAAAATCACAGGCAGGTGTGTTTAATTGGAGTCGGAGCTAAACTCTGCAGGAAACTGGATCTCGCGAGCCAGATTTGAGGATCACTGGTTTAGGTTGTGATTTGGGAGATACAGTGAATGTCAAAGGGGTCTAATGTTGTTTGGTTCCCAATGACTTTCAAATTATTTATTGTGTGAAAAAATATTATTATAAACTTATTCTGCAGAAGAAAGAAAGCCATACATCAGTGATCCTCAAATCTGGCTCGCTACGGCTCGCGTACCCAAGAAACGAATCAGGCCTGCATCGGGGTTGGGTTTGAGTGTGTTTATGGTGTGAGTGGGCCCACTTTTATCTATTGTTTTTTTTTTTGTATATTAAGTTTACGGTTACAGTTCATAAAACGCTGAAACGTGTTACTTGGATTACTAGTGTTATATAAGTGCCCTAAGTAGTAAGTGAATTAAGTGGATTTATTATTCACTGATAATTCTCAGTTTGTTCTGCAAAGAGTGTACATATAGTGCTAAATAAGAAATGAAAAGGTATTGAGCATTGTAAACTTGGGTATATTTCCCTAAGGGATTTTCTGAGTATTCTAATCCATGTATTACTGGTTTATCAGTATTGAATATTAATACCTGTACGTATTCATATTGAAATTACCTGTTGGTTATTGCTAATATATATCATTTGAACATTTATATCTGATATTTATACCATCTTATTAATATATATCTATAAATATAATTATATATTGTATTTTCCTTATTATTATTATTTATTATTATTATTATATATATATATTTTTTTTGTTTGTTTGTTAAATAAATTATTTCTTTTGGATACGTGTTTCAGATTAGTTATTTAGGAAACTAATAACTCTCTTCAAAACGTGGTATCAGAGATGGGGGCTTAAATTATAGTCGAGAGACACCAATAAAAGGAACCCGGTGCTCCACCCATTAGAACTTAGGTCAGGACACACCTAGGAGGGCAGGGGGCACTACATAAAGTGGGGGCTCGTCCGGGATTTTTCTTTCCCTCCCTGGTAACGAGGGACTGTACAGCCGCAACCGGATAGCACGCCCAGCCACCGGGAGTGTTGGGTGTTCCTCCGGCATCGAGAGAGCGACGGCTGTTAGTGGATGTGGTGCGAGCCACGTTTGACGAAAATCGGGGCCGCATATGGACTTACAGGTACTGCTTATTGGTCTTATTTTAGCTCACTGAAGAGTGAAGAGGCCATTTTGCATTTTAAAGGCCACTACGTACCCAAGCAACAAATCAGGCCTGCATCGGGGTTGGGTTTGAGTGTGTTTATGGTGTGAGTGGGCCCACTTTTATCTATTGTTTTTTTTTGTATATTAAGTTTACGGTTACAGTTCATAAAACGCTGAAACGTGTTACTTGGATTACTAGTGTTATATAAGTGCCCTAAGTAGTAAGTGAATTAAGTGGATTTATTATTCACTGATAATTCTCAGTTTGTTCTGCAAAGAGTGTACATATAGTGCTAAATAAGAAATGAAAAGGTATTGAGCATTGTAAACTTGGGTATATTTCCCTAAGGGATTTTCTGGGTATTCTAATCCATGTATTACTGGTTTATCAGTATTGAATATTAATACCTGTACGTATTCATATTGAAATTACCTGTTGGTTATTGCTAATATATATCATTTGAACATTTATATCTGATATCTATACCATCTTATTAATATATATCTATAAATATAATTATATATTGTATTTTCCTTATTATTATTATTTATTATTATTATTATATATATATATATTTTTTGTTTGTTTGTTAAATAAATTATTTCTTTTGGATACGTGTTTCAGATTAGTTATTTAGGAAACTAATAACTCTCTTCAAAACGTGGTATCAGAGATGGGGGCTTAAATTATAGTCGAGAGACACCAATAAAAGGAACCCGGTGCTCCACCCATTAGAACTTAGGTCAGGACACACCTAGGAGGGCAGGGGGCACTACATAAAGTGGGGGCTCGTCCGGGATTTTTCTTTCCCTCCCTGGTAAGGAGGGACTGTACAGCCGCAACCGGATAGCACGCCCAGCCACCGGGAGTGTTGGGTGTTCCTCCGGCATCGAGAGAGCGACGGCTGTTAGTGGATGTGGTGCGAGCCGCGTTTGACGAAAATCGGGGCCGCATATGGACTTACAGGTACTGCTTATTGGTCTTATTTTAGCTCACTGAAGAGTGAAGAGGCCATTTTGCATTTTAAAGGCCACTACGTACCCAAGCAACAAATCAGGCCTGCATCGGGGTTGGGTTTGAGTGTGTTTATGGTGTGAGTGGGCCCACTTTTATCTATTGTTTTTTTTTGTATATTAAGTTTACGGTTACAGTTCATAAAACGCTGAAACATGTTACTTGGATTACTAGTGTTATATAAGTGCCCTAAGTAGTAAGTGAATTAAGTGGATTTATTATTCACTGATAATTCTCAGTTTGTTCTGCAAAGAGTGTACATATAGTGCTAAATAAGAAACGAAAAGGTATTGAGACTTGTAAACTTGGGTATATTTCCCTAAGGGATTTTCAGATTTCTCCCTGGTACCTTTCAGAAGAGAGAAATAAACACGTGTCAATACTCCTTGATCCCTGAGAAGAAAACAGATATTTGGTGCATTTAACAACTTCTTGTTGAAAATATGTCTCGCAGAAGTAACCCTCCTCCTCAAAGTGAACTTGCTGACTGGTGCAGAGAAGCTGGGATTGACCTTGCTCACTCCTTGATGCTAACAAGTGTACCCAGATCAACTGAGATTGCACGCATTGAAGAAGTAGCCGAGAGTGTGAAAGCTTTTGGAAGAGTGCGCATTTGAGACACAAGATGTGGAGCCTCCCAGATACCCTACTTGTGCTGTGTGAATGCAGAGAGTCTGTAGACCCCACACGCTGCCCTATAGAACTAAAGCCGACCGATGATGAGACCTGGAGGATAATTACGGGCGTTGAAAAAACCCCAACAGGTACTGTTCCCTCAGGATTTGCTGACAAGCTCTCCCAGTTTCTTCGGGATGAAGGGAAGTCCATGACAGATCTACAAGCACTATTTCCTCCCCTGAGTGCAAGTCCCAGTTCCCCTGAGTCAATTATTCGTGCAGTGGGTGAGATCCTAGAGAAAACCATAAGACCACCAAGTGATAGCAATGCTTACCGTCATTTACGTACCTTCTCTGGTATTGTTCCGACCCCCACGGGAGAAGAAACCATGGAACACTGGATGGAGCAAGCTAAGATGATGATAACTGAATGTGAATGCTCCGAGAAAGAGAAACGGAGACGAATTGTGGAAAGCTTAAAGGGACCAGCCCTAGAAATCATTAAAGCTGTCCGTATGTCCAGTCCTGATGCCAGCTCGCAGCAGTACCTTGAAGCTCTGGAAAGTACTTTTGGCTCCTCAGAGTCGGGAGAGGATTTGTATTTCGCTTTTCGGCTTCTTCGACAGCGTCCAGGTGAGACACTTTCTGATTTCTTGAGAAGAGTTGAAAAATCACTGACAAAAGTGGTGTAAAGAGGTGGACTGTCTCCCACCAATGTTGACAAGGCAAGAGTGGAACAACTGATTCGTGGAGCCGTTGAATCTGATATGATGCTTTTACAATTGAGGTTAAGGGAGAGAAAAGAACACCCACCAACTTTTCTGAGCCTGTTGAATGAGATTAGGGAGGCTGAAGAAATTGAAGTCACTAGACGCAAGTTTACTGCTTCAGCAAAGTCCATACACTTGCAGGACGAGGGGAATAACTGTCCAGCTTTTGTGCGAGAACTTAAAGCAGAAATTCAAGAACTGAGGACTCAGCTCGAAAGTGACCGCTTGAATAGCCTACCAACATCCTCTATGATGTTAGAATCCAGAGCCAAGCTATGTAAAACAAGCCCCTCCGATCACAAAGGAGTAACAAAGGATTCTGAAGTTAAGTCTTTGAGAAAGCAAGTACTTCGGCTGCAACAACAACTAGCAGTAATGAGTGTCAGTTCAAGTAGTTCAGCTAGTCATGCCCAGTTACACCAACCGCATGCTTCAGTCCAGCAGCGATCCAAGCCCTCAAGGAACATGGAAGATTACTTTTGCTACCGGTGTGGAGAAGACGGACACATCTCCACAAAGTGTCAAGCACCCCAAAATGCCACCCAGGTGATTACTAAATTAATCCATTCATTACGGAAAGCAAAAGGAATGAGGAGTGATCCAAACAACAGCGACCCGTCTGGAGAACAAGCCTGTTTTTCTAAAAACAGCCATGTGCACAGCAGTGAGCCCAATGGTCTTCCCAAGGGACTAGTTGGACCAGCCTCGACCGTGGAGGTAAAGATAGGTGGCCATCCGTGTCATGCTTTGTGGGACAGCGGGTCTCAAGTTACCATTGTCTTTGACTCCTGGTATTCCCGAAACCTACTTGATGTACCCATCCATCCCCTTGCTTGATTATCCATTTAGGGTCTCAGCTCATGCAGTTATCCCTACAAAGGATACATTGTCATAGATGTTACCTTCCCTGTAACTCTCACTGGAGCTGAAGAGACCATATCCATCCTTGCATTGGTCTGCCCAGACCCCCAAGGACCGACACAATTCCCAGTAATCATTGGAACCAATGCCAGCTTCTTTCAACGACTGACAGCATATAATGCGACTACTAGTGGAAAAAAACAGTGCCCATTCGCTGAGAATTCAGACACCCCCAGTCCGTATTTTACCACAAAGTGGACAAACTTCCGCGGCAGATCGACCCAAAGGCAAAGTGATATGGGAGGGCCCTGGAACTTTCAAAGTCCCATCACGAGGGGAGCGGTATGCCTTATGCAAAAATGAGTCTGACAAACCCTTGAGGAAAGATATCTTCCTCATTGAAGCCTCCCCTGTAGATCCACTTCCTTCTGGACTGTTTGTTTCCCCTGTAGTAATGCCTTCATCAGCTGTGGATGTGAATAACTTCAGAGTCCTGATTCACAATGAGAAAAGCAAAGATCTCTCAATTCCAGTGGGTACTGTAGTTGCCCATGTATTTCCTACAGACACCGTTACAGTGGCTCATGACATTCCAGAATCCAAAGGACCCCTTAATCCGGAGTTATTCAGATCTTCTAGCGGCAGGCATCATCCAAGAGTCCCGAAGTCCTTATGCATCACCGATTGTGATAGCTCGAAAAAAAATGGTGCTGTACGGATGTGCATCGATTATCGGACCTTAAACAGCCGCACTATACCCGACCAATACGTCACTCCAGGGTTGATGATGCCTTAGACTGTTTGACTGGTAGCCGATGGTTTTCAGTCCTAGACCTTTATATGTCCACTGGGGTTCTACCAATTTCAACGAATGCCACAAGGTATCACTGGGGCCCCAGCGACATTTCAGAGGCTCATGGAGAGGGTGGTAGGTGACATGCACCTCCTACAGGTAATCGTCTACCTTGATGACCTTATAGTCTTCAGCAGAACACTCGAAGAACACGAGGAGCAACTAATGAAGGTTCTGGATCGCCTGGAGGAATGGGGGTTAAAAGTCTCTATCGACAAGTGTCAGTTTTGTCAGCAACAGGTAAAATATGTGGGGCATATTGTTTCAGCTGCAGGAATAGCTCCAGATCCAGAGAAAGTGTCAGCCGTAACTCAGTGAAAAGGACCTACAGACCTGAAATCCCTACGGTCATTCCTAGGATTTAGCAGTTTCTATCGCCGTTTCATTAAGGGGTACTCCTCAGTAGTAAGACCTTTGACGGAGCTCACGAAAGGCTACCTACCTGTAAAAGGATCAGGAAAGAGGAATGGAAAGAACTACTACAAGGAGACTGACCCCTTTGGAGCACGATGGGACAAGTCCTGTGGAGAAGCCTTCAAAGCTATTATACACTGCCTAACCAATGCACAGTACTGGCCTTCGCTGATAACTCCCTGCCTTATGTACTCCACGTTGATGCTAGTCTGAGTGGCCTTGGTGCTGTTTTGAACCAGGAGCATCCTGAGGGACTTCAACTAGTCGCCTTTGCTAGCAGAAAGTTGAGTACTTCGGAACAACGTTACCACATTCACCAGTTAGAATTCCTGGCATTGAAGTGGGCTGTCGTCGATAAGTTTCACGACTACCTATATGGAGCTCAATTTGTTGTGAGAACCGATAACAATCCACTTACCTACGTACTGACTAGTGCGAAGCTGAATGCAACAGGACATCGCTGGTTAGCCACCCTAGCTGCCTACAACTTCAGCCTGCAATACAAGCCTGGAAAACATAACACTGACACGGATGTGCTATCCCGATATCCTACCAACCCTGCTGTGTCTGCCTCTTGGACTGAAATTCCACAGCACAGTCTGGGGTCAAAGCAATCTGCCAGTTGGCCAGTTCTTCTGGGAATGACGAATCCGTCAGGATGGTGGACCATTTAGGAGTTTCACCTGATAGCATACCTACTGCTTACTCTTGCCCGATTTCACTTGAAATGTGTCATATGGAGCAGTTGTCCCATGAAGACCTGAAGATGTCACAAGAAAAGGACCCTGTTATCGGAGTGGTGAAACATGACATTGAAGTTGGCAAAGTGCTTACCCCTCAGAAGAGCTCTGATCCAGTGCTTAATCTCCTACAACGTCAAGGCCCAAAACTGGTCATTCGAAATCATTTGCTATACAGAGTTTCCCAAAGCCCCTGTGGAAAAGAGAGAGTTCAGTTGGTTCTGCCGGCCAAATATCACCAGGCCGTCCTGCATTCTCTACATGATGATTCTGGTCACCTTGGGGTGGATCGTCAAAAGTCTGCTCCCCTGAGCCACATTACCAGTACTGGTCCACTAGACTTGGTATGCATCGATTTCTTGTCTCTGGAGCCAGACACCAAGGGTATTGCCAATATACTAGTAATAACTGATCATTTTACTTGATACGCACAGGCGTTCCCTACCAAAGACCAGCGAGCAGTCACTGTGGCCAAAGTCGTGGTGGAAAAATTCTTTGTACACTATGGACTGCCGTCACGCATTCACTCGGATCAGGGACGCGATTTTGAATGCCGACTGATAAGAGAACTTTTGGGAATCAGAATCAGAATCAGAATCAGAATGAGCTTTATTGCCAGGTATGTTTACACATACGAGGAATTTGTTTTCGTGACAGAAGCTCCGCAGTACAACAGAATGACAGCGACAGAACATAAAACACATAATAAAAGAATAAAATACAAATATGTAGACAGTGAATGACAATATACAAATGACAATTGTAGGCAGGTATATTACAAAGTGAAGTTATGTATGTACATATATATTGTGTGCAAAATTTAAGTGTATACTAAGTATGTGTGTTAGATAAATAAAGTGTGTGTGTATATAAATATAAAGTGTAGTGTGTTCGCCTTTATTGTCAGCTGTTCATAAGATGGATTGCCTGAGGGAAGAAACTGGTCCTGTGTCTGGTCGTTCTAGTGCTCAGTGCTCTGTAGCGTCGACCAGATGGCAACAGTTCAAAGAGGGAGTGTGCTGGATGTGAGGGGTCCAGAGTGATTTTGACAGCCCTTTTTCTCACTCTGGATAAGTACAGTTCTTGAATAGATGGGAGAGTTGAACCGATGATTCGCTCAGCAGTCCGGACTACTCTCTGTAGTCTTCTGAGGTCAGATTTAGAAGCTTAGCTGAACCAGACAGTTACTGAAGTGCAGAGGATGGATTCAATGATGGTGGAGTAGAACTGTTTCAGCAGCTCCTGTGGCAGGTTAAACTTCCTCAGCTGGCGGAGAAAGTACAACCTCTGCTGGGCCTTTTTTACGATGGAGTCAATGTGAATGTCCCACTTCAGGTCCTGAGAGATGGTGGTTCCCAGGAACCTGAATGACTCCACTGCAGTCACAGGGCTGTTCATGATGGTGAGTGGGGGGAGTGCAGGGGGGTTTCTCCTGAAGTCCACGATTATCTCCACTGTTTTGAGGGTGTTAAGCTCCAGGTTGTTGAGACTGCACCAGACAGCCAGCTCTTTTACCTCCTGTCTGTAAGCAGACTCGTCACCGTCCTGAATGAGGCCGATGAGTGTGGTGTCATCTGCAAACTTCAGGAGCTTGACAGAGGGGTCCTTAGATGTGCAATCGTTGGTGTACAGGGAGAAGAGCAGTGGGGATAGAACCCAGCCCTGGGGAGCTCCGGTGCTGATTGTACGGGTGCTGGATGTGTATTTTCCCAGCCTCACTAGCTGCTGCCTGTCTGTCAGGAAGCTGTTGATCCACTGACAGACGGAGGTGGGCACGGAGAGCTGATTTAGTTTGGGCAGGAGGAGGTTTGGGATGATCGTCCGAGGCCGAGCTGAAGTCCACAAACAGGATCCTCACATAAGTCCCCGGTCTGTCTAGGTGTTGCAGAACATAATGCAGTCCAATGTTTACTGCATCGTCCACAGACCTGTTTGCTCTGTAGGCAAACTGAAGAGGATCCAGCAAGGGCCCAGTGATGTCCTTCAGGTGGGCCAGCACCAGTTTTTCAAATGACTTCATGACTACAGACGTTAGAGCCACAGGCCTGTAGTCATTTAGTCCTGTAATTTTGGGTTTCTTAGGGATGGGGATGATGGTGGAACGTTTGAGGCATGAAGGGACTTCGCACAGCTCCAGCGATCTGTTGAAGATCTGTGTGAAGATGGGGGCCAGCTGGTCAGCACAGGATTTCAGACAGGCTGGTGTAACACAATCTGGGCCTGGTGCTTTTTTCCTTTTCTGCTTCCGGAAGACCTGGCGCACCGCATCCTCACTGATCTGAATTGCAGGTGTGGGGGAGAGGGGGGATGCAGGAGGTGTGAATGGTGAGAGCGGTTGATTGGAGAGGTGTTCAGGATGGGTTGCAGGAGCTGTTAATGGTGTGAACGGTAGTTTGGAGAGGCATTCAGGGCTGGTTGCAGGAGTTGTGAAGGGTGTGAATGGAATGCTGGGAATCCGAAAATCAAGGACAACACCCTATCACCCCAAGGTGATCCTCAACCAGAACGCTTTAACCGTACCTTACTCTCCATGCTCGGTACTCTGGATCCGACTAATAAGAGTAAGTGGAGTCAATACATCCCTTAGCTTGTACATGCTTATAATTGTACAAAAAATGAGGCAACGGGCTATTCTCCTTATCATCTTCTCTTCGGGCGAGAGGCTCGACTGCCCGTCGATGTGTGTTTCGGTACCTCCCCTAGTAATCAGAAAGGAGTCAATCATTTGCAGTACGTAGAGAGAATGAAGAAAGCTCTTCAGCAGGCATATCAGTTAGCGGCTGAGACTTCCCTGAAGGTTCATTAGCGAAACAAGAGGCTTTATGATCAAAGAGTGAAACCACAAACCTTGGAAAGGGGAGACCGAGTCCTCATCAGAAACCTTGCCTGCACAGGAAAACATAAACTTCAAAACCGCTGGAACTCGTTACCCTATGTGGCCATTGAGAAGTTTAAAGACTTACCAGTCTATAAACTGGAGCCAGAGAGAGGAATGGGTGGAATAAGGACCCTTCACAGAGACCACCTGTTACCCATTGGAGACAAGGTGAGGTTCTCGAAGCCTGGGGACTTGAACCAACTGGTACAGCCACCTGTAACAAGAGCACAAATTGTTAAAAGAAGACAAAGAAAAGTTTAGTTAAGTGTCTGATTGAACACAGGAAATGTGTTTGCCTGTTTTATTTTGATTCGTTTTCGAGTGAAAGACGTTGAGGCCTGTGTGAATATACAGCGATTTCAGTTAGAGAGATTGTAACGTTAGACTTATTTATACTATTCATCGTGCTGTTGTGAGTAAAACAGTCGATGTGGGAAGAGTAATAGGAGATCAAATAGCCCTGTTGAGCCACCGGAAGCGCTCACAGGTCCTCTGATAACGAGGGACTGTACAGCCGCAACCGGATAGCACGCCCAGCCACCGGGAGTGTTGGTTGTTCCTCCGGCATCGAGGGAGCGACGGCTGTTAGTGGAGGTGGTGCTAGCCACGTTTGACGAAAATCGGGGCCGCGTATGGACTTACAGGTACTGCTTATTGGTCTTATTTTAGCTCACTGAAGAGTGAAGAGGCCATTTTGCATTTTAAAGGCCACTACGTACCCAAGCAACGAATCAGGCCTGCATCGGGTTGGGTTTGAGTGTGTTTATGGTGTGAGTGGGCCCACTTTTATCTATTGTTTTTTTTTTTTTGTATATTAAGTTTACGGTTACAGTTCATAAAACGCTGAAACGTGTTACTTGGATTACTAGTGTTATATAAGTGCCCTAAGTAGTAAGTGAATTAAGTGGATTTATTATTCACTGATAATTCTCAGTTTGTTCTGCAAAGAGTGTACATATAGTGCTAAATAAGAAACGAAAAGGTATTGAGACTTGTAAACTTGGGTATATTTCCCTAAGGGATTTTCTGAGTATTCTAATCCATGTATTACTGGTTTATCAGTATTGAATATTAATACCTGTACTTATTCATATTGAAATTACCTATTGGTTATTATTTATTATTATTATATATATATATTCTTTTTGTTTGTTTGTTAAATAAATTATTTATTTTGGATACGTGTTTCAGATTAGTTATTTAGGAAACTAATAACTCTCTTCAAAACGTGGTATCAGAGATGGGGGCTTAAATTATATTGGAGAGACACCAATAAAAGGAACCCAGTGCTCCACCCATTAGAACTTAGGTCAGGACACACCTAGGAGGGCAGGGGGCGCTACATATATATATTTATATATGTGTGTGTGTGTATGTGTAACTAGCTTGCTCTATTCTTTTTTTATTCTATCTGTTTTCTTTTTATTTATTATATTAAAATCCCATGCTACGTGTACTGTGTTAACCTAACTGAGACTTGTTATAGCACTTATATATCATTGCTCTTTTTGTTGTTTTTGATTGCTTCCACTGTTTTCATCTGTAAGTCGCTTTGGATAAAAGTGTCTGCTAAATGAATAAATGTAAATGTATAACACCTTGTGTTCTCTTTTCAGAACAATTTCAAATAAATAAATAAAACAAAGATAACTAAATAATAGCAATAGGGACAATGTTCAAGAAAATTTAAGATGACACTGAATCAGAGTACTTTTCAACTGATTGTCTTTGAAGTAAATAACTCAAAGCAATTCAACAGGAGTTTAGCTCAGTTCAGTGTTCCTTATTACTCCTGTTTCAGTGTCCAGATAGAGTGTACAGAGTGCAGATTCGCAACTCTAAGATGAAAAATGCAAAAAGATAAAAAAAATAGTTCTTGTTCACAGATTAGTTTCACAGTTTACACCAATGTTGAGGACTCCTCGTTCAATTTCAAGAGAGATGTAGAAGGAACGGAAATGACAAGTTAGAGGGAAAAGAGAAAAGATGAAAAAAAAACGAAAGACAAAAAAAAAGAACAACAAAGGATAAATCAACAACGATTAGAAATGATCTTGATGTATCAAGGGAATCTGTTTTATGCAGTTTCAGTTGAATCAGCTCAGCTTCTCACTTAATCTTTCTTGACTTTAGAACTGCGATTGACATGCATCACTGCTCAAGCTGCCATTTCACTTCACTCCGTGACAAGAGACTGTTCACCTCTTCTCAGCGATAGAGATGACGCAACACCCTAAGGGCGGAGCTATTCCTAATTATTAATTTAATAATTTTTTCAATGTGTGACATTTTCTACATTCGTTAAACAATATAAATGTTTAACATTAAAATAAAATTGTTTATATGTGAATTTTAAATTCCTTTCTCTTTTTTTATAGGTTTGACATGGGCCATAGTAACCTAGGTTACAGTTGTATCACTCTATTAGTGCTATTGGATCTTAGTGCTGCGCTTGACACTATTGACCAAAACATTATTTTCCATAGACTAGAACAATTTGTTGTCATTAATGGAAGTGCATTAGCATGGTTTAAATCATATTTATATGACCACCATCAGGGGCGGATCTACCGGGTGGCATGGGGTGGCAAATGCCACCCCTGCTGCCACCCCAGTTGGTAGCAAAAATTAAAAGTTATGGCCAATTTGAAAATTTATGAGCGCGAATCTCCAATGTCAGACTGCAGTAAATGCAGCAGCACGCCAAAGCGGCAAGAGACTTTAGACAGTATGCAAGAGACTGATTTGTTTGGAAAACTTTCTCAGTGCGCGCGAAGTGAGGGAACAATGAGACACAGGAGGAAAGAGGTAAAAATGGATTATCTATCTCAAGAAATGAAGCTTTAATGAAAGCACAGACTTTGAGATGATAAATAACTAATGTTACAGTGGTGTAGTCTACTACATGATACCTTAACAAAAAGCGTGAGGATAAGTAACAACTTCGTTATGTGTCAGAACTTTCACACTTTCATTCATAAATTCATCCCGTCTGTGTTTGCAGAGAGGATTAAATCGCGGAATTCAGTCTCAAATGGAACTTGCTGTATAAAGCAGAACGTCACGGAATTCGGCCATTTTTGAATGAATAAATCAAAAGTAGAGCTGTACATTTAATCAAATCTCGATATGGACTAGTGTCTGTGAATATTAAATAAATATAGTCTGCATAGGGCACCAACTCCCAGAGTGGGCACCATCTATTGTCTACGGGCACCATCCCAGTTGCTCAAAAAAAAAAAAAAAACTTCCGCCATTCTTCCATCCGTGCTCGAGACTGCTCGCACCTCATGTTTGCGGCTGAATGTTCATAATTGATGGATGAAAATCTTTGCCCGGTAAAGGACATCAGCAATCCGGCGCAGAGAAAAGAAAACTAAAGACAGTTAAAAAAAAACAGGCATAAAGTTGGCTTGACGTTGGACGTTCGAGAGTTTCAAATTTAGGGACCGTCTCTAAAGTTATATGCGATATTGGTATACACTTCTAACATCAGTAGCATTTGAGGAGAATGATTTACAGTCATAAAAACAACTGTAATTGTTCATTTAGGTGTCAGATATAATGCACAATTGAATTGAATGTTTGATATTTAATAATAATAATTTTTTACATTTATATAGCGCTTTTCTAGACACTCAAAGCGCTTTACATAGACAGGGGGTATCTCCTCATCCACCACCAGTGTGCAGCATCCACCTGGATGATGCGACGGCAGCCATATTGCACCATAACGCCCACCACACACCAGCTTACTGGTGGAGAGGAGACAGAGTGATGAAGCCAATCAGTAGATATGGGGATTGTTAGGAGGCCATGATGGTCAGAGACCAATGGGCGAATTTAGCCAGGATGCCGAGGTCACACCTCTACTCTTTCCGAAAGACATCGTGGGATTTTTAATGACCACAGAGAGTCAGGACCTCGGTTTAACGTCTCATCCGAAGGACGGTGCTTGTTGACAGTATAGTGTCCCCATCACTACACTGGGGCGCTAGGATCCAAACAGACCACAGGGTGAGCACCCCCTGCTGGCCTCACTAGCACCTCTTCCAGCAGCAACCTAGTTTTCTCAGGAGGTCTCCCATCCAGGTACTGACCAGGCTCAGCCCTGCTTAGCTTCAGTGGGCAACCGGTCTTGGGCTCTAGGGTGATATGGATGCCGATATTTATTAAAAGAAACTGTAAATCATATGTAAATTATGCTACTTCTCAAACGCAGATTTGAAACTCAATAGCATTTGAGGAGAAAGACTTGCAGTCATAAAACAATTAAAATGTGTTCATTTAGTTGTCAGCTATAATGCACATTTTTTACATTTTTAATATATATTAAAATAAATTATAAATCATTTAGGTTAAAACAAGGTCTGTTTATCACTTGCAGGCACATTCCTGTGAAATATATATATTTTTTCAGGTTCCCTTATGAAAATTACCCATGGTTTAACAATAACAACACAAATCATCACAATCAGGCAATAATGATTGGTTAATAATAACACTGTTAAAATACTGTACATGATGTAGTAGGCAAATACAAAACAAACAATTTATGTACATGTTATTACAAATGTCATGTAATTGCTGCTGTTACACTTACAGGACGATCAAATCCTTGTTTAGGCTACTGACCAAACATTTAATTCAAATATTCACTTAATCTTAAATTTTTGGCCACCTTGTTACTAAAGATGACATAGCCTTTATAATTTCTTCAACGAAAAATGTGCATATCACAACCCTTACAAAAATAAACAATGGTTTTATCATAGTAAAACTGCCTAATTTCCTTTTGCTTGCATGATTTTTTTATGCTTGAGACTATAAAATAAATTTTGAGTCATAATAAAGTTATAGCCATAGGTAAATAGTAATTTGTAAATAATAAAATGTATTCATTTTGTTTTTTATTTGATTAAAGTCATCATCATATTTGAGGAAGGGGGGTACAACAATACAGTCCTGATTAGGGCACCCATTTGGCCAGCAGTGGCCCTGAAGGTGTTGTTATGCACATCTCTGGGATCTATATGTGCTATAACTTATAAAACTTATTTATGAGAAATTTGAACAGAAATATAGTACTATTGCACAGTAGAGTATGCTATACGTCTAGTAGGCCTATTAGCTAATAACAATAGTTAATAAAAAAAACACAGAAACTCTGTCTACAACTCACCAAAATAAAAGTTTTGTCTAACTCAAAGAAATTATGTAAGAAATTGCACAGTAAAATATACTTAAAAAAATAAAAAAATAAAACGTTATTTTAAAGGAATATTAAGTTTTCATAGATATAGTTTTAATTTAAACTTGCCAAAACAATAACACCAAATTTTCCAAAAACAATTTCTAAAAGTACATTTGTATTTGTGCCTATAATGTTTATTTATTTATTATTTGTAACAAGGTTCAACACAGTCTCAATAGGAAGGAAGAAGGCAGGGGTCGGCTTGTTGCTGGGACACTCGTTTATTCAGTAATACAAAATAAGAAAAACGCGATGCCCTCTGGGCGTAGACAGCAAACGATTGCTTAAACACGGTCAATAACTTCAATAACTTTAAAGCACTGTTGTAGCTTCCCTAGTGCAGAACGAGGTCCCAGCGTGTCTCTCTCTCCTTCTCTCTGCGGTGACTCGGCTTATATCCGGTCTCTCCACGCCAATTACTGCAATCAAGCACACGTGTTCGTTAATTGCATTTGACCTACTTACGCCTCGCTCTGCTCCCTCCGTCTCTCTCCCGTTGCGGATTCCGCTAAACCACGCTCCCCTCGACACATACCCCCACCGCCCGACTCAGGCCGGGGAGCCGTCCGGCCTGCAGCCTCCCCCCCCCCCCTCCTGAAGAGGAAGTCAGCCACAGCCATCTGTACACCCGGCCTGTGGATCACCTGAAATTTAAACGGTTGTAAAGCTAGATACCACCGGGTGATCCGCGCGTTGGTATCTTTCATGCGGTGGAGCCACTGCAGAGGAGCGTGGTCCGAACAGAGGGTGAACTCCCGCCCCAGGAGGTAATAACGGAGGGTAAGAACAGCCCACCTGATCGCTAGACATTCTTTTTCTATGGTGCTGTACATCGTCTCTCTCTTAGAGAGCTTTCGATACAGCACCAGCCGTTCTTCCCCCTCCACCTCCTGGGACAGGACTGCGCCCAACCCTCTGTTCGACGCGTCTGTCTGCAAGATAAAGGGGAGAGAAAAGTTAGGTGCATTCAGGAGCGGTCCGCCACACAGGGCAGCTTTTAACTGGGTGAAAGCCTGCTGGCACTGCTCCGTCCACTGGACTGTATCTGGTGCCTCCTTTTTAGTTAAATCAGTCAGCGGGCTAGCAGTATCCGAAAAATTAGGTACAAACCTTCTATAATACCCTGCCAGCCCCAGGAACTGTCTAACCTCCTTTTTGGTCTTAGGCCTTGGACAAGTTGCAACTGCTGCCGTCTTATCAATTTGGGGACGCACCTGTCCATGACCCAAGTGGAAACCCAGATATCTTACTTCCACCCGCCCAATTGCACACTTCCTCGGATTAGCCGTGAGCCCAGCCCTCCTCAGCGTCTTCAGGACCGCTCGCAAATGCTGCATATGTCGCTGCCAATCCCCACTGTAGATGATGATGTCATCCAGGTAGGCGGCGGCATATGCAGCATGCGGACGGAGAATTTTGTCCATGAGACGCTGAAACGTGGCTGGAGCCCCGAATAGCCCGAACGGAAGAGTGACAAATTGGTGTAACCCGAACGGCGTGGTGAAAGCTGTTTTTTCTTTGGTCATGGGAGACAAGGGGATCTGCCAATAACCTTTAGTTAAGTCCAGCGTCGAGTAAAAGCGAGCCGAGCCTAGCCGATCAAGCAATTCGTCCACCCGGGGCATTGGATATGCGTCAAATTTTGACACAGCATTCACCTTTCTATAATCCACACAGAACCGCACGGAGCCGTCTGTTTTAGGTACTAAGACGATCGGGCTCGCCCAGTCACTGTTGGATTCTTCTATTACTCCCATCTCTAGCATTGCCTCTAACTCCCCTTGAACCACCTTTTTTTTATGTTCAGGTAATCTATACGGCCGGCTGCGAACTACCACGCCCGGCTCGGTCTCAACATGGTGCTGAATGAGATCCGTTCGACCAGGCAGGGGCGAGAACACATCAGCAAAGGCTGCTTGAATGGACTTGATATCAGTGAGCTGCGATGGTGAGAGGTGGTCTCCTCCAGGGGCCAGAGCGAGAGATTGGGATTTTGAACTCGCTTCTGGACCGAGATCCTCCTCCCCACTCACTACCGTCGCCAGCAACACTGATTCCGCCTCAGACCATTTTTTTAATAGGTTGAGGTGGTATATTTGATGTGCCCCGCCCCTATCCGTTCGAGCTACCTCATAGTTAAGATCCCCAACCCGCCGTGTGACCTCAAAGGGTCCTTGCCACTTCGCGAGTAACTTTGAACTAGAGGTAGGGAGTAATACAAGCACTTTATCTCCCGGTGCAAATTGACGTAGCCTAGCCCCCCTGTTGTACAACCGACTCTGTTTGTCTTGAGCCTGCAACAAGTTCTCCATGGATAGCCGCCCCAACGTGTGGAGTTTTGTTCTCAGGTCCATGACATATTGAATTTCGTTTTTACTAGCAGAAGGTCCGTCCTCCCAAGTTTCTTTAAGGACGTCAAGGACCCCGCGGGGCTGGCGCCCATAAAGAAGCTCGAAGGGGGAAAACCCCGTGGAGGCTTGCGGGACCTCCCGTACAGCGAACAAGAGGGGTTCTAGCCACCTATCACAATTTTTGGCGTCTTCCTGAACGAACTTACGAATCATGGATTTTAATGTGCGATTAAATCGCTCGACCAGCCCGTCTGTTTGTGGGTGATAGACGCTTGTTCGAATCGATCTAATGCCCAATAATTCATAAAGCTCGCGAATAGTACGTGACATAAACGCCGTGCCCTGATCGGTGAGGATCTCCTTTGGGATCCCCACCCGGGAGATTAATTGAAACAGTGCACTCGCCACACTCTTCACGGAAATAGAGCGGAGAGGCACTGCCTCAGGATATCGCGTTGCATAGTCCACCAGAACTAATGCAAAGCGGTGTCCTCGTGCTGACCGCTCTAATGGCCCGATGAGGTCCATGCCAATTCGTTCGAAGGGGACCTGCATTAATGGAAGGGGGCACAATGGTGCTTTTGGGGTGGCCGGTGGATTCACCAGCTGACATTCACGACAAGCCGCGCACCATCTGCGCACATTCTCGTGAATGCCCGGCCAGAAGAAGTGGGCCATGAGACGGTTTAGTGTAGCTGCTTGCCCTAAATGCCCGGCCATTGGATTACAATGAGCCGCCTGGAAAAGCATTTCCCGGCGGCTTTTAGGTATCAACAACTGGGTTGTATCTTGCTTTGTCTGGGCGTCTTGGGTCACCCGATACAACCTATCTTTTAAAATTGAAAAGTAAGGATAAGAGAGCGGTTGGTCAGGGAGGAGAAGCTGTCCGTCGATCGAGCGAACCTGGTCAAAAGCATTTTTTAGCGTCTCATCGCGGGACTGTTCCAGGGGAAAATCATCGCGCTCCGGGAGGATGTTCCGCTCGGGAGCACTCGGTTCCCCTGCAACAGGTTCCGGTGGTTCCGGTTCAGCCTCTCCCACCTGCGCAACCGCTACTCCATCCCTCCCTTGTTTCCCCCAAGAGCCATCCGAACATAAATACCCCAATAATTCATTAAACGCGGGCCAATTCGTACCCAAAATTATCGGATGCCTGAGGTGCGGATTAACGGCCACCTCTACTCTATGTTTTCCTCCCCTAAATTTAATATCCACAGGCAAAATAGGGTAATTCACCACTTCCCCGTGTACACACCGAACCCTAACCATGCGGCTATTATCCAATGCCTTCGGATGAATCAGGCTTTGATGGATGGAGGATTGGTTACATCCCGAATCCACCAAAGCCTGATATGTACCCCCCCGATACTCACTGGTATTTGGTATAAGCCAGCCTGATCGAGGGCAGCCTTTGGCGCGTCGGGGACCCGGATCAATGTCCCCACTTCCATCACCGGACACCTATCGATAAAATGCCCTGGGTCCCCGCAACGCCAACAGGCCGGCCCAGACTTTACCGCCACCCTGGCGGCAGGAAGTAGGTCAAGCGATTGGCGAGGAGAGAGCGGAGAGGCCGGGGCCTGGGGAACGGATCCCATGGGCGAGGTCCCACCCCTGGGAGGAGCCCTGGGACCTGCTGGTGACTCAGCCCCGTAATTCGTCCTCCACCTCGGGGCTAGCTTCGACGGAAGCCCCCCACGGGACCTGGGGAGAGGGACAGATTTAGGGAGAGAGAGGGGAGGGGAGGAGAGAGAAGGAGAGAGAGAAGCAGATGGTAAGGGGTCGCCGACCCCTGGACACGCCACCATTTGGTCTTCCGCCAGCTGGATGGCCTGGTTCAGCGACGTCGGGCGGTGGCACTGGACCCACTGCGCTGTCTTCCTTGGCAGCTTGGCCACGAACTGCTCCAGTACCACACGATCGATCACGTCCTCGACGTCGCTACTGTCGGCCATCAACCACTTGCGGCAGGAATCCCGGAGCTGCTGTGCCATCACGAAGGGCCGGCCAGACTCTTCCAGGGTTAGAGTCCTGAACCTCTGGCGATGTTGCTCCGGAGTCCGACCGACCCGCTGGAGGATGGCACGCTTGAGGTCCTGGTAGGCCAGGAGGTTTTGGACTGGCAGTTGGTGAGCGGCCACCTGCGCTTCCCCGGACAGCAGGGGAATGAGCCGCAGGGGCCAGTCCGCAGGGGGCCACCCTCGAGCCTCTGCCGATTTTTCAAACAGGTCCAGGAAGGCCTCCGGGTCATCCTGAGGCCCCATCTTGTTGAGCGGCAGAGGAGATGTCTGGTCTTTAAACGAAGGGGTGGCCCGGGCCTCCTGGTCTACCCAGCTCCGGAATAGCTCGCGGTCTTCATGCTGGGCCCGGAGGAGCGCCTCAAAGCGTTTGTCCTGCTCCTCCTTGATCGCCAGCATGTGTTGATGTTGTTCCTGATGAAGACCGGCGAGCGACTGGATGATGTCCGCAAATGGCGTACCTGACGGAGATTGCATGGCGGCGATGCTCTTCTTCCTTCCGGGTTTTCGGCACCACTGTAACAAGGTTCAACACAGTCTCAATAGGAAGGAAGAAGGCAGGGGTCGGCTTGTTGCTGGGACACTCGTTTATTCAGTAATACAAAATAAGAAAAACACGATGCCCTCTGGGCGTAGACAGCAAACGATTGCTTAAACACGGTCAATAACTTCAATAACTTTAAAGCACTGTTGTAGCTTCCCTAGTGCAGAACGAGGTCCCAGCGTGTCTCTCTCTCCTTCTCTCTGTGGTGACTCGGCTTATATCCGGTCTCTCCACGCCAATTACTGCAATCAAGCACACGTGTTCGTTAATTGCATTTGACCTACTTACGCCTCGCTCTGCTCCCTCCGTCTCTCTCCCATTGCGGATTCCGCTAAACCACGCCCCCCTCGCCACATTATTATTTTCAGCTTATAAAACCTTTGCTTCCGGGACCATACTCATATTACATCTAAGGCTAAATGTAGCTCTTGACTGGTTGAGTTAGATGGTGATTAACACAGTAAAAAAATCAGTTGAGTCTCCCCATCTGTAAATGTCATTGGCTATTAAAGTCTTGGGTTTCTTATAATAAATTGACATATTGATAACACTGAACCTTTTATAATGCTCTTAATTACATGTCGATGCATACTGTATGCATTAGTGAGTGTGGTGGTGCTTATGGGGTATGGTCACTTATTCCTTATATGAACTGTTTCAAATGCAAGACATTGATTGCATGAGATTAAGTTTGTAAATGATAGCCTGTGCCCTTTTGTAGTGTGCACATATACTATTTATCATCAAACTGTGATAACTGTGACTAAATTCAGTATATATACGTCTGCCATATGTTGCCACCCCTCAAAAATTTCTGCCCCCTTCTTGCCACCCCATCAATAATTTTCTAGATCCGCCCCTGACCACCATCAATTCATCGCAGTGAATGAAGAGGTATCATATCGATCACAAGTGCAGTATGGAGTACATCAAGGCTCAGTACTAGGGCCGTTACTCTTCACGCTTTACCTGTTACCCTTGGGAGATATCATCAGGAAACATGGTGTTAGCTTTCACTGTTATGCTGATGAGAATCATCATATCAGATGATACCCCTGCTCTACTCTTTCTACCCCTGCTCTTTCTACACACATAACTGCATGTCTTCCCACAGCTCCACATCTATAATCAAATTCGCTCATGATACTGTGGTTCTGGGCCTCATTCACAACAATAATGAGACTGCATACTTGGATGAGGTAGAGAAACTAACATCATGGTGCCAGGACAACTGTCTCTCTCTGAATGTGAGCAAAACTAAAGAACTGATTGTGGACTTCAGGAAAAGGCAGCAGCAGCCCATACTCCTCTTATGATCAGAGAGACCCCTGTGGAGAGGGTGAGCAGCTTCAAGTACCTCGGTGTAAACATCTCCGAGGACCTGACTTGGACTACAAACATTAAAACTCAGGTTAATAAAGCAAGGCAAAGACTGTACCATCTGCGACAGCTGAAGAAATTCAGGGTCTCACAAGCAATCCTGAAAACTTTCTATTCAGGGGCCATAGAAAGTGTATTGACTCAGTGTATCTCAGTGTGGTATGTGAACAGCTCCAGTCAAGACTGTAAAGCCCTGCAGAGAGTCTCACTGTTTGCTCTCCCCTCTCTGCAGAACATCTACATCAAACGCTGCAAAAGCAGAGCTGTTAAAAACACCAAAGACTCCATCCACCCCAGTAACGATCTTTTCACTTTGCTGCCATCTGGTAAATGCTTCCGTAGTCTGGTGGCAAAAACTGAAAGTCTCAGGAGGAGTTTCTTCCCCCAGGCCATCAGGGTACTAAACTCAAAACGAGTCTCTTAACATCTTCAGGTCTCCACTTAATATTCACTTTATCAGTAAGATATTCATCATTCACTACATCACATTGTGTTAAAAAGCTATGTGTCCTTAAGCTTCAAGGTGCCAAGCATGTGCCACACCCCTCTTGGCTTGTTAATTTACGATTAACTTCTAGCTCCACCCCCCCTGATCTCAAGACAATTAGGACACTATAAATTGCACCTGTGCCCACAGCACCTTCATTCTGGTGCACATGGATGCACTGTGCAGAGGACTGAGTTCTTTTTCCTTTTGTTTTTCCCTGCGTGTGTGTATTTGACCATATAAGTGCTTTTGTTTGACACTTTATTATTCTGTATTTCTTAAGTTTGTCCTAAGTGTGTTTATTTTGTTGTATTCCCTGCTTAAGCATGTTCTTTAGATATGTATTTGAGCTTTATAGTATGAGTAGATGGCCTTATGCATTGTTTAAATTACGTTTTCTCCTGTGAATTCAATGTTATGTTGTTATTGTTAACTAAATCACTGTAATTCTGTCCTTTTGTAGAAACCACACGCTTACACACATTCACCCCTGCATACACACCCATACCTAATACCTGCTGAAGAAGGAAAATAAAGACCTTAACATCAGAGTGACTAGACTGGATCTGTTCTTATTGACAGCCCCATTGGCTTCAAGCTAGCTACCTAAACATCCTCCTACTCCTTTTCATGGTCCTTCGAGCCGGAGCTCATTGATGATCAGTGGATATGTCTAGTCACTCTTTGCCCTCATTGTCTCAGCATGAGCGGCCACGTCGCCAGGCTCAGCTCCCCGCACATTATGATGATTTCATCCTACAACATCATCAGCGGTCGCAACCTACAGCAGAAGCACCAGAACAACAACCACTCCATCCTGCATATATTCCTGGTACTGGTCCTCATTATCAACCCTGGAAAGAGGATGAGTCTGAGGAAGAGCCAGAGGAGTTGGAATTGCCCTCGGAGGCAGACATTCAGGAGGACATTCCACACCCTCACTCGCCTGTCAGATCTGAGAGAGTGCAAACCCCTGATGTTGAGCACACACAAACCTCTCCAATAGCTCCCATTCCTGATGCTCAAACTGCACTCCTACAACAATTGGTAGAAGAATTAAGAAATCAGGGTAGACTAATCCAGCATTGTATGCTGAGAAGCAGCACTCACTCCTCACGGTCTCGCTCGCCATTCCCTTGCCCTGATAATCTTAACCTTCAATCAGCAGCATCTCCACAAGCCCATACAGAGGACCCTAGGCCCCCTCCTCTCCTACTTCAGCCACAGCTTCCATCTCCTTTGCCTCCTGTAAAGCCGCGTTTCCACCGCAGGAACTTTACCCCGGAACTAGGGACTTTGGGCTGGTACTTGGTGTGTTTCCACCGCAGGAACTAGGAACTAAATAAAGTTCCGGGTAAAAATTTCACCCCAAAATAGTCCCTGCTGGCGAGGTGGTACTTTTTCAAAGTTCAGGAACTTTCGGGGGTGGGACTAGGCGCTGAACACGCTGATTGGTCGAAATCACGCTGCATTTGATTGGTCGAGTCCAGGCAGCAGTAAGTTCCATCCGCCATTTTCAAACATTTGTTGCGGTGCGAACATTCAACAATGGAATGTAATAAAAAATACGATCGTTGGACCGACGAGGAGGTGCAGGCTTTATTAAGCATATTTTCAGAAGAGGACATCCAGCGGGAACTGGAAACGGCGACCTGCAATGAAAAGGTGTACTTGAGAATGTCGAGTCGGCTATGAGAGCTCGGGATAGTGCACACAGGAAAACAATGCCGAGAAAAGTTGAAAAAACTTAAGCAAGATTATAAGAAAATAAAGGATCACAACAACAGAAGTGGATCCGATCGGCGAACCAACAAGTGGTTTGACCACCTAGACGCGTTACTAGGACACAGACCATCATTTTCTGGTGCAGCGGTGACTAAAGACTCCGCTACTGCATTGTTGGAAGCCATGCCGGAATCTGACGAACAGTGGGTTGAAGGTTAATAAATATATGTATATATCACATCTAAATGATATCGTCTTAAACTCGTTGTAGTGATAAACCAATCTAACTTTTTTTACACCATGTTTTTCCAGACGAATCGAGTGGGCCAAGTGAATTGCAGGCAACAGAGGCCAGCGTGTTTTCCCCTGCTATCACCAGTAGCCCTCGTCTCAATTTTCCCGCTGAATCACACACACGCCAAGGTATTACCCACGTTTGTCCTTTGTCCAAAAACATAACTTTTCTTCAAAACTGACCTCATGGAAATGTTAATGGTTTTGTGACATTGTGTTTATTTGATATTTAAAACTAACATTGCCGATTATCAAACATTAAAATATGGAACATGATGGGCCACACAAATGGTTTAAAAGGAAGATTTTTCAGAAAAAAAATCCATTGAATAATTTTTGATGATTCCTTTTATGTCAGGGTGGACTGTGTGTTTATTACCACATGTTGACTATTTTCCTTTCACTTTAGGCAAGAGGAAAAGGGATAGTGACTTCCTCGATGCATTGAGAGAGATGGAAGATGCTAATCGAGCCGCCCTGCAGCGTGGACAAGAACAGCGAGACGAGTACATGAAGCTGTTACTCGAGAGCCAGGCTGAGGAGAGAGAGATGAGGAGGCAAGAGTTGGCATTCCTCCAGTCAGAAGCTCGAGAAAGCAGGCACCAACAGAGAGACTTTCAGGCTGGGTTTCTGTCTGTTCTTGGAGAGTTTGTGCAGTCTTTCAAAAAGTAGCCACTTGACTGAACAGATTCTCGTTTGCACTTTAAACCTTTGTCTTTGCACGCCTGCACACACATATATAAAAAAATATATTAGATTTATGTGTGTGTGTGTATAAATGTTTCTTTGCACTGTTGGGAGTTTATATATAGTAGTCAACATTTGTAGTGTATCAAAATCTGTAATGTAAGTGGTCCTAGAATCTTCTTATAAAGTCAACTCTGCACTTTTGATCCACGTCAAATGATGACTACTGTACTTTATATACCATTGGAATTACTGCGGATAAGTTTTTCTTTTTTGGCTGGGCTGCTGCCTGTTATTGGTCAGGTTCTAAAATACATTTGCACATTATTATTTAATTTTTCCAAAGTTTTATTTCTATTTGTAAATTTTATATTTTAATTTTGTCCCAATAACTAATGTAAAATAAAGTTTGAAGTGTGACTTCCTGTGTCTTTTGTTTTCAATTATTTTTTTTTTTCATTCAATTCATTCATTATTAATACTTTTTAAATGTTTTGGTTAGAAGTTAAAACATGTAACACATAATACATTACACATACAATATGTAAAAGGAGATACTAATTGAATTCCCAAATACTAGTAATACCCATAATGCTGTGAGTAAGTACTGACTTGCAGTTTATCCATTAAATTAATCCATTAAACACTAATAAGCTGTGTATTTATAGTTACAATCAAACACACATTACAGACTCATATTACAATGATAATGCAGTTTACACTTTTAGTAAATTTTATTTATTTCAAGAAAGTTGTACACTGCTTTTGTTGCAATGTTGTATAACAGGTTTATCAGCATGAACACAAGGCACATTACAGCTGTTCACATTACATTGCAGTGATACTGCAGCTTACTATGTTGTCGTCAAAAACTGCATTAGAGCTGTGCGTGCATCTAGTCCCTCAGCCTCTACAGTGGCCGACTGAGCACCATCAGGCTGCTTTAATGCACTTGTCACCCATTCTTCCCTAAACTCATCACCATTCATTTCACAAAGGTTATGCAGAACACAACATGCTATCACCAGGGATTTGACCTTGTGCGTATTGCAGTCATTTCTTTTTAGCAAACACCTCCATCTTCCTTTTAGTCTGCCAAAAGCATTCTCCACCACCACCCTGGCTCTGCTTGTTTTTTGATTGTACACAATTTTTTGGGGTGTCAGTTGTCCATTGTCAGTAAAAGGTTTCATCAGCCAGCTCTTCAAAGGATAAGCTGCATCACCAAGGACAAAGTACCCCACGTCATGTCCACAAATGTTTTTTGTTACATCAGGTAGTAACAAACCCCTATCCACTAGTCCCCACAAACCTGACAAACGCAGCACTCTGGCATCATACAGGCTGCCTGGTGCTCCAACAAAAACATTCCAAAAAAGTCCCCTTCCATCCACAACAGCCTGCAGGATGATCGAATGCCAGCCCTATCGGTTGAAGTACTCTGTGTGGTAGTGCTCAGGTCCAAGAATGGGGATATGTGACCCATCAATTGCACCTACACACTGTGGCAACCCCCATCTGCGTTCAAAATATGTAGCCATTTCTTTTAACTTTTCACTGTTTGGTAATTTAATAACTTCTGGCATGAGTACCTTCTCAACAGCGGAGCAAAAATCATGAACACATCGACACACAGTAGCAACTCCAATTCCAAATAAATGACAGATGCTTCTGTACTCGGAGTTGGTTGCTAGTTTCCACAGTGCAATGGCGATTCTTTTTTCGATGGTTATACAAAGTCTGTAGTTTGTGTCTTGTCTCTCCAGTTGAGGTTGCAATCGACGACAGAGGTACATAAAAGTATCTTTAGACATCCGGAAATTCTTTATCCACTGGGCCTCTGTGAAAGTCGAAACCACGCTGTCCCACCACGCAGTTGTTCTATTGTGTACCCAAACTGATGGCGCCATGCGACGCATTCGATAGTACTCGCAAATCTAGAACACACAAAAGTGGCAAAAATAAGTTCACGTAATCTATAATAACATTAGTCACAACTCTGGATAAATTCAATTGAATTATTTCTCACCAATCTTGTTCTCTCTGCTCGATGTCGCGTGTTCGTCCCAGCCATCTCACGGTCGATGTTGGCAATTGCTGATAAGACAGTTTGTCTCGTTTTGTATCGAGCATTACGAGCTTTCTGGATACGCTTTACAATCAGTGCTCATCTTTTTTCTGCCGTTTGGTTCATCATTTCTTGAGTAAACCAATACAACATGAGCAGAAGCAGAACTCCTTGGATCTCATCCATTCTACCTTTTCTGTCGCACAAGAATGATTACGGTCTGTACCTGACAAGAAGAAGCAGTCGCACGCAATACTACGTCACCGGACAAATTATCATAATCTTCCCGGTACTTTAGACCGCGGTGGAAATGCAGAAGGCAACGGGTCTGGGGGGACAAAAAAGTTCCTGGTAGAAAAGTTCCTGGGAGAAAAGTTCCAGGTAATGTCGGTGGAAACGCGGCATAAGTCGTGCCCCTCCTACCCAATCTATGCCACAGTCGTTGCAGAGCACACATCCTCCTGGCTGTGGTCAGTTTCCTGCCACATATCAAGCACCAGCCTCCTATTATCCCATGCACCCAGCCTATACACTGCCAAACCAACCTTTGCCTGGTGTTTTGTCCTATTCTGTTCTGTTCCTGAAAACTTTCTATTCAGGGGCCATAGAAAGTGTATTGACTCAGTGTATCTCAGTGTGGTATGTGAACAGCTCCAGTCAAGACTGTAAAGCCCTGCAGAGAGTCTCACTGTTTGCTCTCCCCTCTCTGCAGAACATCTACATCAAACGCTGCAAAAGCAGAGCTGTTAAAAACACCAAAGACTCCATCCACCCCAGTAACCATATTTTCACTTTGCTGCCATCTGGTAAATGCTTCCGTAGTCTGGTGGCAAAAACTGAAAGTCTCAGGAGGAGTTTCTTCCCCCAGGCCATCAGGGTACTAAACTCAAAACGAGTCTCTTAACATCTTCAGGTCTCCACTTAATATTGACTTTATCAGTAAGATATTCATCATACACTACATCACATTGTTAAAAAGCTATGTGTCCTTAAGCTTCAAGGTGCCAAGCATGTGCCACACCCCTCTTGGCTTGTTAATTTACGATTAACTTCTAGCTCCACCCCCCCTGATCTCAAGACAATTAGGACACTATAAATTGCACCTGTGCCCACATACACCCCTGCATACACACCCATACCTAATACCTGCTGAAGAAGGAAAATAAAGACCTTAACATCAGAGTGACTAGACTGGATCTGTTCTTATTGACAGCCCCATTGGCTTCAAGCTAGCTACCTAAACATCCTCCTACTCCTTTTCACATTGACATACTGAAAGTGTCAAACTGTTTACTCATTTGCCTCTTGTACATTCCTGTGTATCTTAATATTTAAGACTACAGTGTACTTTCATGCACATTATATTCCATTCTATATTTAATTCTACAGTATACATCTATTTTATTCTTTTGTTTTTATTTTTTACTTTTATTTCATTCTTTCATAGCTATATTTATGTATATTTTCATCTGTGTTGTATTCTCTAATAATTGCACTGTCCATGGAGCGAACCTGACTTACATTTCACTGCTGGTTATATATGCTCTATATAATTGAGCATGTGACAAATAAAAATGTTGAATCTTAAATCTCTATATTTCTTCACGGCTCTGTGAGACATACCAATTTGAAAAATGAACGGAATGCATAGTCGATATAAAAAAATGGATGACGAGTAATTTCTTACTGCTAAAATTCTGGAAAAAACGTGTTAATTATAGGACCTAAAAACTCTGCATCTAATAACCTAGAATGCTGTCTAAGACTTGATGGCTGCTCTGTCAATTTATCGTCATCAGTTAGAAACCTAGGTGTGCTATTTGATTGCAATCTTTCCTTAGAAAGCCATGTTTCTAAAATTTGTCAAATTTAATTTCTCCATCTCAAAAATATATCTAAATTATGGCCTATGCTCTCAGTGTCAATTGCAGAAATGTTAATCCGTGCCTTTATGACCTCAAGGTTAGATTATTGTAATGCTTTATTGGGTGGCTGTTCTGCATGCTTAATAAACAAAGTCCAGTTAGTCCAAAATGCAGCAGTAGAGTCCGCTGTGTTCTCAAAACTTGATAATACCTAGAATATCGAAATCAACTTCAGGCGGCAGATCCTTTTCCTATTTGGTGCCTAAACTCTGGAATAACCTACCTAACATTGTTCGAGAGGCAGAAACACTCTTTCTAAATCTAGATTAAAGACCCATCTCTTTAACCTGGCTTACACATAACACACTAATACGCTTCTAATATCCAAATCTGTTAAAGGATTTTTAGGCTGCATTAATTAGGTAAACCCGAACTGGGAACACTTCCCATAACACCTGATGTACTTGCTACATCAGTAGAAGAATGGCATCTATGCTAATATTAGTTTGTTTCTCTCTTATTCCGAGGTCACCGTTGCCACCAGTTCCAATCTGTATCCAGATCAGAGGGTCACTGCAGTCACCCGGATCCAGTACGTGTCCAGCCCAGATGGTGGATCAGCACCTAGAAAGGACCTCTACATCCCTGAAAGACAGAAGAGACCAGGACAACTAGAGCCCCAGATACAGATCCCCTGTAAAGACCTTGTCTCAGACGACCACCAGGACAAGACCACAGGAACAGATTATTCTTCTGCACAATCTGACTTTGCTGCAGCCTGGAATTGAACTGCTGGTTTCATCTGGTCAGAGGAGAACTGGCCCCCCGACTGAGTTAGGTTTCTCCATTCAAGGGTTTTTCTCCATTCTGTCACCAATGGAGTATGGGTTCCTTGCTACTGTTGCCTCTGGCTTGCTTAGTTGGGGACAGTTCATTTACAGCAATATCGCTGAATTTATTGCAAACAATTGCACAGATACTATTTAAACTGAACTGAGATGAGATCATGACATTATACATGAGTTAAATGATGAACTTCCTCTCATTTTGCATTATTGACACACGGTTTTCCTAAATAATGTTGTTCAGTTGCTTTGACGCAATCCTTTTTGTTTAAAGCGCTATATAAATAAAGGTTACTTGACTTGATGGGAAACAGGTGTGAATGTGTGACTGGTTCCTTGATGAGGGATCATGGGAAATGGAGTCCAGAGAAAACAAAGACAAGACACATAATCATGAGTGTAATGTTTTCTTTTGTATTTCTTATGCTTGTCAGCTGTGTTTCTCATTAATATATATAGTTAAAAGTGGCATAATTAATCTTTGCATTAACAATATAAATTGCAAAAATTATTATGTTTCCAAATGTTTCCTCCATTGGTCAGTGAGTCAGAAAGCCCTGTCACAAACACAGGTGATTGGTTAAGTCAGTTAACCAATTAAGTTAATTAAATTAAGTTAAGCTGGCATGTCACTCAAAGAGATCAATGTTGAAAAAGCATCAGTGTTTAACTCTTCAGGAATGAAACAGATTTACAGTGACTCAGAACTTGTAGCTGCTGTTAATATTTTCAACTGTAAATTCATTGTACATTCATTTTATTTTACATTATGGTAATTACTCATTTGTTTCTTCATACAGCCAGTGTTCTTTGTTTTTTTGTTGTTGTTTCATCATAGCTGTTGTTGTTGTTCTTTCTCAGATGCATGCAGCAGCGGTCGCAGCCAGTGCAGGTATCGGGACAGTTTGGTGAACACTAGTCCATGATGACAGTCTCCAGTGGACAGAGAAATGCCTGTCAGGAATGCAGTCTTTCCCTCCACTGTTGCGACGGGACTTCCAAACTTCAAGTTACACGGCATCGGCTTGGCCCTGACAGCGATGTCAGACTCCTGCTTCTGCATGCAAAACATCTTATTGGTCATTAGGAATGTGAGGTTGAGAGAGCTGTGACAATCATCCAGTGAGAGGTAAGAGTGCCTGGCTCCACCCATGACCACACCCTTTCGTCCAGCTCTCATTAGAATGTTCTCGCTGTAGTCTCTCTCTGGCAGACAGAGAGGGATGATGGACATGTTCTGTGGGAAGGGCTCCATCAGTTCCAAGAAGGCCAGGTCATCCTCCAGACCGGATACGTACCGCTTATGCGGTGTCCAGCTGGAGACACGCACCACCACAGTTGAGTGATGTCCCACTGGAGGCAAGAAGAAGAGTCCACTTCATGTTTGAACACATGCATATCACTGATTCTCAACTGATCAGAAAACAAACAAGACTCTCAGTTCAGTTTTGATGGGCCACTGACAGCAGGCTTACCGTTTTTCTCCGTTGCTTTGGTGCATTTCTCGAATCAGAATTTAATTTCTCAAAACTACTTCAATCTTCACATCATTATATTACTTTTGCACATCAAAAAAGCAGTTTCTCATTTCTTTGAACAAGTTGCAAATGCTTTGGTACATTCATGCAAATGATTATGTACAAATCTGCTGTTTCCTATATACTGTATTATCAATTGCTTACTGTATGTCATGTTGATCAAAATGTATATATATATATATATATATATATATATATATATATATATATATATATATATATATACACACACACACACACACAAACCCGATTCCAAAAAAGTTGGGACACTACAAATTTTGAGTAAAAAAATGAATGGAATAATTTACAATTATCTCATAAACTTATATTTTATTCACAATAGAATATAGACAACATATCAAATGTTGAAAGTGAGACATTTTGAAATGTCATGCCAAATATTGGCTCATTTTGGATTTCATGAGAGCTACACATTCCAAAAAAGTTGGGACTGGTAGCAATAAGAGCCATATCTAAAGATTATACATAAGCGCAGGCATTTTCTCTGGGCCAAGGCTAATTTAAAATGGACTGTGGCAAAGTGGAAAACTGTTCTGTGGTCGGACGAATCAAAATGTAAAGTTCTTTTTGCCAAGAATATCAAAATCAACTGCGATCCTTTTCCTATTTGGCGCCCTTACTCTGGAATAGCCTACATAATATTGTTCGGGAGGCAGACACACTCACAGTTTAAATCTAGATTAAATATCGTTGACTTGATTGCAAATGATTGCGCAGATACTATTTAAACTGAACTGAGATGATAACTTCACTGAATTCAATGGTGAACTGCCTTTAACTGTCATTTTGCATTATTGACACACTGTTTTCCTAATTAATGTTGTTCAGTTGCTTTGACGCAATGTTTTTTTGTTTAAAGCGTTATATAAATAAAGGTGACTTGACTTGACAAAGAAGACCTAAGACAGTTGAGCAACTAAAAGCCTGAATTAGACAAGAATGGGACAACATTCCTATTCCTAAATTGGAGCAACTTGTCTCCTCAGTCCCCAGACGTTTGCAGACTGTTAAAGAAGAGGGGATGCCACACAGTGGTAAACATGGCCTTGTCCCAACTCCCAACTTGTTGATGCCATGAAATTTAAAATCAACTTATTTAACAGTATCAACAGTATTTTCCCCTTAAAATAATACATTTTTTCAATCAAAACTTTTGATATGTCATCTATGTTGTATTCTGAATTAAATATTAAAATGTGAAACTTCCACATCATAGAAAGAGGAGTGAGGCTGCATGGTGGAGGAGTTGGGAGGCAAAACAGAAGAGGCAGAGGACATATGCATGTTCCTGATGAGACAACTTGCTACACTAGCCACACTTGTAGATCACAATGGCCGAGGCTGGTCAAAGGGTGCTGCCAAATGTTGGGAGTGCAACTGTGTCCTTAATCATTCAGACAGGTATGTAATCTAACAATAGGAACTGTACTGTAATAGTGTATACTTTCTGTAAAGACTAAGGGAGATAAAGTGTGCCATTATAGAGTACAACAACATCTTTGAAAACATTTATCATCTCAACCATTGACAGGGTGCTGAAAAGACACCAAATGAATATGAAGCAGCTGTACACTGTTCCATTTGAAAGAAATTGTGAAAGAGTGAAGAAGCTGCACTACCAGTATGTACAGGTAAAACATGTATGAGTATGCAGCAACTGTATCTCACAGTAAACAGTACAACATTGTATAGTGATATACAGCACAATAAGTGTGACCAGTACACATTGGCCATGGCTTTACAAAAAATGGGTGCTGCTTTCTCTGAGAATGGTGTGCTAACGCATATTCCCATTATCGGGCCATAGAATACAGAGTGTCTTGTCACCTTTTTAGACACTCTTTACGGGGATCTCACCCCTGAACAAGGGGTCAGATTGGAGATGACCTGCCAAAATACGTGATAGTTTGGAACAATGTTGGTTTCCATCACTCCAACATCATCAGGCAATGTTTGGAGCCCACAACAAGAGGCTGATGGAGTTCCTTTAACCCTACTCTCCATTCCTTAACCCCATTGAGGAATTCTTCTCAGCATAGAGATGGAAAATATATGATCGCCAGCCACATACACAGATGGCCCTTCTAGGTGCCATGGATGTAGCGTGTGATGACATCACAGCAGATGCCTGCAGAGGCTGGATAAGATTTCCATTCTGCATTGCAAGAGAAGATATTCATTGTGATGTGGATGAGAATTTGTGGCCCAACAGACCGGAACGTCAAGAGGTGTAGGAAAACTGCAGTGTAATTCCTACAGCACTGCATGTACAGTTTTCCATGAGGAGATTGTCCTATGTTCACCTTTCTACTTTTTTTTCCTTCTGCTGTGCAGTGCTGTTTTTTCCTTTCTGTATTGCAATGGCATGGTCTGTCAACAAATTACAGTCCAAACAGTAAAAATGTAAATGTGAATCTTGTCCAGTCTCTTGCAATCAAACTCCCACATACACTGTTTAACCCACAACTTACAATAATTGTCATCAAAAATGTAGCCATAGTTTAAATCACAACATCCCTCCAGATTTTTAGCAACATGACAAAATGTAGGAAACTGCAGACAAATGTACATAATCAATTGCATGAATGTACCAAAGCAATCTTAAACTTGTTCGAAAGGATGAGAAACTGTTTTTATGATGTGCACAATTGACTAGATGTCGAGGTTGAACAAGTAGCTTTGTTCTAAGAAATGCACCAAAGCAACTGAGAAAAACTTTAAATATGTAATCATTCATATTACGGACAGTGTAATTAAAAGCAGAAGCACTTTCCATTTTTCACTGATGTCAATGGTTTTGTGTTCATTTGCAGGGTTATTGTTAATTAAAACTAAAAACATAAAAGTTACCTTAAAATTTTCAATACTTAAAAGAAAATAAACAAGAACTTTAAACAAACTATGAATAAAACTTAGTCATTTTATTTAACCCTTGTGGGTTGTTGGGGACGTTTTCGTCCATGAAATTTTTCAAAAACTCAACGGTACATTGTGGGCATATTCATTACCCTTTCAGGATGTTCGTGGATGAAAACATCCACTAAATTAAACTGCTGTAAAAATGTATCAGATACATTTTTTTTTTTTCAATTATTTTTGCATAAATCTATTAATCAACCTCAGTCCTGATCAAAACTACAAAAAAATATTTAAAAATTCCAAGATTTTAACTTTTTAATTACCAAGTTCATAAATGATGTCACTGATTTGGGAAAAAAACACACAAATTTACATATTTTCAATATAAAAAGTGATTGTGGACTGGATAATTTTTTACCTTTTATCACAGTCTTGGGCATGTCAAAGATTAGTAACAAGATTGGCTTTGATGCATTGTTAGTTTTTGTGCAGCTTTAGATTTAAATTTTTTCTCTCTAATTTGTTGTTGGTGGCTGTTTTTGCCCCATTGACTTCCATTATAAAGACATTTTTTGATTGCAAAGCCATGACACCATATAATCATGCATTCTTGATTGTTTGTGGTTTTCCCTTTTGGGAAGAGGTAAAAAAAATATTTTTACAGTTGATCACTAGGTGGGACCATTAACCCTTTAAATAGGTCTGAAAAAAGGCTTGGTTTCTGGCTTGTATATGGAGTTATATGGAGTATAACAGCAAATTATAGTGTTTGTGTGTGTGTGAGATTCTTGATTGTTGGTGGTTTTCCCTGTGGGGAAGAGGTAACATTTGTTATTTTTTACAGTTGATCACTAGGTGGGACCATTAACCCTTTAGATAGGCCTGTGCAAAAAAAGGCTTAGTTTCTGGCTTGTATGGAGTTACATGGAGTATAATAGCAAATTATAGTATGTGTGAAGAAGTGTGTTTCTGAAGTGTGTTTATGCACCTGCTGCCTTTTGATGGTGAAAAATACAGATGGCCTATATGTGAAATGATCCTCTTTTCTTGATGGTAAAGCCAGTTTAAAACCTTAAAATCCTGTAAAAAAATTTACTTCAGATCAAATTTATGAACATAATGTATTATGAACCAAAATGCAATACCAACTTCAAATAAGCTGCAGCTCGCTGGAGGGGTCACGCTACATAATCATTTCTAAAACTTTGGTACAAGTCAAGCCCTTTCTCGTGTTGCTTGCTGCTCTTCTCACCATTAAATATGCAGCACGATAGCATGCAAGTGTTTAAATCCATGTACTTTGCTTTTGTTTAGTCTATTCGCTTGTTAAGTCTGACGTCACCTAGCAGCTCTTCCGTGTCCAAATGCCCTATCAGTTACCACAAGAAAACAACAAAAGGTGCTATTATAAACTCAAAATGTTATAGAATACTATCAAAAAAGTTATAATATTAACCTTTAACTCCATACTGAAGTACCAGATAGCCAGACAATGAAAATATTAATATAAAAAAATATATATATAAAAATTATTTGTGTTTGGGACGCTGTGAGCACGGAGACTGTAGTGTATATCGTAAGTTTGAAAGTGTTTAACTTAAATTATCAATATGAATAAACAGTGCTCATAAACGGCTGCTGAGGTCATATTCTCAAGTGAAGCGAGTTGAGGCCTTGACCCGGAAACAGCGCTTCTTACATCATCACTTAACAATCGAATACTTTCACCACCATTAAAAGGCAGCAGGTGCATAAATACACTTTTGTTTACTCCATGTAGTTCTAAGAGCTGAGGTGTACATTGTGATTTTCTGAAATACATTAAGGTAAGTGTGCAAAGGTCTCTCTCACACACACTCTCTCTCTCTCTCTTTCTCACACACACACACATACACACTCAATATAATATGCTGTTATACTCCAAATAGCTTCATATACAAGTCAGAAACTAAGCTTTTTTTGCACAGGCCTATCTAAATGGTTAATGGTCCCACCTAGTGATCAACTGTAAAATTAACAAATGTTACCTCTTCCCAAAAGGGAAAACCACAAACAATCAAGAATGCATGATTACATGGCTTTGCAATCAAAAAATGTCATTATAATGGAAGTCAATGGGGCAAAAACAGCCACCAACAACAAAATTAAATCTAATGCTGCACAAAAACTAAAAATGCATCAAAGCCAATGTTGATAGTAATCTTTGACATGCCCAAGACTGTTATAAAAAGTAAAAAAAATCCAGCCACAATTACTTTTATATTTAAAATAAGTCATTTTGTATGTTTTTTCCCCCCCAAAATCAGTGACATAATTTATGAACTTGGCAATTAAAGAGTTAAAATCTTGAATTTTTTTTAAAACATTTGGTAGTTTTGATCAGGACTGAGGATGATTAACAGATTTATGCAAAAAAATAAAAAAAAATAAAAAATAATTATGATATAATTTTTTAGCAGTTTAATTGAGTGGACAAAACACAATATAATATAAATCAAAATAAATCTGAATATAAAATAAAATCTAATTAAAAACAGTGTATCAATTATGATAAAATAGCACTTCTGTCAAACTCTAAAATACTTTAATTCAAGTTTATTTGTCACTTTGCTTGAAGCTAGTTGTATGCATTAAAATTGTATTTTCATTTCAAAACCAGAAGCAATGTTGTAATTGTTAACTAAATGTAAGACTATTAAAAAACTATTTCAACAGTTGAAATATTGCAATAAATAAAATAACTTTGACTTTTTGAAACCTCACATGTAACTGGAATCAAATAGGTTTGTGTTGAAGAATTACTAAAACTAAAACTGAAAAATTAAAACTGATAAATTCAAAAAAGAAATATAAAAAATAGTATATTTTAAAAACAACTGTCTCGTCCTAAAAGTTGGACTGGTTTCTCATTTCAGTTTTATACCAAAATTACCAAAAATATTTCAAATACAATGTTTTCTGGGCAGTGTAGAAATACCATCTGATGCTAACAAGAGTGAATTCTACTGGACTGTGACTACTAAAACAATCTGAACTATAAAGTATAATTGTAGGTCATATGGTCTAGAGTCTGTGATGTAAAGCTACATTCACATGCTCACCGAGAGTGACATGGAGGTCCTTCAGCACAGACATGCACGTGGCTGATGTCAGCACAGACTTGCTGCCTAGAACCACACCGTGACAGACGACATCACCGCTGGTGTTCACAAACTTCACCTACAGCACACAATAACATGATCATTGTCATCGGTTGCTGAAATACTGCTCAGCAGAGTGGAATATTCATCAGCGGCTCGTCTAATTGCAGTTTCAGTTTATTGATCAATGTGCATGAACTGATTAATGATCTGCAGAACCATTTCAGTGAAACTCCTGCTGTAGATATGATGGTAATCAGGTTGTTGCTCACCTCCCATGAGCAGTGTTCATCAGGACAGAAGCTGGACATCTCTGTTGTCCCACATGGATTCTGAACTGAGAGTGTGGATGATGTTTACATGTACATTTATGCATTTAACAAACAATTTTATCAACGTGACATTAAAGAGAGGGGAATATAAGCAATTCATCAAAGAACCAACAATATTTGTAATATACAAATACAGATTTATTTTTGAACTATTATGAAACAAGCTAGAGAAGAGGAGAAATGCATAAAAGAACTATGCAGTGAAGAGTCCAGTGAGTGATTAAATAGCCATAATGAGAGCAGTGAGTGTGTGAGCTTCAGTGATTTTGCAGCCTTCATGAGTGTGTGAGGTTCAATGATTTAGCAACCGTCATGAGTGTTTGAGCTTCAATGATTTAGCAACCATCATGAGTACAGTGAGTGAGTTTCAGTGATTTAGCAGCTGTCTTGGGTGCAATGAGTGTGTGAGCTTCAGTGATTTTGCATCAGTCAAGAGTGCAGTGAGTCTTTGAGCTCCAGTGATTTAGCAGCTGTCATTGATTGAGCAGGAGCAGTGAATGTCTGTGCAATGATTGTCAGGTACCGTGAGGTGAGCAGCTCCTGCTGTCACTGTTAAGTTTATATCCCCGTGCACAGAAGCAGCGGTATGAATCAGTCATCGTTTTGCAGAAGTGCTCACATGCTAAAGGCCCAGCTGATGGACACTGGGATTTATCTGCAAAACATCATCACAAAGCATCTGATAAACGTGATGCCCCTCAAACACAGTGAATGTGTCAAACACAGCACATCTCACATCACATCTCATGTTCATCACTATCACTTGTAAAAAAAATATATATATATCACATTCACCAGTTTGACAGTTGGTGCCACTGTACATCTCAGCACATGTGCATGTGTAACCACCGATCCCATCCTTGCATGTGCCGCCGTGTTTACATGGGTTTGATTGGCACTGATCTCCATCTGACAACAAAAATAAATATTAATATTTATTACAACTACAATAATACAGCAGCTCCAGAAACATAGAAAAGAGAATGACAAAATACATGTACAAATGAGTAAATTAAGAGCAGTAAAAGAAAAAAATGCAATGATATAGCCTACATGTACAAGTTAGATTAAACATTCAGAATAGTGCACAAAAAAAGAAAAAAAAAAGTGATATATGAGCTTATAATAATAAATAATATGAAAAGATTTGTAATTATTTATCATTTGATTTATAAAATGATAATTTCATTAAATTCAGTCAAAGTATAATCAGTCTTTCTGAAGGTCACTTACCATAGTATTTGGTCCAGAACTCATTCTTTAAAGAAAAAAATAAATAAAATAAAATTAATGAGTGAGATCAGTCGCATTTAGTTAAATATATTTAAATGCTGAAAAGGTCAAATATTCACAGAAGAAACGCATGTGATTCATTTATTAAAGATTTATTCATTTAGAAGATCTAACAGTGTTCATAAATACTCATTCATTATTGATGAGACAGAGGGGCTTTCTTTGGCATCATATTTTCCATGGCATTGCTCCCAAATATGTCCTAATTATTTTTTATTTGTTTTTTAATCTAAATGTTGCTTTCATTACAAATAAAAAATAATTAAAAACTTTAAAAAATATGTTTTAATTTGTCTGTAATCATTTTAATGATTTGATTTGTGTATGTTTGCCATGCTAGTCTTTGTATAAAGCTGCTACAAGTGTTATTTATTTGTTTGCCTAGCAAGTAAGCAAGTAGTATATTTAATTCTGTTTATTTCAAAACCACATTGCTACATCTGTATCGCATTGTGAACCTGGCATGTTGCCCATTCATGCCCCATTTCCGCATTTGTAAGCCACAATTAATGTCTGAAGACTACTTTTGACAATCTGTGGTTATGAGATTTATCATATCTGTGTGAGCACTAAAGTATTCAGACAAACAAATCTGTAGCACTTCTTACTAGTGGTCGACTGATATTGGTTTTTTGACAGCCAATGCAATGCCGATATCTTGGAAAGAGGCGGGCCGAAGGCCGATAAATTTTTTCTTTTTATTTTAATTAATATTTAAGAAATTTGAAATCATTTGACAATGGCTTAAAAAATAACTGTAAAATAAAATAACTAAAATAAACATACTTATACTTTAAATGACAAAGTATTTTTCACAAATAAATAAATATTTAAAAAATATATAATTAAAAAGGGAGTAATACTGTAACCAACAGGGCACTTGGTATTCTGGGAAAATTTGGGAATTTCGGAATCATATTTTTCATATAAAGCCAGGTTAACATTCATTGTACATACAGCACACAGAGAAAATGACATGAATATGACAGTGGACAAATGCATAAAGCACAGCATAATTTTAAATCACAAGTTTAAAGTTTACAAGCATTCAATTCACAGGGGCCGACCATCACACAGAGAACTTCAAAAGATCTCACATCTGGATTCAACTAAGTTTGCAAGGTTTGTGAAATTAAATGTTCATTAGTAATTCAAAGATTTGTTTGAATGATAAATGCATATTTACTTAATGCTGATTAGAAGAATTATAATGTTTGCATTTCTATAAAAGGCACAAGTGCTGGATGATGTGGAATGAGCAATGCATGCTGCATTAGAAAGAGGAGGATCTGAATCAGTGAAAGTTAAAATTGAATGTACCACTGAATATACAATATTGTTCAAAATAATAGCAGTACAATGTGACTAACCAGAATAAAGGTTTTTAGTATATTTTTTATTGCTACGTGGCAAACAAGTTACCAGTAGGTTCAGTAGATTGTCAGAAAACAAACAAGACCCAGCATTCATGATATGCACGCTCTTAAGGCTGTGCAATTGGGCAATTAGTTGAAAGGGGTGTGTTCAAAAAAATAGCAGTGTCTACCTTTGACTGTACAAACTCAAAACTATTTTGTACAAACATTTTTTTTTTCTGGGATTTAGCAATCCTGTGAATCACTAAACTAATATTTAGTTGTATGACCACAGTTTTTTAAAACTGCTTGACATCTGTGTGGCATGGAGTCAACCAACTTGTGGCACCTCTCAGCTGTTATTCCACTCCATGATTCTTTAACAACATTCCACAATTCATTCACATTTCTTGGTTTTGCTTCAGAAACAGCATTTTTGATATCACCCCACAAGTTCTCAATTGGATTAAGGTCTGGAGATTGGACTGGCCACTCCATAACATTAATTTTGTTGGTTTGGAACCAAGACTTTGCCCGTTTACTAGTGTGTTTTGGGTCATTGTCTTGTTGAAACAAACATTTCAAGGGCATGTCCTCTTCAGCATAGGGCAACATGACCTCTTCAAGTATTTTAACATATGCAAACTGATCCATGATCCCTGGTATGCGATAAATAGGCCCAACACCATAGTAGGAGAAACATGCCCATATCATGATGCTTGCACCTCCATGCTTCACTGTCTTCACTGTGTACTGTGGCTTGAATTCAGAGTTTGGGGGTCGTCTCACAAACTGCCTGTGGCCCTTGGACCCAAAAAGAACAATTTTACTCTCATCAGTCCACAAAATGTTCCTCCATTTCTCTTTAGGCCAGTTGATGTGTTCTTTGGCAAATTGTAACCTCTTCTGCACATGCCTTTTTTTTAACAGAGGGACTTTGCGGGGGATTCTTGAAAATAGATTAGCTTCACACAGACGTCTTCTAACTGTCACAGTACTTACAGGTAACTCCAGACTGTCTTTGATCATCCTGGAGGTGATCATTGGCTGAGCCTTTGCCATTCTGGTTATTCTTCTATCCATTTTGATGGTTGTCTTCCGTTTTCTTCCACGTCTCTCTGGTTTTGCTCTCCATTTTAAGGCATTGGAGATCATTTTAGCTGAACAGCCTATCATTTTTTGCACCTCTTTATAGGTTTTCCCCTCTCTAATCAACTTTTTAATCAAAGTACGCTGTTCTTCTGAACAATGTCTTGAACGACCCATTTTCCTCAGCTTTCAAATGCATGTTCAACAAGTGTTGGCTTCATCCTTAAATAGGGGCCACCTGATTCACACCTGTTTCTTCACAAAATTGATGACCTCAGTGATTGAATGCCACACTGCTATTTTTTTGAACACACCCCTTTCAACTAATTCAACTAATTGCCCAATTGCACAGCCTTAAGAGCGTGCATATCATGAATGCTGGGTCTCATTTGTTTTCTGAGAATCTACTGAACCTACTGGTAACTTGTTTGCCACGTAGCAATAAAAAAAATATACGAAAAACCTTGATTATTCTGGTTAGTCACATTGTACTGCTATTATTTTGAACAATACTGTATCAATTCTCAAATTAACCTTCAGAGTCACTCTTCCTCTCCACACTTATCAGCCTTACCAATCACTTCTCCAATTCATAATGACTTCCATAACAGCTTCGTATCATGGAGTCCAGCTGCGAAAAACACTTCACATACACATTTATAAACAAGCCAAAGTCTGAGAAAGCTGATAGTATGCACTTTCCTGCAACAAATCTATCTGATCTGTCTGCAGATGTGATTAGGTCTGAAGCTTGGAGGACCAGTCCCATCATGAATGCATCTGCTAAGCCTTACGCTATTCAATTCATTCATCCAGCTTGTTTGCCACCTCAGCCAGAGCCTTTATCACAGTATTTATTTATATTTAAAGCCTACATAATTTTGGATGACCAGAGCAATCGTTCATTAGCCAGAACAGAATTCTTTGAGCTGTTCAATGTGGAGAGTGAACACTTCTCATACCATCTCAGAACTTACTCTGGAAACACAGAAACATCTGGCAAGAAAGCAGAAGGATTCCAGATCAAGTCCCTGGGCGAAAGAGTTATCATCTCCCTTCCACCACTCATTGAGTGTCATGAAATCATGAACAATCAATCTGAGATTCTAACGCCTAGTACAGTTCTTCACCAGCCACATCTCCATCACATTGTCAAGCACATTCCAGAACTAGAACCAGTAGCATAAACAATTTTTCTACTCGGAAGAGATGCTTTTAGGGCACACAATGTCAGGCAGCAGGTCAATGGACCAAACAATGCCCCCTTTGCTAGACCTGGGCTATAGTAGATGGAGAGGTGTGCCTAAGTAATGTACATAGGCCAACGGTCAACACATTCAAGACCAACATGCTGGAAAGTGGTTGTCATAAAAATTTGCATCCCTGTATGAGCTTTATGCAGGCCAAGGAGTAAAGTGGTAGCATGTCTGCCAGAGCAAATGAGAAGATGCTTGGACAGACAGTGTTCAGTAGAACTGAGCATAAATAAAATACATTGATTGCAGCCACTTAAAAAAGTAGTCAATTCAGTTAATCATTTTTCTTTTTCAGTTAGCTACTAGTTAAGTTACTAGTTAATATATTATTAATCACTTATAAATCATTGAATGTCAACATTGTACTACAACACTGTTTCTCAATTAATATTTATTAATCATAAACAAATTATGATTTAACTATTTGTAAATGATCTGTATATAATTTATGTTTCGTTAAAGTTGTAAGGTGGTCTGATAAAAAGTGCAAAAATGCAGTTATGCTAAAACTATTTTTTGCTTTTAAAAGAATAATACATTATTATTTATTATCAGAGAATACATCTGTCTACACCCTCACCAGTCGGCTTTTATATTGCAGTACACTCTACAAAGTATTCAAAACATGTTGTGTAAATGCATGAATAAATGTTTTACAAACCTGCTGGTTACAGGTTGTGTGCGTACACACTGGGGTGAAAGATCTATGAATAATGAGTAAAACATTTACAGCAGATGAGCAGTTTACACTTGCAGAATACAGAAAGCTTTGTAATTATTTATATGTTTACACAACATGTTTTGAATACTTTGTAGTGTACACCAGTGTAAGGGCTGACTGGTGAGGGTGTAGACAGATGTCTTCTCTGACACAAATGGAATATTTTAATGCTGTGAAATAATAGTATAATTTTTACATTTTCATGATTTATAAGTAATTAATAATATATTAACTAGTAACTTATTAACCATCTACTAATTATCTGTTTGATTATTTCTTGATTTGCTATTTTTTAAGATTACTTATGACAGATTTGTAAATCATTGGCATATTCCTTAATAATTTTTGAACATAAAGTCATGTTTTTTCAAATGATTAGTTCAACATTATCTAATCACTTGTAAATAACATACAAATATGAACATATCACTTTTTAATCATCCATGAACACAGCTATGTTTAGTAAATTATTAGTTCATCATTAACTAATCACTTATAAATTACTTACAACTGAACTTTATTATTAAGTGATAGTCATGAAATTGAAGAAGAAAGCCTGGATAGAGATACATCTATCCAAAGAGACACATGAAGCCATCAACGCTTTGCATCAAAATGGCCTCACATGAAAGGAAATTGCTACAAAATTTATTTGCAATTAAAAGAACCATTTACCGGCTCATCAAAAAACTTCAAAGATTCTACGTCTTCAGGACGTCCCAGAGTGTCCAGCAAGTGCCAGGACAGTCTCCTCCAGAGGAGTCAGCAATGGAATCATGTCACCACCAGTGTAGAGCTTGCTCAGGAATTGCAGCAGATTGGTTTGGGAGCATCTGCATGCACTGTGAGGCCAAGATTTTTGGACTATGGCCTGGTGTCAAGAAGAGCAGCAAAGAAGCCACTAATCTCCAAGAAAAACATCAAGGACAGACTGAAATTTTACAGGAAGTACAAGGAATGGACTGCAGAAAACTGGTGCAAAGTTATTTCTCTGATGAAGTTCCCTTCCGACTGTTTGGGACATCTGGAAAATGGATTGTTCAGAGAAGAAAAGGTGAAATCTACCATGAGTCCAGTGACATGCCAACGGTTAAGCATCCTGAGACCATACATCTGTGGGGTTCCTTTTCAACCAAGGGAGTGGGCTCTATCATAACTCTCCCCAAAAACACTGCCATAAATAAAGTGTTATCAAAATGTCCTTTAAGAGCGATTTCTTGAGCCGATTGGTGGTGATCCGTGCATTTTCCAGAATGATGGAGCACCATGTCACAAAGCAAGAGTGATAAAGAAATGGCTCGAAGATCATTACATTAAATTTTTGGATCCATCTCAATCCCATAAAGAACCTGTGGTCAGTTTTCAAAAGGTGAGTGGACAAGCAGAAGCCCACATGATCAACTTGGCCCAATTTGGCCCAGAAGCTAATGTCCAGCATCCCAGAGTGAATAGCAGAGGTTATGAAGAACAAGGGCCAACACTGTAAATAGTGACTCATTATATATATATATATATTGTTACAAACACGCCAGGTTCCACCTCCACACAATCACAGCGCACACCCTCACCTGAGTACTGAACCATCACCACCTGATCCTCATCACCAGTCATCCACCACAGCACCATAAAAGCCACACACACGCACACATTCATTGTCCGGTCACGTTCGCGACAAGATTACTCATCTGCGCTAACCATAAGGACTAACTCCTCTTTACCTTCTCTCCAAGGATATTCTCCGAAGTCTACTCCTCCTTCTCCTCTCTAAGGATTGCTCCCGAGGACTCCTCCGGGACCTCACGGTGCGTGTGTGTGTGCGTTCACCTCCATCCCAGCACGGATCCCAATCCCTCATCCACTCCTCACTACTTGCTCCTCTGCTTGTGTCTTTAAATAAACATCTTACTCATCTGTTACTCCTCTGTCTCCGAGTGATCCGTAACAGATGACCGGACCAGCACCGAGAGACACAAGCATGAGCCTCACGGACCCCTTCCAGGAACTGGTTGATGCACTCCGCCGAATACTCATGTCAGCACCCGCGTGATGCCACCAGCGAGCACTTCTGCAAACCCCGTCATCTCTTCTTCATCTGCCGTGCACGCCAGTCCCATGGCCCGGCCAGCGCCCTACTCTGGTTAGGCGGAGGAATGCATAGGTTTCCTTCTTCAGTGTTCACTGGTCCTGGAGATGTAACCGCTCTCTTACCCCATGGATCGATCGAAGATAGCATTTATCATTTCACAGTTACAAGGCAAGGCATTGCAGTGGGCAGACTCTCTCTGGACCCAGAATAACCCCGTAACCCAGTCATATTCTAGCTTCATCGAACACTTCCGGGAAGTATTCGGCAAACCAGCCTGGGACTCATCGATCGGTGAGAGACTCTATAACTTGAAACAAGGAACTATGTCTGTCAATGATTATGCCTTGCAGTTCAGGCCTCCAGTGGGTGGAACGAACAGGCCCTGCTCACTACCTATCGTCAAGGACTGGATCCCAGAGTGCGGTTGCATCTCGCTGCATACGAGGACCTTCATCTGCCTTGAGCGATTCATCCAACTGTCCATCCGCTTCGCCACTCGTATGCAGTCGTGCTTAGAAGAGCACCAGGGCCAGGCGCATTCCTCCACACCGCTCTGCCGACCAGAGAACGTCAGCTCCCCAGAACCAGCCAGCGAGCCCATGTTCGTGGACTCCTACAGCCTCACTCCGGCAGAGCGTCATAGACGGCTGGCCCAGAATCTCTGTCTGTACTGTGCAGCTTCGGGGCATACCATAGCTGGGTGCCCCGTTCGTCCTCCTCATCCCATGGTGAGTGCCATCCTTCCCTCACGATATCAGATGAAACCACTCACCACTGTTGTGACACTTACTGCGGCTGATGTCTCTCTTCCAGTTTCCGCCCTCCTTGATTCTGGGTCAGCTGGCAACTTCATCTACGGCGCCCTCTGCCGTCAGCTCGAGCTCCCAACCACGGGCACGCCGGCCGCTTACCAAATCCACACCATCACCGGCAGGCCGCTAAGTAAGAAATATGTACGCCACTGCGTGGGCCCTATCTCTCTTCAAACTGGACTCCTTCACCACGAGGATATCCATCTGCTGGTTCTGGAGGATTCCACCGCTGACGTCATCCTAGGGCGCCCATGGTTGGAGCAGCACAACCCCATCATCTCCTGGAGGACCGGAGAAATCCTGAAGTGGGGCGAAGCTTGCTTTCAATCATGTATCTCCGGCTGTCCTGTTCCAGTGGAACGTCCCCCTGAACCACTACCAGTCTACTCCACATCCATTGAAAGCCCTGTTGAGAATCAATCCATCTCCATTCCCAAGTGCTACGCCCCCTTCAGCGATGTTTTCTGCCCAAAGCGGGCCTCCAAGCTGCCTCCACACCGGCCATGGGACTGTGCCATAGATCTGCTGCCGGTTGAACCAGTGCCAAAGGGACGGATCTATCCCTTATCCGTCCCCGAGGAGAAGGCCATGGAGGAATACATCAGGGAGGCGCTGGCTCAAGTTTACATCCGCCCATCTACCTCCCCTGCTGCTTCCATCTTCTTCTTTGTGGCCAAGAAGGATGGAGGGTTACGGCCATGTATTGATTACAGAGCTCTCAACAAAATCACTCGGAAGTTTTGTTATCCTCTTACCCTCGTCCCAGCGGCCCTGGAACATCTCCGTGGTGCCACTGTGTTCACCAAGTTGGACCTCCGCAGCGCGTATAACCTCATCCGGATACGTGAGGGGGACGAGTGGAAGACCGCCTTCATCACCCCTACTGGCCATTATGAAAATTTAGTCATGCCGTATGGACTTGTTAACGCCCCCTCCGTATTCCAGGACTTCATACATGAGGTGCTCCGGGAGTTCCTCCATCAGTTCGTCCTAGTCTTCATCGATGACATCTTGATTTACTCCCGGAGCCAGGCTGAACATCAACGCCACGTTGCGGAGGTCCTGCAACGCCTGAAGGACTACCAACTCTACCTCAAAGCAGAGAAATGTACATTCCATCAACCCTCAGTGCAGTTCCTTGGATACACCATCGACCGCAGTGGCATCCGGATGGACGAGGGGAAGGTAAGCGCCGTCAGGGACTGGCCCATTCCTAACACCATAAAGGAGCTGCAGCGATTCCTTGGCTTCGCCAACTTCTACAGACGATTCATTAAAAACTTTAGTACCATCACCAGGCCACTTACCAACCTCCTTCGCCAGAAGCCCAAGTCCCTGTCATGGACTCCTGCCGCCACCGAAACCTTCCAAACACTGAAGCAGGCTTTCACGACCGCCCCACTCCTTGTGCATCCGGATCCAGAATTACCATTCGTCGTGGAAGTGGATGCCTCTACCACCGGAGTGGGAGCAGTCTTATTCCAGCAGCAGGGGACACCCAGCTGCCTCCATCCATGCGCCTTCTTCTCCCGGAAACTCAACCCGGCGGAGGTCAATTATGACATTGGCAATAGGGAGCTAGTAGCCATCAAGCTCGCCCTGGAGGAGTGGAGACATTGGCTGGAGGGAGCCAAACACCCTTTTCAAGTACTCACAGACCACAAGAATCTGGAATACCTCAGAGCAGCCAAGAGACTCAACCCAAGACAAGCCCGCTGGGCGCTATTCTTCACCCGCTTCCAGTTTACTATCACCTACCGCCCTGGAGCTAAGAATGTCAAGGCCGATGCTCTGTCCAGATGTTATGCACCCAAAGAAAAGTCGGAAGACCCCGAATCCGTCCTTCCGGACAAGGTTATAGTCGCTCCTATCTCCTGGTCTGCAGAAACCCGCAACAACACTCCGCCGGGTTGCCCACCAGGTCTCCGATATATTTCCCCAGGACAAAGCGCACTCCTCTCATTCACTCTACCCATACGTCACCTGGCACTGGTCACCCGGGGGTCAATGGAACCCTCTCGTTGCTACGGGAACGCTTCTGGTGGCCCAACATGGCCTCGGATGTCAAAAGGTACGTGAGTGGATGTACCAGCTGCGCCATGTCTAAAAGTCCTCGCCATCTACCATCTGGCAAACTTCATCCTCTGCCCGTTCCCAACTGCCCGTGGTCACACCTAGGGGTGGATTTCATAACGGACCTTCCACCTTCTGACAACTATACCTGTATTCTGATAATTGTGGATAGATTTTCTAAAGCTTGTCGTCTTCTTCCTCTGAAGGGTCTCCCCACTGCCATGGAAATGGCAGAACTGATGTTTAACCATGTCTTCAGGTACTTCGGCATTCCAGAGGACATAGTGTCAGATCGGGGCCCCCAGTTCATCTCCCGGGTATGGAGAGTGTTTCACTCCCTCCTAGGTGTGGCCATCAGCCTGTCCTCCGGCTACCACCCGCAGTCCAATGGGCAGACAGAAAGAAAGGTCCAGGAGATCGGACGCTTCCTCCGTACCTTCTGTCATGGCCACCAGAACTCCTGGAACCAATTCCTGGGGTGGGCCGAGTACGCACAGAACTCCCTCCGTCAACCCACCACCGGTCTCACACCCTTCCAGTGCGTACTCGGCTACCAACCACCTCTATTCCCCTGGTCTGGAGAGCCCTCTGATGTTCCCGTGGTCGACTATTGGTTCCAGGAGAGCAAGAGGGTCTGGGACGCGGCCCATCACCAACTGCAACGGGCACTCCGTAGATGCAGGATGACGGCCGACCTTCGCCGTTCCGAGGCTCCCCAGTACCAACTCGGTCAGAAGGTATGGCTGTCTACCCGGGACATCCACCTGCATCTGCCCTGCCGCAAGCTCAGTCCCAGATTCATTGGCCCATTCACCATCACCCAGCAGATCAATCCGGTCACCTACAAACTTCAACTCCCCCCTGAGTACCGGATTCACCCAACCTTCCATGTATCACTCCTTAAACCTCACCATCCTCCTGTTCTTCCCTCCAAAGAACCTGGCGAGACAGAAGCCCCCCCTCCTCTCCTCCTAGATGACGGTGCAGCCTACTCGGTCAAGGACATCCTGGACTCCCGGCGGCGTGGTGGTCAGCTGGAATATTTAGTGGACTGGGAAGGACAGTCACACAGTCATTGTCCGGTCACGTTCGCGACAAGATTACTCATATGCGCTAACCATAATGACTAACTCCTCTTTACCCTCTCTCCAGAGATATTCTCCTAAGTCTACTCCTTCTCCTCTCTAAGGATTGCTTCCGAGGATTCCTTCTGGGACCTCACGGTGAGTGTGTGTGTGCGTTCACCTCCATCCTAGCACGGATCCCAATCCCTCATCCACTCCTCACTACCTGCTCCTCTGCTTGTGTCTTTAAATAAACATCTTACTCATCTGTTACTCCTCTGTCTCCGAGTGATCCGTAACATATATATGATATGCTTTTCATTTTTTTTCAGTATACCATAGAAAGGAGAAATACAAATACTGAAATACAAATACTGAAGCAGCAAACTTTCTAAAAAATAAAATTTATGTCACTGCTAAAACTTTTGGCCATGTAGGGTACATAAATTTACTATCTTTATATTTATTTACACAATGAGTCGGCCCACATTGTACAGTGGCCCATGGGAAAATTCCTGTTGCTCCAAATGCTCAGTCTGCCAAATCGTGCAAGTGATAAAAACCCGTATGATGTGCTGTTGGCCTAAAAAAACAATTTATCAAAAGAAAATAATAATAATAAATACAAAAATTTAATGATATTAATAATAAAAATTGCCAGATGGCCAATCCCCCATGCCCTGATTATATATACACTGATCAGTGATGTGTGTGTGATGATCATCAGATGCCATACTGTCTTCTGGTCATTCTCAAAGTATTCTCTGGCCTCTTCTTTATTGCATCTCTCCTCAAAGCACTCGCGCTCCAGATTCCCCTGCAGAATTTCCTCCAGCAGAAATGCATTTGCCCGTCTAGAGCGCAGCAGTAGCACATTGGCCAGCTGTCGGGACTGAAACACTGAAACACACCATGGACTTCAACAAACATCACATTGTGCACACTGGAAAAATATTTACACTTATCTCTGTGGTTTGAGGAACACTAGCAGTGAATGTCCAAATAAAACTAGTATAACAGAGCAAAACTAGGACAGGAACAATAAGTCCAGTGTGACATTCAGTTGACAATCGATCACTCACCTGTGTGTTGATCTGCAGATAATACATGATGAGCGATCAGCGTGGAGAACAGCAGCCGACAAATGAGTGATTCCATCGCGATCAATCAGCAGAAGATCCCAATGCTAGTCAGTCTCTGATCACAATGATCAGCTGCTTGTCTCTAGCCCCACCCACAATCAACATGGTAAATAAGATAAACTCCTATTAAAAGAGCATCTCCCTCAGGATACATGTCTCTCTCTCCTGTACATAACTACAACATTTAACACACGCCGGATGTTTCAGAATATGATGTCGGCACATTGATGCTTTCAGCCCATTAACATGCTGTGATTAAACACTGTTAAATAAGCGAGTCCAATTTAATAATTAATATTTAATCGTGTTTCTATTTGATGCCTAAATGGTAAATTGTGAAATTTTCTGTGTTTGAGAGACTCCGTGTGCTTAGCACTGTGTGTCTGGACTCTTGTATCTGGTATGTCAACACGACCTCTGAACTCTCCATCCGTGTTTGTGAAAACCACATACAGCTGTCAGCTTATTGAGCTCAATTTCTCATCAGGAAACACATTTTACTTTATATGATACGAATATGATAGAAACAGCTTATCAAAGCAAGCGTTGTATTATTTAAAACTGTGAAACATATAAATTGTATTATAGTCTTCATGAAACAGCATTGACAAACAAGTTTGGTTAGACTGGTGTATAAAGCAATTTGAAAGATGAATAATTAACAAGAATTACGACATAAAATAGTGTTGGTTTACACTGATGTCAGACTCTTCTGAACTAGCTTTAGCCTTTTTCTGAGTTTTATAGACACTTATGTCTTGTACATTTGACTTTATATGATACAAATACAATAAGCTAAAAACAGTTTATAAAATCAAGTGTCATCTTTATTAAAACTGAAATCTCATCAGGTGATAACATTTCTTCATCAATGAGGATTTTAGTGTGTTCGAGTTATGGTGCGTTCAAGTCCTGGAAAATTTGTATAAAAGATTTGGAAAGTCGTAATTATGTCATCAGCTGCATTAATTTCACTTTGGTCAAAGAAAAATGGTGATGTATCATATAAAATTCATATTTGTTTAGCTTCTAAAACATTATGAATGTTTTTCTTTTGTAAGCTGTTATCTGATTTATGAAGGCTCTTTAAATTAAAATAGTAATATATTTTCTATTGTCGTTTTACAAGACAATGGTATTTTAACTTAGTTTAATTGAAAACATATATAAAATTTAATTAATTTTAACAAAATTTCCATTAATAAAGATGCTGCATCCAATGCATCCTACAAATTTTCTCACTGACGACCCAACTCAGATCAAAGAAAGTTTTGAGTTTTCCACTCATAATTATAATTTTTGAGTGCAATCAACTAATAAATACAAACTCTTCAACATGACTTGAATGCACCATCAATACATGCATATAAAAGATTAAGACAAACAGAATAATGACATTGATTAATCAAAATGAATTAGGATAGTAAACAGTGTTGATTTTTACTTCAGACTCTTCGTATTGGTGTCTTCTGAAGCAGCTCTCGCTTTGCTTTGGGTTTTAGAGAAGCTTCCATCTGTGGCATCACTTTGGACATGGCGTTATGGATCCATGTGATGTACTTGGAGACTTGCGTGTAGACGCCATACTTGCCCTTCCGTGCACATCCTTCACCCCAGCTCACCACACCTGTGACGAACCATGTGTTTTGGTAGCGTGTCACATGCGGCCCACCGCTATCACCCTGACATGCATCTTTCTCTTCTTGGTCGTATCCGGCACAAAACATGCGGACGGAGATTTTAAATTTACTGGACTCAATACACTTGCTGCGGTCGACGTATGGCACCGTTAACTTCTGGAGCACAGTGGACTGAAGGCCACCCTCACGCACACGACCAAAACCACTCACCATGCCATCCTCCTGATTCATCAGTATGCGCTCAGCAAATTCGCGCTCTGGCAGGCAGGCAGGGATGATGAATTTGGTGAATTTGATGGGCTTGCTGAGCTTGATGAGAGCGATGTCATTGTGGTAGGTGTCAGCCATGTAGTTCTTGTGAATCAGAATCTCGTCTACATCGTGTGTGACCTCTCGACCCTCGTTTACCAGCGTGTCAAACTCACCTGATAGGAAACACACAAAGAGGAATATCTCATTTGTTTATCCTAGATAGATGTAAGGGTAGACTTTCACTGCATTCTGCATTATGTTTCTCCTGAGAAAAAAAGAACCCAGAAATATCAATAATACCTCTAGAGTTTGAGGAGAGATTAATTTATGGCTCTACACTTTTACTGGATAATGTTTTGTGACTCATTTGGGTCTTTCTTTCTTTCTTTCTTTTTCTTTATACATAGATAAATAAAAAACAACAACTTTGATTTCATATCATTGAGATGCTAATAGTAGTATTTAAAGGAGTCATGAACTGAGAAATCAAATTTCCTTTGATCTTTTGACACATAACAGGTCAATATACCATAAAAACATCCTGTAAGTTTCAGAACTCAAGACTTTCTAGTTAGTTTCACAGCTTTATCGAAACCAAGATGGAAAAACAATTAATTTTGGAATTTGTCAAAAATTTTGAAGTTTTAAGGACATGTTCATAAAAGTCGTACCTACAACCACGCGGGTGGAGAGTGACTGATTCATGCAATGAGCGGCTGACAAGACAAAGTACTCATTTAAGATGGTGCCACCACAGAAGCCAATGTTGTCTTCATTAATAAGAAGTGCCTAAGAGAAAGTTAGATGTCAAGGATAACATACACGAACTGGCATATTTCATATTTCTGAAAAATCAAGTAAACTTTCAAGCAAAAGAAGAATAAACCCAAGACGAACCCAATTATAAGTATCTACCTGCCATGGACATTCTCCAGGAAGACAGTCCACACCATTCACGATTCGCGTGTCCCCCCCAGATGATACAGGTAGAATTGGTTCCTCCTCTACTTGATTCACAATCTCCTGGTCAAAGAGGCCGAACATGCTGTTTGTCTCGTTGCTGGGAGGGTTTGTGAAATCTACGACAGGCTCAACGGTGGTCTCTATATGCATCTGCTTTTCATTCTCAGTGTTGTTTATGTGTACGTTGTATAAGATGCTTCTGGTCTTCTGAAGATGGACGGTGCCACATTTGAAAGGATCTAAAACATAATTTTTTTTTGAACTGAGGATAATTAGTGGATAAACATCTGTCCTACATCATAACATCATTTACCATTAGAAAGACAAGACTTCGCGTTAGAGTCCAACTGGTAGCCTTCAGCACATGAACAGGCGACGTTATTCTGCTTCACCTTGCAGAAATGATCACAGCCTCCATTTTTATTCTCACAGAGTGCAAGAATAGCTGCAACAAGAAACACCGGAGATAAACTCAACAGCATTAATGGTTTGATGGTCTGTTGTGTGATTACTGAACAACATTAGGGTCTTTACCAGTTTCACAATTGTAGCCCTTAAACCCTTGTTGACAGAAACAAGTGTATCCCCCGATCGTATCTTTACACTCGCCACCATTGTGACATGGGTGGGACAAACACGCATCTCCATCTGAAAAAACACACAAGCACTCATATCAAGACTGGCTTTACCATTAAAACAGAACTGAACCGAAGGTTTGTTACAGACTCACCAACATACACATGCCAGAACTCATCCTGTGATAAAACGGAAGAACACATCCATCAGATAAAATAAGCACACTAAAACATACTTATGCACTTTAATTTATTTGAATTGCATTTATTTATTAATTTTTACATTGGAGTAGACCTTAGTAAGCTTAGATAACATTTTGAATTTTACAGATGAAAATGAGGCTGTTAGGGATAGATTTGCAGTACTTATAATGGTACACGCTGTATAAAGGTCATAGATCATGTGACTTTCAAAACTGTTTTCAAGAGTGTTTTTCGGAAAATTACCCACATCACTAGCTATGTTTCCATCCAAAGTTGCAAATTAACTTATATGTGCAAAATTAAAATACTGTATAAAACATTTGCGAATAAAGCACTGTTTCCTTCCCATGTGTTCAAGGTAACAAAATAGTCACTTCCTAGGAAACTAGCACAAAGTATCAATAACAAAAATTAAAGTTGCTGTAACTGGTGAAGCACATGTTTTTTATTTCCTATATAAATTACGTTCTCCAGACAAAACACATTAATAAACTCTGTCATGTTCCCTTTTGAAAGTTCACTTCACGTTGTGTATGGGGGGCAACTCCTGTTTACCCTAGTACTGAAGCCTGATTTATTCAAGTATGTGTAGCTGCAAAAACCAATGGGGGAGTCGACCTCTATTTAAGTCTACTCAGAGCGTCATTTCATCAGAATCTTTTCCTTCAGCGATGAGACCATCTCTTCACTGACGTTATGCCAATGAAGAAGGAAAGCGCTCACCTGAAGAGGCCTGCTATCTTCCCCTGCAGCCATCCGGCAACCCCCGGAGCAAGAGCTAATTTCCAAAAGAGTATATTCTAATGTCATGTCATGAGTGCAGTTTTTGTAAGGACCTCTTGCGCCAGTCACGTGGGCAGCACCCATGTAGAGGCTGTGCTTGCAGGCTTTGCTCATGGATCACCTTCTTTGACAAAGGTGGTCCTCCCCGCTCTGCTCTCCGATTTCCTATCTTCCTGAAGAGAAAGAAACCACAGAACCCGGCAGATCTCATCCATTGGGCTCGAGTGAACTCACATCAACTCGGTGCCCATGTGCTTGGCTCTCCCTAAAACACCTCGTCTCGCAGTTGTGCTTCATACAGGATGCTCCTTGCATGCTCAGTATGTGTCGCAAAAAAACTACCGCTGTGATTACAGACCCACATACTTAAAAGAGCATTTCTCCTCTCGCAATAATCTCCATGTCCACACAGAGCAATCAGCCAGTAGTAAAAATAGAACCGCCTGCCACCCAGCTTATGGCTTAGAAAGCCATTCCCGGAATGTCAAGTAGGATTCTAAAAGTCGTAGAATGAGGGTACTCACTTCAGTTCACTGGCAGGCCACCTCACTTCAGAGGCTTTTCTGACTCCCACACAACTATTCATGACAGATGCCTCCAGTGTGGGGATGGGGAGTTTTGTATTGCCCATTTCACACTGCACATCGGAATCGGCAAATTACCAGAACATTGCCGGGGTTGAGGGACGAAAGCAAACACGTCCTGGGATTGATTCCAGCATTGAACCCGGGTCAGAGACCTAGTAACATTGCCGGGTTCAGTCCCAGAATGAGCACTGTGTGAACAAAGCCAGATCTAATGCCTTGTCATAGTGATGACTCACGTTATCGCACGACTCTTTTACCGGCTGTTTTGAAGCAAGATCAAGGTTCGCGACGAAAAAATATGTGCAAACTGTAATGAAGCAGAGATAAGTTAGTTCCTCACTTTCCACGCTGACGCTGAGATCGTTCACCAGCTTCAGTGAAAGTATAACGTGCCTAACGTTTTCGAATCGTACATTACACCTCACACCCTGATGTCATGTGTCGTTGCGGGACCTTTACGGGTTGTGTGTGAAAGCACGCACATATCCAGGGTAATCACTGACAGTGTAAAAAGTGCAAAATCTAGTGACCAGGGAACAATTGCCGGAACACTTTACCCATGTATTTGCTGGAAAGGCAGTGTGAAAGGGGTTTATGAGGGCAATCTGGTTTTGGCTCCTGGTCGATCCACAAGCAATGCCTACGCATCAGCTGCCTCAAAATGATGGTTGTTTGTCTGGCCCTAAACACCTTCCGGCCAGCCTTAAAGGGGCACCACATCCTGGTTGTTCGGACAACACGAAAGTGGTAGCCTATATCAATTGCCAAGGCACCCTCAGGTCACTTCCCCTTTACAGGATGACTTTTGGGCACATAGCAAACTCCTCTCACTAAAGAGGAACCAAGCCAAGAAGATACCTTCTCTCGAAAGCGCAGGGCAAAATTTAGCATCCCCAGCCAGAACTGTGGAGCTTCCAAGTCTAGCCAGCTCCCTGCGAGAGTTACCAATACCGTTTTAGAGGCTCGGGCTCCATCTACAAGATGTCCATACGCCCTCTGATGGTCAGTCTATGACTGGTGTTCAGCACGAAGGCATCGCAACATGATGTGAACATTCAAAAGGGAATGCTTCATCTACTAAGTTCAGTTCCTTGAGATAAGGGAATGATCATTGCATAACTTGTCATGCTGCATGAGAAACGATGACTGTCGCTTCAGTTGAGCGATTCTATTGATATGTCGCTCCGAGACGACTTATAAAGGGGTCTGTTCTGCCCATTCTGGTGGGCTAGAGTGTTATCTTGCATTTAGATCATGCAATACAGTTCTTGAGCTGATTATACCAAATCATTTTGATGACCAACTCTCTCTCAACCTTTGCTATGGTTAGTCCAATTATCCAATCACATGATCTGTTTCATCAAAGTCACATGAGTTCTTTGATGCACATCAAGGAATTTATTAGATAAATCTGTTTCCATCAGTTTATGCACAACTTCTTACTGGATACATTTTTTTAAACTAATTACTATTTTACTATAACTTTTTTTTTTCGGCATTTCAATCCACTTTATATATATCTCAAAATTAAAATAGGTGGATGGCAACAGCTAATGTCTGTGACCATTTTGACTGGTATTTGGGTCCTAAAGTAGTATATATATAATTTCCTTATTTTTTTCTATAAAATATAATACTGAATAAGCAAACCACTGACCGTCTTTTTACCATCCTCAAAGATTTCTCTGGCTTCCTCATAACTGCAGCGCTCCTCGACACACTCACGCTCCATGTTTCCCTTTTTCAACTCCTCGAACATGGTGTTGGCACGCCTGCGCCGGCTCAGGACCTGACTGGCATCTCGAGTGTGGAGGAAGACTAGAGAAAAACGACATCATCATTATCATCAAAGATTTCCTCTACCAGAGACTGATAGCAGCAGAAGAGCCGAGTGTTGAAAAATAAACCAAACCCATTAATACAGTTGAACTCAGTCTGACATCGATTAAACCATAAATAACAAACCTTTGGGTCAGAAACAAAGAACTCTGAGTCATTCTGAATCTGCAGTCTGTACATTTAAGACAACACTCACCTTCTGAGTTCACACATTGTATTACAAACAAGAAAAGAATATTCCAGAAGACCCAAGACATTGTCGTTTGTCAGCGTTCAGCTCTTTCACATTAGAAAATCGTTCAGAAAACAAACAGAAGGTCAATGAACTGAATGCTGGGAAAGAGAGAAACAGGAACAGGGGGAGGAGAAACTGACAAGAGGACAAAGTAAAAAGCACCAACATTTACTCAAATAAAGAGGCATATGTGACAATGTTTACACTCATGACACATGTGATATTACAGTTTAGAGCTCATTAAACTGCATGAAACCTCTTTGATGAAATCAAGAAGGTTCTCTACACAAACACAGAGATTTGAGAAGCACAGCCAAGCAGAAGCTTATCAGGGAATAAATTTGACTCAGTTTTCTTACACAAAACATTTGACGTCAGAAGATATTATTACAGTACAGAAGACAGAAGATGTGAGTGCAGTCCTCATGAAAACGTTTCAGTAATGTCAGTGATTCATAAAGTGTCTAATGGTAATGGGTTTACATTTATTTATTCACTAGATACTTTTATGCAAAATAACTAACTTACAAATTAAGAATACAACTGCCTCTTTGTCGGCAGTTTAATCATCTAAAGATTTTCTTTCCTATTTAAAATGAGTTGTTAATTTTCTTTTATTGTAATATCTGAACTTATTTGTCAGTGCAGAATTAAGCTGTTTTCTGTCAGACTTCCGCTTCATTAGCCATGGGAAATAACGAGACAAATAAAAAAGTGCAATAAATGGTCTACCTGTTTGTGCTAGAATAAAGTGTGTTTATAATTAAGACAACACATTTAAATGATATGGTAAGACACACCAGTTTGTAATATTAAGCACCAAAATGGGATGTTTTGTAATGCTTAAAATAGCTGGAAGCAGATTACACTGGTAGGCAGACACATTTCATTTACCAATGGCTGTGTGCACTCTTACAAGTTAAATAAGTTGGATATAGACTAATATAAAATACACAAAATGTGCAGAACATCTCACATCTGACCCTACACAGGGTCACGTCTGATGTATGATTAGACCAGAGCAACGTCTGCACAAGAAAATCAATAAGGTTTTAGTTAATGACTGCCTAACTCTCCTTCAAACATGCCTGAATGATCCCTAAAACCTAAACACATGAAGATCAGATGCATGTATGACAAAACCACACGTAAACAAACTCAGAGTGATGATTTTATTTCAAAGCTCATCACATTAACCTCTGGTAGAGACATTATTTGTGAGTGGATGGAAATCCACTGATATTCAGTGGCTCAGTGTTTGTTTTCTTAACCATCTCAAGCCATTTCAAAAAGTTGGCCACTTTGGTGTAAATCCCATAGTTCCCAGGCTGACTGCAGCCTTTACCCCATGACATGATGCCCGTCAGGAAGTACGTTCCCTCGTAGCGTGTGACGAGCGGACTGCCATCATGTCCTCTACAAGACTCTTGGCTGCCCTCAGTGTAACCCGCACAGAACATGTTTGCAGTGATGTTAACACCACTCTTCACTTCACACTGTGCTGTGGGAAACAGAGGTACAGCCAGCCGCTGTAGTGTGGCAGATGATGGGGTTTTTAGGCCTTTGGTCGGATATATGTTGTCCCCTGGAGTTCGCTTGCCCCATCCGCTAAGCATGTGGAAGCGGATGGCTGCAAGCTCGCTCTCTGCCAGATGTGGTGTGGGCAGGCAAACAGGCACAGTGTACACTGAACGCTTGGGCTGTTCATGGAGCTGTAGAAGGGCCAAGTCGCTATCCATTGACACAGGGTCATAGTTCTCATGGACAACCACACGAGTGACATTATACACCTCTTCCGAGCCATCCATAACATCCAGGTCATGATCACCTGAGAACAAACCAGCTTTACATTTTTACAACTGAAAATGTATTTGTTTCACTGTTATTTTCCTGTTTATTTCTGTAAAGTGCTTTGAAACAATGGTATTGTATTAAGAACTGGTTCTGAATTCCAATCCTCTGGACCCCCTTCTATGCACATTTTGCATGTCTCCCTTGTTAAACACATCTGATTAAGAACATCAGCTAATTAGAAAAGAGATCCATGAACTGAACTTAGTGTATCAGATAAGAGAAATAAAAAATGTGTAGAGCAGTAGGTCCACAGGACCGGAATTGAGAACCACTGGTATAAAACACAACAAAAATAAATGTGCCTTGACTTTACAACCCACAATGACAGAAACACTTTATATACCTGTAATAACCTTCAAACGATCCGTGTCTTTCTGATGAACACAGTGAGCAGCAGTTATGACCCAGTTATCATCCAGAAGAGCCGCTCCACACAGACTCTCACCATTATAATCTATCAACACCTGAGACAAATAATACACTCATCAATCATTCAGTAATTCATTGTCATGACACTGTGATGTGCTGTGCACGTTTACATTTACCTGCCAAGGACAATGACCTCTGGGACACTGAATTCCACCCACAAACTGTTTTTGGGAATAACTGTTGTTGTTCTGAAGTGGAACCTTTCCACATGGATATTCAACTGCAGATGTAACACAACATATTTCAAATAGAAATAGAATGTTTGGCAAGAGAAACGTTGAATGTTCCCAGGACAAATGATTGATTGTTGGAGTGCCTGCTGACATTTCTATACGACATTTTGAATACTTTGAAAGTTTGGAGAGATCTGAAAGTCTGTAAAGTTTTTGTCATTTTTATTCTTCACCTCATAAACACAGGACTTTTCCCACCTTCGGCAACACAAGACATCTCATCAGTTCCCAGAGCATATCCTGCGGTGCATCTGCATGCACGTCTGGGTCCGGAAGCATCACAGAACTGCTCACAGCCTCCATTCACATACTGACACTTAAGCATTTCCTCAAATCCTATTCAAAACAGCAACGTTATATGAACTGCTGCTTATTTCACACGTTTCATTATGTTCACTTACCCTTTTCACAGTATTTGCCCTCAAAGCTCTCCAGACACAGGCAGTAGTAGGTGTTGGCTAGATAGATGCATGTGCCATTGTTCTTGCATGGATTGGTCAAGCAGGGCTCCTTAGCTTATTTAAACATAATGACAAGCATAAAATCAAGCAAACACTTTTGACATGGAAACAACTACATTTTGAAAATGTTTTGAAGATACAGAAACTTTGACTCCAGGTCAATAAATGTTTTCATGTCAATACATGTTAGGTAGTACCTGTACCTGCAATGAAATCAAAACACTCTTATTTAAGAGTGTCACTGTTACAGTACCATATTTGCCATAGTCACTGTTACAATAAAAGCCAGTAAAAAAAACTGACATCAGAATCTGACTTTAAAGAGCTTTAGCATGTCGACAGACGAGAGCACTTTTAATAAACAGAATATAACTGTGTTGGTGTCATTAGCCTACAGTCAGTGGCTCCACGTTCTACAGAGGGGGACCCGCCTGCCCTTGGAATGTGCATCCAAGCACAGCACTGATTACATATTGTTCTAAGTGTGAAAGGGTTTTAATACTATATTAATTTAATATCGTCGCCACTGTCATTAAAACAGTAATAAGAAAAATACAATGTCATAAATACATATGACTATTGGGGTAACATTTAATTTGACACATAAACTCACCGGAGTAACTCAGCCAAAACTGTTTCTGCAAAAGAGAAACGGAACATATTCAACGTTTAAAAATAAAATATCAAATGAATAATAAGATTGAGAATGTCGTACCGCCTTCGTGTCATCCTCGAACACCTCACGCGCTTCCTCATAGTCGCAGATTTCTTCGAGGCACTCGCGCTCGAGATTCCCGCTCTTCAACTCCTCAAAGAAGCCGGAGTTTGCGCGCTTGGCGCGCTGCAGCATAGAGCTGGCGTCATCTTTATCAAGAAATACTGAAAACAACCAGAGCCAAAGATAGTTTGACACGCACATTATTTAGCAGGCTGTCAGCAGTGCTCTCAAGCGAGTTGGTTATAACAGGAGCATTTAAGTTTGTGTCGCGTAGCTCTAAGTTCTTATATTGTTTTGTCTTCTTACCGCCGCTTGATCCGTGAAATATCAGGACACACACCACCAGCACAACAGCACGAGTCTTCATGTTCACCCGTGGACGCGCGAGTGTTAAAAAGTTTTCTCAAACATTTAAAAGAAGGATAGGCGTTTGCAGTGAGGGGAGGAGTGAAATAAGCGCAGTCAAGACGGGTCCTGACCTCTCAAAGTAGAACAGACCCCTACGAGATCAAAGGTAACGTTAGATATCACGTTATTCACACCCCTTTGCCGTTACTGATGAACGTTATTATTGCCAGGCGTGACAAAATTAACGTTTTGTATTGTATAATGCACACTTGGCACCTAGTCTATAGTAAAACGAGCATTCAAAAGCGATTTTAATATCCCACGCTTTGAGAGCAACTCCATGATGCGCGGCGCACAAATTAACATATAGAGGATGTTATTGGTTTTGTAGCTGTCTATAGCTCTGCATCTTGCATGTGACATTAGAGGGTCAGTTAGAGTTAGTTGAAGCATTGAAAATACATTTTGGTCCAAAAATAAAAAAACGACTTTATTCAGCATTGTCTTCTCTTCCGGGTCTGTTGTGAGGGAGTTCACTGCAGTTTTGTGATATCCGGTTCGCGAACGAATCATTCGATGTAACCGAAGACATTTGGTTTGGAAGAGAAGACAATGCTGAGTCATAACTTTTGCTATTTTTGGACCAAAATGTATTTTCAATGCTTCAAAAAATTCTGACATTTTGATGTCACAAGGACTATTTTGATGATGTTTTTATTACCTTTCTAACCATGGACAGTATACCGTACATACATTTTCAATGGAGGGACAGAAAGCTCTCGGACTAAATCTAAAATATCTTAAACTGTGTTCTGAAGATGAACAGAGGTCTTACGAGTTTGGAACGACAAGAGGGGGAGTCATAAATGACATAATTTTCATTTTTGGGTGAACTATCCCTTTAAGTGTCAGCAATAATGATAATTAAACAACAAAAGATGAGGAGAAAAATCACTCCCTCTTGACAGAACGGCATTTGTAGATTTTTATTAGAATTTCTATAGTGTAAATTGTTCCAAATTGTTGTTGAATTTTTTAAATGGTAACGATTCACATATATATTTTTTAACTATTGAAAATAAATAACTTGCACTTAGGGCAAGTTATTTATTTTTCATTGGCTCAAGTTAAAGAGAATCATTACCCTAATTTTTTTTTTATTGGATGAATGAAACACTTTTTTCAGTGCACATTCACATCTATGCAAATAATAAATAAATTCAATCAATCAATCAATCACCTTTATTTATATAGTGCTTTAAACAAAATACATTGCGTCAAAGCACTGAACAACATTCATTAGGAAAACAGTGTGTGTCAATAATGCAAAATGATAGTTAAAGGCAGTTCATCATTGAATTCAGTTATGTCATCTCTGTTCAGTTAAATAGTGTCTGTTTTTATTTGCAATCAAGTCAATGGTATCGCTGTAGATGAAGTGACCCCAACTAAGCAAGCCAGAGGCGACAGCGGCAAGGAACCGAAACTCCATCGGTGACAGAATGGAGAAAAAAACCTTGGGAGAAACCAGGCTCAGTCGGGGGGCCAGTTCTCCTCTGACCAGACGAAACCAGTAGTTCAATTCCAGGCTGCAGCAAACTCAGATTGTGCAGAAAAATCATCTGTTTCCTGTAGGGCTGCACGTTTTCAAGTTTTTCATTAACCGTTAACCGAGGCCCTTAGCGGTTAATACTCGGTTAACCATAGTGTGCCATAGTAACCATAACCATAGTAATTTCCGGACATTGGCCGAAAAAAAAAAATCCGACAAAATGTAATCTCTCCGGTCAAATTGTCCTATTAAAACTGCCTAATAATGCCGCCCATTAACACAATCTAAATTTGAGAAGAAGCCTAGAATGTATAACAAGGAGACTCCGCGGCCGCCTCGCTAAGGCTATGACTATGAGTATGTTTGACAGGTACAATATTTGAAAATCGATAATTATTTATTTATTTACTTTAATTACATTTATATCTGAATTTATATCAACCCATAGACTTTCAAATATCAAAATGTCATGAATTAATATGTATTTGTGTACAAAATGACATATAAACATATTTTCCTATTATACTTTGCCTGGAAACGCTTCCAACAAGGCGTCGGTTCTATTTCTAGCATGCACGCGTCGAGCCGCGCCTGACCCGCGCGTCTCACGCAGGCAGTCTGCAAGCTCTAACCTGTTAACATGAGAGCCGAATTAAAAACAGACACGCAACGCAGCTGAGATGCTTTCGCCACGCATCCAGTGTGTCCTGACCGGCCTAATGATGCCCGGGTGTTGGCTGTTGATATTACAACAACAAGGTTTTACTTTAAGTATATCTAAGCACTGTATTGCAATACTTGCATTTTGCCCCGTCACTCTCAATTTTAAAGTGCTCCAACGCTGTACTTTTTTTTTGCCCGCTTCATAATGTTCATATTAGAAAAATGACTTCTTCTTGTGGACATTACAAATGTCTGGGAGCGCTCTGGCGGTCTCTGGTGGTGCAAAAATGTATTACAACTAAATTCAATGCACGCCATTGACGTAACTTAACCGAGCAAAATGTTTCACTCGGTTACGCAATTTTTAACGGTTAATCGGTTAACCGGTTAACCATGGACACCCCTAGTTTCCTGTGGTCTTGTCCTGGTGCTCCTCTGAGACAAGGTCTTTACAGGGGATCTGTATCTGGGGCTCTAGTTGTCCTGGTCTCCGCTGTCTTTCAGGGCAGTAGAGGTCCTTTCTAGGTGCTGATCCACCATCTGGTCTGGATACGTACTGGATCCGGGTTACTGCAGTGACCTTCTGATCTGGACACAGACTGGATCTGGTGGCCACGGTGACCTCGGAACAAGAGAGAAACAGACAAATATTAGCGTAGATGCCATTCTTCTAATGATGTAGAAAGTACGGTGTTATGTGTAGTGTTTCCGGTTCTGGTTTACCTAATTAATGCAGCCTAAAAATCCTTTAACGGATTTGGATATTAAAAGCATATTAGTATGTTATGTGTATGCCAGGTTAAAGAGATGGGTCTTTAATCTAGATTTAAACTGCAAGAGTGTGTCTGCCTCCCGAACAATGTTAGGTAGGTTATTCCAGAGTTTAGGCGCCAAATAGGAAAAGGATCTGCCGCCCGCAGTTGATTTTGATATTCTAGGTATTATCAAATTGCCTGAGTTTTGAGAACGTAGCGGACGTAGAGGAGTATAATGTAAAAGGAGCTCATTCAAATACTGAGGTGCTAAACCATTCAGGGCTTTATAAGTAATAAGCAATATTTTAAAATCTATACGATGTTTGATAGGGAGCCAGTGCAGTGTGGACAGGACCGGGCTAATATGGTCATACTTCCTGGTTCTAGTAAGAACTCTTGCTGCTGCATTTTGGACTAGCTGTAGTTTGTTTACCAAGCGTGCAGAACAACCACCCAATAAAGCATTACAATAGTCTAACCTTGAAGTCATAAATGCATGGATTAACATTTCTGCATTTGACATTGAGAGCATAGGCCCTAATTTAGATATATTTTTGAGATGGAAAAATGCAGTTTTACAAATGCTAGAAACGTGGCTTTCTGAGGAAAGATTGCGATCAAGTAGCACACCTAGGTTCCTAACTGATGACGAAGAATTGACAGAGCAACCATCAAGTCTTAGACAGTGTTCTAGGTTATTACAAGCAGAGTTTTTAGGCCCTATGATTAACACCTCTGTTTTTTCTGAATTTAGCAGTAAGAAATTACTCGTCATCCAGTTTTTTATATCGACTATGCATTCCATTAGTTTTTCAAATTGGTGTGTTTCACCGGGCTGCGAGGAAATATAGAGCTGCGTATCATCAGCATAACAGTGAAAGCTAACACCATGTTTCCTGATGATATCTCCCAAGGGTAACATATAAAGCGTGAAGAGTAGCGGCCCTAGTACTGAGCCTTGAGGTACTCCATACTGCACTTGTGATCGATATGATACATCTTCATTCACTGCTACGAACTGATGGCGGTCATATAAGTACCATTTAAACCATGCTAATGCACTTCCACTGATGCCAACAAAGTGTTCAAGTCTATGCAAAAGAATGTTGTGGTCAGTTGTGTCAAATGCAACACTAAGATCCAATAAAACTAATAGAGAGATACACCCACGATCAGATGATAAGAGCAGATCATTTGTAACTCTAAGGAGAGCAATTTCAGTACTATGATACGGTCTAAATCCTGACTGGAAATCCTCACATATACCATTTTTCTCTAAGAAGGAATATAATTGTGAGGATACCACCTTTTCTAGTATCTTGGACAGAAAAGGGATGTCCAGATACTAGATTAAAATTACTAATATTAAGAAAGAGTACATATTTCTTCATTGATCAATCACTTGATTCTGCTCTCATAATGCAACAGATTTATGCATTTAATTTTAAAATGAACAAAATGTTCTTATACCCACAGAATCCCCTAGACTAGAGGAACCAATGTACACCCATCCCAGTCTCACAAAATCCTGTGGGGACACTGGGAATGAGGAAACACTTTAGTAATGGCTGTCTTAATGTTTGTGTGTATGCCAGTCCACACCGTACTATTTGCGTGTGGACCATGTACGGCACTAAATACATTTCTCCAGTAAAGCATAATGATTGGGTGGGGGTGGGGGTGGGGGTGGGGGGGGGGTTAGCATGACCAACATGAACATGAGCGAAATATGCATGGGAAACATTTCTGCCATAATGCAAAACTTATTTCATAGATTCCTATTTGAATCTGAATTTCATCTAAAAAAATTTGTAGAGCAGGAGTATACAGTTGCACCATTAAACACAAGAATATAAACCAAATAAGCATATATCAATTAATACGGAATTATTTATTTGTTAATGAGTAAATGATGGATAAAAATATCAGACATAAATAGAGGATTTGATGTGCTTTGACACTTCATTGTGTTGCAGCTGTAGAATTGGCCGTTAGTTCATAGATCCATTGATTGCAGTTAGTTTGAGACATGTGTGTAGATGCCATAGGATCCCAGGCGGGCACAGCCTTTCCCCCAGTTCACAATAGCAGGAAGGTGGTGTCCCAGTAACGGGTGACCACCGGCCCACCGCTGTCACCTTTAAATGAGTCCTGCTTACCCTCGATGTAACCGGCACAGAACATGTTGCTGGTGAGTGTCACGTTGCCCTCCTGCATGCGGGTGGGGGGCATTGTTGCAGTAAGCGTGATGTAGGCCTGTCATCGATGTGTTTGCTCCAACCACTCACCGTGTGCTTGTTAACGGCCCGCAGCTCGTGCTCAGCCATGTCTCGCAGTGGCAAACAAACATGAACAGCATAGGCACTATAGACGATGGGCTTGCGAAGATACAGTAGGGCAATGTCATTGTCTGAAGTCTCAGAGACGTAGCCAGCGTGCATGAGTATCTGTTCCACCTGGATGACCTGTGCCTTCATGCACCTCAATATCGTTAATCCATATGGACCAGGTAACCACCGGCGTCGCCAGGGGGGGTCTTGGGGGGTCTCAAGACCCTGCCAAAAAATGCCTTGACCCCCCATTTGACCCCCCAGCCTCTTCCTGATTAAAAAATATATATATTCGGGATAAAGATCCAAAAATGTTTCTCTTCAAACTACGCAGAACAATAATAAATAACAATTATTTCGACATTTATTCATACACTGAACCGAGAACCGTTTCTGTCGGACGCGTCCGATTCGAGAACCGATGAGCTGATGATAACTGCGCATGCGTGATTCAGCGCGAAGCAGACTGACACAGAGCGCATCTGAACCGAACTGATTCTTTTGGTGATTGATTCTGAACTGATTCTTTGCTAATGTTATAAGCGCGGGTAAACCAAAGGCTTGAATGAAGGGATATCATCGCCAATGACGGCATTACATCGAGCGCAAAAGAACCGGTGAACCATTTTTTTTTCAGCTGGTTTATTTGATCGAATTGTCCGAAAGAACCGGTTCACTTGAGCACCTGCTCCTTTGCCCCTTAAGTGCCCTTTTGTCAAAGCAAAATTTCCTCAATTTTTTTTTTGTAATAACATAAACTTTTGTGAATGCCTGCCCACCTTCCAATCATAATACTAGTACAATTTATTAATAATAATTTAGCCGTAAATAAAATGACCAACATGATGACCGTTCACCTGACTACGACCTCATCCAGCCGGGAAGATTCCTCATGCTGCACGCGCATTTTTTAATTGCTAGAGGATATTTTCAACATCGTGGCAGCTGGTAAGTGGTGTTTCATTCTCAGCGAAGTGATTTTGGTGTTTATTTACTTATTATTATTTTACAAGAACGATGTGATGTGAGAACGTGCAGATACGTTGTTTATATTGCTGTGTGTAGCCTGTAGTGTAGAAGTAACACTGGCGTGCTGTTTGAGGGAGAAAAGTTTCACAGGCATCGAGGGGTCTGGTCTTTTTTATGTTATTTGAATAAACTTTTATTATATTACAGTACTTATTTATTTTTAACACGTAAAAATAATTATCACAACACTGGTAAGGCTTATTCAGATTTTCTCATTCTCTGAATTATCATTATAAAAATAAAAACAATTCAGAAATGAATTAAAATATAATTATATTTTAAATGTGATGCAAATATTTTTTTTTCTACAAAAGCAACAGTGTTTACAACAGCAAGACCACTTTAGCCTGTAAACTCAATAATATCTATCTGGAAATAAATTTAAAAATATCAATGTCAATAAAAATGCATAATATACCTGACATGAAAGTGCAGTGTGAAGGATATGAATAACAAATGTAGCCTGTCATTTGTTTACATTGCAAAGGTGTTTTTGTTGTTTAGTAGCAGAAATATGCAGTTATTAGCCATGTCCACTGTATTTTTTGTTGGTTTTCATGAGACCCCCCTTGAAAAGACCAGGACCCCCCCATTGCCCCCCCAATCAAAATTGTCTGGAGCCGCCACTGCAGGTAACAGGCAGGTGATTCTCAGATTAATTGCAAAGTTTAACCATCATACAATGAAGGTTCATCTTTTGCATGTGTTTTAGGTCCTGTCGGTTTAAACATTTAAGTGATATTAATCCACTTGAGCAAGAAAAGATGCAAAATGGAGCTCAGTTATGAACATGTGCTGTTTTCTGTGCTCACACTCAGAGCCAAGCAGATGCACATGAACAACAAATTCTTTACTCCGTCTGTTTGTGCCTGAGATGACACTTACGAACAAAATTATGTCAGAATGCAAGATTTATTAGATTTAATTTATACAGTGCAGAATCGGTTCTCAATTTGCACATCTGTAACTGTTTTTGCTGCTATTGTTATCATGTAGTTGCATTCAATTTGCACGTTATTGCACTATTTGTTGAACATAAGTTAATACCGTACATTTGCACATATAGATATCATGTACATAATCTATATTTATATCTATATATATAGATATACATAGTCTATATTTTCTATTTTCATAAGTCTATATTCCCACTACTGCAGCATAGTTTTATTATTATGTTTCTTACATTGTATGTATGTATGTGTGTGTGTATAGTTTGTGTATGTGTGTGTATAGTTTTTGCACTTGGCATATATTGTGGACAGCAAAATAAGAATCTTATTGCTCAAGGAAACTTGTTTTCCTCACCTGGTACAGTATGCCAATAAACTTGAATATGCAGAGTTATTTTAAATGAATTGTTACAGTACTGTACCTGAATTGAATACTCTTAGACTTACCTGGAAAATATAAAGCACTGTTTAATCATTTGTATTTTTGTTTTATTATATTTGTCCATGATTTTAATTTGTTTGTTATTTTCTATGCTGATTTAGTCACCTACAAAATCCCCCTTATCATTTGTTATTTTTCAAATAGAGCTATTTAAGTAATATGGTGATTTTCATTATTATTATTTTTTACATTTTAATATTGCAGTAGATATTAAATATACTGCAATATATATTGCAGAACAACAACAAAAATCACAATGTCTGAGTTTTTTTTCCCAATGTCATGAAGCCCTAATTTGGTTACAATTTATTTTGATAGTCCAATTTAGACATGCTACTTATTACAATTAACTAACTGTCAACTAACTCTCATCAGAGTATTAGACCATTAGGTTATGGTTAATGCTAGTAGAATAAGCTGATGCACTTGCAGAGTTACAAAAAGTTAGTAGAACTTCTAAAGTAGACTATCAAAATTATTACAAGTATTACAATGAATTCTGTTCACATTAAATTTGGCACACCTTGAAGCTGCAGTTGTTGTGATCTCATGTTGTTTGCATATGTGAGAAACCAGGTGGGTTTGTAGATCACAACTCCACAGAAACCCTTCTGACCATACTTCAACAACAACTGTCCATCAACACACACACCCACACACACACCCACACACACACACAGATAATTGACAGTAAAGTCCAGAATAACCCGGGAACATGGATTCTGTGATGGTGACTGCTAATACCTGCCAGGGACAGTGTCCTTTAGGACATTCGGCTCCACCAACGATATAAGATCTAACATCAACCTGAGGGTTCGTAGCAGCACCTCCACCCTGAAGAAGAGGAACCTTCCGACATGGAAAAGCCTCTATAACAGAGAGCTGGAATCACTTAGCATACAGAATAAAAGCCGAAGACATTATCTGAATACATTACGAATGGTAAACAGAAATTTTGCCTATATTAATGTTGAATTACTGTGACTAGCTAGCTTTCACCAATTGTCAGGCAGCTCTGACCATTTGACTCTAAGAAATAGCCATCAACACAGGAAAGGTTATGCTGACCATCCTCCTCCATGCAGAAGTGCTCACACTGACCGTTATCATCCAAGCAGGAGTCAGGAATGTCTTTAATCGTTGAGGAGTAAAAGCCAAGAATGTTCTTGATCCTTTGTTCTTTAATTAAATGACCTGGTTATCATGATACTCTTTCTGAATGTTAAACTTTGTTCATGGTAGACACTACTTTGAAAAATTTAATTAATAAAAAAATAAATATAGCTGAAATTACTAAATTGCAGTACTATTTTGTGTAAAGCTCCAGAAATGCTGCATTTGCACTGATGCTCTTACCCTGCTCACAGTTGCGTCCGCTGAAGCCGGGCACAACAGACACATAGGATTCTGCGTTCTAGGTTCTGCAGAGCCCGTTATTCTCACATGGATTTGATTCGCAGTGATCTTTAACTGCGTACAAACACAAAGATTCATCTTAAACAATGCAGAATGAAGGACAACGTCATGAAGATGTTGCTTTTTCAAAAACAATTTCAAAATCTCACCATCGTAGTCTCTTCCAGAACTCATTCTGTATGGAGACATTAGTTAGACGTCTGACATAACTAGTTGCTTGTATTACCTTAATAAAATATTTGTGCTGTCAAATCGATCACCATTAATTGCATCCAAAATAAAGGTTTGTTTACATAATGTGTGTGTGTTATGCATATCTATAAATAAATACACACACACACACATTCATGAATATATATATGTATATATATATATATATATATATATATATACACACACACACACACACATATATATATATATATATATATACACTAACATATATACAAACTTTTATTTTGGATGTGATTAATTGTGATTAATCGGTTTGACAGCACAATAAAATACAAAGACTTTTGTTATGGATTTCATGTCGATATACGAAACGGTTCTCATTTAGCGCGCAGTTTAAGGTCAAGTTTACCACTGCATTCAAACAGAGAATGATGTCTAGTTTTCTAGACATCATTTACTATATATCAGACCTAGTACAATACTGTCAGTCACTGAATGTGTGTTTTTCACATGTAATACTGACTGTACTGTAGCTTCTGTGTGTTCAAACACCTTCCGCACCTCCTCATATGAACATTCCTCCTCAAAACACTCCCTTTCCAGATTACCCATCTTCAGCTCTTCAAACCAGCCAGAGTTTGCCCGTTTGGTGCAGAAACAAAAACCCCATGAGCCTTGTCCTTCCCCATGAATACTGATAACAACATACTTGGGGCATTACAGCCAAACTTATTTCCCTATTATAAAGACAAAGCCTTTCAATGTAAAAAAAAAAAAGGAATGGCAGATATTTAGGCCAAAAAGGAGAATGATAAAAATCATTTAATAACAAAGATAAAAGATTGACAAATAGTCAAATTTAACAGGAGCATTCAAGAAATTGAATGAACAAATATAAAAATAAAACACTAAATAAACTGATTCCTAAAGCAACTGTATTAAATTTCTTCAGTCAGGAGCAGTGAGTGATTTTTCTCTGTTTGTCTCTTTTGTTTTATTAAAGTTAAAGGAATAGTTCACTCAATTAAAAAAATTATGTTGTGTTTTATTTTTTTACCACCATCTACTCACTCAAAAGTGGTTTTAAACTTGAATGAGTTTCTTTCTTATTCTTTCTTCATAAATGCTATTTTGAGGAATGTGGAAAACCAAACAGTTGCTGGTCCACAGTGATTCCATAGTATTTTTTGCTACTATCAAATTCAATGTGGACCAGCAACTGTTTCGTTACCCACATTCTTCAAAATATCTTCTTTTGTGTTTAGCACAAGAAAGAAATACAGGGTTGGGACAATGTGACAGTGAGTAAATAATGACAGAAATTAAAGTTTAGGGTGAATCCCTTGACAGTAATGACAGTATGCTGCATGTTTAATAGGCCTACTGTCACTTTAAGACCTACACACATCTAATATGAGTTAACTCTGCTGTGAAAGTATACAACGGAGGTGCCAGAACTGCAGCTGATAGATGCGCTGTAGCACGATACTATGATATTTCTTCAAAGCAGATCGTGGAGATAATATTATCGTCCACGATAAAAAATCGTCATATCACACACTACTACAACACACACACATTAGACTGCATTATAACCAACAACACCATTATACATATTACTGGATTTGGCTGTATAATGAGGATTAGTAGTTGGTTTAGTTAGAGTACCTACAGCTGAATGACAGCAGTAATGACCCAAGGAGATAAAAAATACTGAAAGGAGATGCATGTTGACCAGCAGTTTTGTTTATCTGACCATGTCTTCTGCTGCAGGTTCAAAGGTCTAATGTCTAAATATTCTCCACCCCCTACCCATTAAAAGGCTACTCTGCAGGATCAGGAAACTGTCCTTCATAAAATGTGTCACACAGTTCGGGTTGAGCAAGGAATGGCCAGCAGATTTGAAGAACAGAAGGAGTGGCTGGTGGGCTTGCGGCAACCACATGTGACGACACTGGGCTGTACTCCACCGGGCTCTTCCATGGTGAAAACCGATCCAGCGATCCACAATGTGAAGTATTTCCTCAGTGACCAGCTTCAGTGAGAATCCATTGGGAATCTAGAATAACACCACTGCATTTATATCATTCATAAAGTTATTGTAAAGCCTGTGGAGGATACACACAGAGATGTCTGAGAAACCACCAAACAGAGATCTCTGAAAGTTTCTTTGGGAGAAGAAACAATATTGTTCTCCTGTGACATGCAAAAAAAAAAAAAAAATGATTCTGATCATGGAATCAACATACTGTTAATCTGATTTCCTCATGAACCCTCAACTGCCATGGACACTGTCCTTTAGGGCACACGTCACCCTTCACTATCATTGGACCCACACCCTTCTCTACCAGCCTTCCGTATTAAAATCTAAGCATAAGATGTGAAATACAACATGACTTTACATGAACAATAGAGTGGCCTTACAGCACAAAACACAATTATTTATTTGTGTTATACTACATTATAGCAAACCTAAAGTTCAATCAGTAGATTGTTATATTATTAATGGCAAGATAAACTGAGATAAACCTGAATGAAGTGTTGCTTTAGATAAAAGCATCTGCCAAATACTTAAATTTAAATGTATTTATCACTATACTAATAATAGGCAAACTATATAAGACAAGAGTAGTATGTCAGAATTCACAGTATTCATAAAGCAGTAGGTTAAAAGTATCCAGATGACCAACCACTCCCATTAAGATTTGGCCGAGTGCATCCAGTGGACACTTTACTACTTTACAAAAGCCAGAGCATATAAGTAGTTGCTTACCTCTCTCCAGTCTTAGCAGTTTCAGCATCTTTTGGTTGTGTCATAAAGAATTAGGCACACCGGACCTCCAGATGACCTCCATATTTCCTTCAGATCAACTTTTCTCTCCCCTCCACCTTCAGTATTACCAGTGGTAACTGCGCCACATCCATCACTTAATTCTGCTGCTGCCATTCCTCCTATTCCACCCATTCAAAAATGGTCTGTCAACAGCCTACGTCAAGCACTCTCAAACTCCAGACTTAATTTATCCTGCAGATCATCAAAAGCTCGACTCTATGATCTACTTTTTAACTACAATAACAACTCCAGCATCCCAACAAACACCTCAACATCCCAACAAGACCCAGTCCTCATCCATTTCTCTTTCTCCCCCAGCTTGCTGTTCTAAATTTAATCATCTACAGTGCACTAATCCAGAGGCTGCGGCAAAGACCAGAGGGAAAAAAAACTACAGCCGCTCACACTTCCTAGTCTGCTGGCCTTTTCGCCCAGTCAACCACAGTGGCACCAAAAAACAGTTCTTTAGTTCCTTCAGAGCTCAAAAATTCTCATATGCAGGATACTCCACTCCCCAAGCAAGACCCATCTATCCCAACTCACTCTTCCGTACTGTCCTTCTGCTTCACCTCTTTTCAATTCTTTTCTTGATAACAGTGACGTGTCAAGCTCCAAAATCCACGTCATACACCCCTCGCTCAAGAAGTGATCGTGACCAGATCTTGCTTCAGTTTCAGGCAGACTATTGTTTAACAATTTTAATACATCAGACTGCATCAGACAACAATTCTGCTTCTTCTACATCTGCAATTTCTGTGGTGGAGCTCATGGATGATTAATTTGCCCTGTTTGCCGCTCGTCTGCTAGCCTTAGTAAAAGTTACAAAATTTCCTAACTTTCTATCTTCCTGCAACTTGTGAATGTGTAAGTGCATGTGCTTATGTGTTAGATTAGTTTATATGTCTTAGATTTATCTAATAAAGCTTTATTCATATTGAAAAGTTAATTATCTTGTGTTTTGTGCTTACAAGTTAATGTCTTAAACTGCCGATCTTGTTACTGTGCTAATTAATAGTGTTTTCACTTTACTTTGGATATTATTATCAAGTGCAGAGTTGATGTTAAATGACTCATTCAGTGAAACGCTGGCCGTCTCATTGATCAGCCGTAAAACAGTGATTCTGTTCAAATTCCCTTTAAAATCTTAGATGATTCAAGTATCAGCACAGTGTGTGATACAATAGTGCTTTGAAAACTGTGTCTGAGCATCGGAGCTGCGGTATCAATTGTCCCATCACTACTTGTAACACTAAATACAGTTATCCTGAAAGCAATTTAATTAATTTTATTCCATTTCCTAAATCCAACATAAACAGAGCAAAAGTGTCCCTAAGCATTTAACCCCAATCACAATGAAGACAAAAACATTCTTTATCTGGTTGTCATACATTCATTACATGGTTAGTTCACCCAAAAATGAAAATTAGTCCATAAATAACTCACCCTCAAGTCACCTCAAGGTGTATATGACTTTCTTCTTTCAGACGAATCCAGTTGGAGTCATATTAAAAATAGTCTTTGATCTTTCAAGCTGTTTCATGGCACTCAGTCAGTGTTGCATGCATCAGCCCTGGTTTTGCAGCTTGGCCTTCTATGGCTGAAACTCCAGGTCCCACCTGGAGACACAGATGCTCTGGCCCACAGCTGGTCCAGCCTCCTTCTTTATGCTTTTCCCCCGTGACAGCCCGAGTGTTTGTAATGTGGATGTATCATCCCTTACTTACACACCACATGCATCTGTACGTATCCACATGCTCTCGTATACGTATACATCTATACGAAGAACATTTCTTTATTTAAGGTTTATCGGTGATGCGTGTGGTGAGGATCTTCCGGCATGGTCCACTGCAGCTGCATCCTGGTGTGACATAATTAGAGTCCAATCTAGAGCAGAGAATTTAAGCAATAATGGTTATGCCCAGATATACCATTTGCTGTGGTTGCCCGGTGGATGAGGAAAAGTTGATGTCTTTTGATTAGTTGATTTTGTTGTTTGTACTGTACATTTATGGTACTTAATTTAGATTTAGTTTTTCTTATATCTTGATTTAATGTTTTTATTTGATTTGATTTTGATTTATTTAATGTTATATGTTGAATGTGAGGTTTCTCTCTTAATTGTAACAGGCCGATCTTTTCCTTTATAAACTGTTCCTTCGTTCATTTGAGATTAGTTTTGTTGTTGTTGTTGTTGGTTTGGTTTCTGTTGGAATGTTTAACTTTATTTTCTTTTTGTTTTGGTTTAATTTTTTTGTGTGATAAGATGTGAATTTGTAAAGATGTTTTGTTGGGTGGTGTAATAAATGGAGTCCAGGCAGAGTTTAGCACATCAGGGACTTTACTATCGCAATCTCTTAACATTACACTCAGAACAGCAAAAAGCAACTGGTCCCAATTTCCCTTACAGCAAACACGCTAAAGGGGAAACACAACATTAACCAGAACCTTTCTTAAAGGTACCATAACCTGTTTTCATAACATCTCTCCCTCCAAAGCATGAACATTAACCATTCAACATAATTAAATCAAAACTTCCTCTTTAAGACCCCTGTACCGACTATTTAACTCTCATTCCCACTATGAGCTACAAATTAAGCATTTGAGGTGCTTTCTTCTGTCGTTTTGATCTCCGAACAGTCTCTGCACTTTCCCCAAGTGGGGTGGGTACACTGTCCTGGGACAAAGGTGTCTCCACTGGCACCTGCACAACAGTCCGCTCCAAACTCTGTGTGAATGGCAGTTGCTGAGGGCCCAGCATTTCTTTCAACTCAGAACTCTCTTTGTTTTCCAATCCAGCAGCTTGCTCGAAACAACTCCACTGCTCTGACGCGTGCCGGTTTCTCAGATGATCATGATGACGTCGGACCTCCCACCCGTCTGACAGTCTCACCACACACGAGCGAGGACCACTTTCTTTGACTATTGATCCCGGTAACCAGCGCTGACTCTCACTTTCTCCCCCACATCCGGATGCAGCAAATCCAGATGAGATTTTGATTTCCACCCCAGCAACATCTCTGCGGGTGCTAGACCTGTAGTAGTCTGTGGCGTAATTCGGTACTAAAACAGAAAACGAGATAGATTAGTTTCAATGTTTGCACCTGACATTTTCTTTAAACCCTCCTTTAGCGTCTGCACAGCTCTCTCGGCCAGCCCATTTGAAGCAGGGTGAAAAGGGGCTGTACAAATATGTCTAATTCCATTCTTCTTTAGAAATTCTTGGAAACACTCTCCCGTAAAAGTTGGCCCATTATCAGAGACGACAACATCCGGCAAGCCATGAATAGAAAACACTTGTCGCAGTGTGTCAATTGTCACGGGAGATGTGATGTTTTTCAAGATGTGTGCTTCCAGCCACTTGGTGCAGGCATCCACCATGACTAAGAACATTCGCCCCATGAATGGGCCCGGAAAATCCACATGCAACCTAGACCAAGGCCTACTAGGCCATTCCCAGGGCTGAAGAGGAACTGGTGGGGGCATTTTTTGGTTTTCCTGGCACTCCTTGCAGTGCTGAACCTTGTCTTCGATATCCCGATCCATATTTGGCCACCAGACATATGCCCTTGCTAGGCTTTTCATGCGTGACACCCCAGGATGGGCTATGTGGACCTCCTGCAGTACTCTGGCTCTTCCTGGTGGCGGTACCACCACTCTTGAACCCCAAAAGATGCAACCATCCTGAACTGAGAGCTCATTTTTCCTTTTCTCAAAAGGTTTCATCTCTATGTCTACCAACCTGCCTGGCCAGCCCTGGAGGATAAATCTTTTGACTTTTGACAAGACTTTGTCTCTCTCTGTCCAGGTTTTGATCTGCTTCACGCTCACTGGTGAGTCACTCAACTTCTCCAACAAGAAAACAGTTTCAGGTGGCAGTGGAGTGGATGCAGGGATGTCTGGAAGTGGTAACCTGCTTAATGCATCCGCATTGGCATTTTCTTTCCCTGCTCGGTATACTATGCGGTATTGGTAGGCAGACAATATCAGTGCCCACCTCTGGATACGAACTGACGCCATGGAAGGAATGCCCTTATGTTCACTGAACAGGCTCATCAACGGCTTATGATCTGTGAAAACTGTGAAAGGACGGCCGTAAAGATATTGGTGAAAACGCCTCACAGCGAACACAATAGCCAGGCCTTCTTTGTCTAGTTGAGCATACCCCCTTTCTGCTTTAGTAAGCGTCCTTGACGCAAATGCAATGGGTTTCTCTGAGCCGTCCCCCATCCTGTGCGACAGTATGGCTCCAATGCCATATGGCGAGGCATCACAAGACACTGTCAGCTCTTTCTCTGGGTCAAAATGGACTAACACACTGGCTGATTGCAGAAGACACTTGGCTTGTTTTAACCGCAGGCCTGCCTCCGACATCCGACAAATAGAGGACCAAGCACGTACCTCTCCTTATCCTCAGTTACCTGATGTTGGCTGGGAAAGGCCTGATATGGATCCTCCTGGTTCTGATGGACACTCCGTGGTTTCATCTCAAGTTTAAATCAGCACTTCCTTGTTCCTTTTGAAAGGATTGCTGTTGCTAGTAGGTGGACTAAAACTGATTGGGTTTGGCATTTAATCCCTTTGCTGACAGTCTACTGACTATGATAAAGTGAAGTATGCCATTTTAGAGAAATATGATGTCTTAAAATATCTTAAAATGCTGTTTCCCAAACTTCTGGTGTGGATTCGAGAAATAAATCCTAGAACGGCAGAGGAGGTAGCATCCTTGACGGATGTGTTTGTTGCAATCAGAGAAAAGAATAAGCCATGGGCTTGGAGACCTGTTAATGATCGCCGTTTCCCTGACATGCTTCAGTTTCAGCAAAGAAAGGTGGAGGGATCTGGCAAGCCCTATGTGGGAAAGACTACTTCAGCGAAGTTACATTTTGCTCCTAAACAGCCTCTCATATGTTACCTGTGTGGTCAAGAAGCGCACACTAGACCAAACTGTCCAAAGGTATCAGCTCAGCTTACACAGCTATGATTTGTATCAAGGAAGGATGTAATTAAATCACCAAGCTCTTTGAGAGCTACAAATGTAGAGATAAATGGAGAGAAATTGACGGCTTTGATTGACACAGACAGTGACAAGACTAGACAAGACCAGACAGTGGTAAAAAAAAGTTGATCACCCTCTCTGATCAGCACAGTGAACAAACTACCTATTTGCTTTGTACATGGGGATGAAAGATTGTTACCTATCGCCAATGTTTATGTCAAGATTAAAGATCATACTTACCCACAGAGGTGGGCGTGACTGATAATTTGTCTTTCCCTGTGATTCTGGGTTGGGATATACCAGTGCTGCTGGAGTTGTTTCACCCAACAAAAAAGTGCCACATGGTGGTGACAAGAGCAATGAAAACCATTCAGAGGAGATTGAATACACACTAAGTATTTTACCTTTCTTCAATATAGAGATTGGAGCTGGGGTGCCAAAGAAGAGAAAGATTAAAAGAGCAAAGAGACAAAGTAGAATATGCTGCTCATACAGTGTCTGAAAATATGACCTCTAATTTACCCGTGAACTTTCAGATGCCTAACAACCTCATTCAGATGCAGCAGGAAGATGGTAGCCTTGGAGAGTGCTTTGCTAGAGCTGCAGAGGTGAGAAGCCTCTAAACTACAGTACTGCATTCAAATACTGAGGTGCTAAACCATTCAGTGCAGTTACAGGAGGAACTGCATTGATTCCCAGGTCTGAATAGTGTGCTGTCTTGTACAGTGCAGAAAAAAATTTGGTAGCCCATGCTGTCCCAGAAACAAAAGAACAACAGGTTGGGAGTCTTTTAAATCAATATGAGAAGATAATTAAATTGGGTTAGATATTGAATAGAATTTAGATACATTTTGAATTATTTTCTGTTGCATAGTAAATTGTTACTCTTGTAAATAAACATATATTTTAAATTAAATTATGAAGAATTAAGATCATATATAATATAGTGTTACAAGTATGCCAATACATTGTAAATAGTGTTAAGTAATATTTCAAAGGATGTCCCTATCAGTCTTTTTTACTGCACAGCTTAACCATGTTTGTGTTACAAGATAGAGATAATAAGTTCATATAATTTAAAATATAAGAATGAACTGTCAGCTTTATAGACAATCATAGACCAATTTCATAGACAATTGGATGAGCTTTTGGGGCAGACCTGACCTGTTGAAAAGAGATGGTCTTCATCCCTCCTGGGGTGGCGCCACTCTTCTCTCTAGAAATATGGCAAATAGTCTTAGTGTTTATCCCTTACTAACTGGGGCCCAGGTCAGGAAGCAGACATACTGGCTAAACCGACCGTCTGCTAGCTGCCTCCCGTCACAGAGGTCAGTTAATTCTCAGCACATAGAGACTCTTTCACCTAGATATCACACTATAGAGACTGTGTCTGTTCCCCGAACTAGAAAATACAAAAAACATCCAAACCAAGTTAAGATTAACAATTTAATTGAGGTTGAACAAATAAAAAACAGATGCAATATGGATAAACAAATGATAAAGCTTGGCTTATTGAATATCAGATCCCTTTCTACGAAAACACTTTTTGTAAATAATATGATCACTGATCATAATATAGATGTGCTCTGTTTGACAGAAACCTGGCTAAAACCTGATGATTACATTATTTTAAATGAGTCCACCCCCCAAGATTACTGTTATAAGTTAATGATGTTAATGATAAATCCCCTGTTATGTTTGTACTGGCTACTGTATACAGGCCACCAGGGCACCATACAGACTTTATAAAAGAGTTTGGTGATTTTACATCCGAGTTAGTTCTGGCTGCAGATAAAGTTTTAATAGTTGGTGATTTTAATATCCATGTCGATAATGAAAAAGATGCATTGGGATCAGCATTTATAGACATTCTGAACTCTATTGGTGTTAGACAACATGTTTCAGGACCTACTCATTGTCAAAATCATACTCTAGATTTAATACTGTCACATGGAATTGATGTTGATAGTGTTGAAATTATTCAGCCAAGTGATGATATCTCAGATCAGTATTTAGTTCTGTGCAAACTTCATATAGCCAAAATTGTAAATTCTACTTCTTGTTACAAGTATTTATGAACCATCACTTTTACAATAAAAGACTGCTTTTAAGTTATATTCCTGATGTATCGAAATTCCTTAGCATATCCATAACAACATGATGATGTAACAGAAACTATGGACTCTTTCTTTTCTAGCACTTTAAATAAAGTTGCTCCTTTACACTTAAGGAAGGTTAAGGAAAACAGTTTGACACCATAGAACAATGAGCATACTCTCACCCTAAAGAGAGCAGCCGAAAAATGGTGCGCAAACAAAACTAGAGGTAATTCGTATTGCTTGGCGGGAAAGTAACCTATCCTACAGAAAAGCATTAAAAACTGCTAGATTCGATTACTTTTCTTCTCTTTTAGAAGAAAACAAACATAACCCCAGGTATGTATTCAATACAGTGGCTAAATTAACAAAAAATAAAGCCTCAACAAGTGTTGACATTTCCCAACACCACAACAGTAATGACTTTATGAACTACTTTACTTCTAAAATCGATACTATTAGAGATAAAATTGCAACCATTCAGCCGTCAGCTACCGTATCATATCAGACAGTGCACTATAGACCCCCTGAGGAACAGTTCCACTCATTCTCTACTATAGGAGAGGAAGAATTTTATAAACTTGTTAAATCATCTAAACTTACAACATGTATGTTAGACCCTATACCATCTAAGCTCCTAAAAGAGGTGCTTCCAGAAGTCATAGATCCTCTTCTGACTATTATTAATTCCTCATTGTAATTAGGATATGTCCCCAAAACCTTCAAAATGGCTGTTATTAAGCTGCTCATCAAAAAAACCACAACTTGACCACAAAGAACTAGTTAATTATAGACCAATCTCGAATCTCCCTTGTCTGTCCAAGATACTAGAAAAGGTGGTATCCTCACAATTATATTCCTTCTTAGAGAAAAATGGTATATGTGAGGATTTCCAGTCAGGATTTAGACTGTATCATAGTACTGAGACTGCTCTCCTTAGAGTTACAAATGACCTGCTCTTATCATCGGATCGTGGTTGTATCTTTCTATTAGTCTTATTGGATCTTAAAACTGGAATGACGAGTAATTTCTTACTGCTAAATTCTGAAAAAACAGAGGTGTTAAAAACACTGCTTGTAATAACCTAGAACACGGTCTAAGACTTGATGGTTGCTCTGTCAATTCTTCGTCATCAGTTAGGAACCTAGGTGTGCTATTTGATCGCAATCTTTCCTTAGAAAGCCACGTTTTTTTAGGCTGCATTAATTAGGTAAACCGGAACCGGAAACACTTCCCATAACACCCAATGTACTTGCTACATCATTAGTAGAATGGCATCTACGCTAATATTTGTCTGTTTCTCTCTTATTACGAGGTCACCGTAGCCAACAGGGTCACTGCAGTCGCCCGGATCAAGTACGTATCCAGACCAGATGGTGGATCAGCACCTAGAAAGAACCTCTACAGCCCTGAAAGACAGCGGAGACCAGGACAATTAGAGCCCCAGATACAGATCCCCTTTAAAGACCTTGTCTCAGAGGACCACCAGGACAAGACCACAGGAAACAGATGATTCTTCTGCACAATCTGAGTTTGCTGCAGCCTGGAATTGAACTACTGGTTTCGTCTGGTCAGAGGAGAACTGGCCCCCCAACTGAGCCTGGTTTCTCCCAAGGATTTTTTCTCCATTCTGTCACCGATGGAGTTTTGGTTCCTTGCCGCTGTCGCCTCTGGCTTGCTTAGTTGGGGTCACTTCATCTACAGCGATATCATTGACTTGATTGCAAATAAATGCACAGACACTATTTTACTGAACAGAGATGACATCACTGAATTCAATGAAGAACTGCCTTTAACTGTCATTTTGCATTATTGACACACTGTTTTCCTAATGAATGTTGTTCAGTTACTTTGAAGCAATGTATTTTGTTTAAAGCGCTATAAAAATAAAGGTGACTTGACTTCAATTTGTATTACGATAAATGGGAAAGGTATTTAAAATAATTTGTCAAGTGAAGACGTTCCTATCAACAAACCAAATATCAGAGCAACAGATTCAAGCAAACGTGGATTACTGGGAGCTCTGTTGTTATTACTGCCACGTCTTAGAACAGGAGTCTCAAACACAATTCGTTTGTGCATTGTCTCAAGGAAATGGCCACAATATGGGAACTAATGAATATTCATGTAATTCATTTTGAAACTCAAATTGGATCTAAAATTTCCATATACATATATGATCAAAGTCCCTTTACAATATTCCAGACCTCGATATAATCGTAGTTGCAGCTCTCACAATACTCTCCATTAAAAATGAGTTACTTCCGTTCTATAGCTTGTTGTTTGCCCCTGTCCCAAACGGCGCACTTGTGGTCTTAAGGACTTACAATAGACGCCGTGTGCACGTGTCTGTTAAGTTCACAAGATTGTAGTATGTCCCGTGCACAAGAGCGCCCTCTTTGCGGCCTCTATGCACCTTTCTGTCGAGCCCGCACTGGGGCAAGCTCCACAGCAGACTTCTACACGACAGTCAAAGTGGCATTATGTCACAAAAGTGTAGACTGCAAGGGTTTAGGATGTGATTTGGGAGATACAGTGAATGTCAAAGGGGTCTAATGTTGTTTGGTTCCCAATGACTTTCAAAGTATTTATTGTGTGAAAAATTATTATTATAAACTTATTCTGCAGAAGAAAGAAAGCCATACATGAAAAACATGAGAATTAACTATTCTTGGTGAACTACAGTATTCCTTTAAGTGTACATTTTCCTTTGATTTTTTATTTGACATTCAACAGTGTTCACCGTCAGACAGCACAGTAGTGTTTGAATGATGAATCATCTATATCGCACATAACCATATTCAGGTTTACAGCATCTCTTTTTCATTTACCTAAAACTATAAGAAGCCCTGTGGTTTCCATCTTGAAATCTTGTGTAAACTCTACTTCAGATCTGCGTGTGATGAGCAATTTCACATGCTACTGAAACGAATGAACTTTAGCGTCTATTCTCGTTTGTTGAGACCACGGAGGAATACGCATGGTTTAAACAGAAATCAAGCGCTGATTCACACCAACGATTCAGCTCATGTACTCTGATATAGAGCGGCAGCAAACACACATACAATGACAGTAAGACTCAGAGAATGACACTCACTGATTCATCTGATTTATGTTTAAAAAGTTAAAAATATAAATACAATTAAAACATGACACAAACACAACAGCATGTTCATGTAGGTGCGTGAACGGGACAGATAAACTCAAACCAGATTATCAACACATCTGTACACAGAAATGGATGATCGTCAACAAAAACTACTGTCTTCACAAAATGTGTGAATAATCTGAATTAGTGCATCATTACAAGATAATTTATAATTTATATAATAATGTTCAAATAATACTCACAATTAAAGGTCAATTGTTAAAGTGCCTTATTAAACTAACTTTAGTAAAATAAAGTTTAATCCTGATGCATTGTTTAAAAAGCTACATAATTACCTTAGATAAAACAAGGAACAAAAAAATTACAGACACAAGTCACCAAATTTATATCACCAAATTATCCAATTCAAATCATGGCCCGTTTTAATGGAAGCATTTAGGATCAAATAGTTAAAAACAAGAAAAAAAAAATAGATTTATATTATATATTTTTGTTTGAAACTCTGAAATAGTGTCCTTAAGGGCGTTTAGTATGCCGCTTCTCCAGTCACATGTTCTGCCATCATCAACTTGTAAGTTTATGTCTCAGACACATTCTAATGAGAATATTTAAAGCATCAACCATCTAAATTTTTATTTACCCAGTCTATAGCAGATGCAGTTCTAATGCGACAATTATGCAAGTAGGTCACAGTGTGACTGAAGGTTTAAAGACGAGAGGAAAGTCTTCCACAGTGCAGACTGGAAACCACATCTGTGGGCACCATTTCCTGTGCCAGCAGCATATGGTTGAGTGTGTGTGTCTGTATAAACAGCAGAGAGAAATACATTTGAAGAGTCAAGAGAAGAGCTAAACAGCACAGCAGTGCAGGAGGAAGTTCACAAGCAGAGGAATATCAGACTGATGTGGATATGTTCAGCTCCTGCAGGATGTCAGTGATTCGCCCATGAGCTTCAACCAGCCCTTCCTTCCACTCCTGTGGTACGACTGAGCCGAGATACACCGCCCGGGCCCCGAGAAGAGCCCCTAATGCTGCTCCGCGGTTACAGTTCTCACCTGTGGACACGCACAGCAGATTAAAGGAGGAGTTCACACAGAAATTAAAAAGAAAAATATCCTCACCCTCAATCCATCCAAGATGTAGATGAGTTTGTTTCTTCCTAAGATTTGGAGAAATTTAGCATTGCATCACCTGCTCACCAATGGATCCAAATGACTCGAGTCCATCATTTAGTGTCTTGTGAAGCCAAAAGCTGGCTGTACAGTATATATTAAACATTCATCAAGACATTTTTAACTTCAAACTATTGCTTCTGGCTAAAATGTGAGTCCAATATAATGCTACTTCCAGTATAAAGGTCCATCACCTGTTGTCCTACATGTTTGTTTAGAACAATTTTGGACTGATTTGATTAGGAAACAGTGCTTGATCTGCGCATATTTCTCTCCTGATAAATGATTTTTTTACTGGTGGAAGAGTTATGGATTATGAACTTGTATTTTAGCCAGAAGAATCCATTTAAAGTTTAAAATGTTTTGATGGATTTGTTTCTCACAAACACACAAGATACTGATGGACTGGAGTCATGTGGATTACTTGTGGATTACATGATGCATTTATCAGCTGTTTGGACTCTCATTCTGATGGCACCCATTCACTGCAGAGGATCCACTGGTGAGCAAGGGATGTAATGCTACATTTGATCAAATATAATGAAGACACAAACACATCTACATCTTGGATGGCCTGAGGGTGAGCACATTTTCATTTTCCGGTGAACTATTCTTTTAACACACACGTATTATCATCATCAGCACAGCTGAACATGCCGTTCAGTAAGTGAGTCACGACACAGTCATTCACAAACGCACCTCCACAGTTGGTGTTGGTCAGGATTCCCCCAGTCACATCATTATGAAAGTTGTAGGCCAGGTAGAAGAGACTGCTGAGAGCTCCTGAACAAAAAAACACAGTCAGAGGATCCATCATAGTTTTGTGTGTAATCGTCTGGGGTTTTCTAACCTTGTGTGTAGCAGGCGAGTCCGAGAGACTCCACAGCTCTCTGATGAACCTTCAGACTTTCTTCTGATGAACCTGGAAGCCTGCAGAAGACACACATACCATAGCAATTTAAGAGTCATTCATCAGATTGTTACTGTGGATTGAATCTCAGATTTCACATTTCAACTCAAAATGTTTAGTGTAAAAAAAAAAACAGTTAATCTTATTTTTAAGAGCATTTTTTTGCTCACATTTAACATGAAAATTGTCATTAATGTAATGCAAAAATGTAAAAATAAAAAAATCTAATATTCTTATTTATTCCTTTTTGTTTTGAGTATTAATTATAATGTTGTACATAATCTATGCCATGTATTTTACTGTGTTGTAATTTTATTCTGTTAAGCACATTTGATTAGCTTCGCTGTTTTTATATGTGCTATAAAAACATAAATACATTTTACTTGCTAAATGTAATAAAAAACATATTTTGTGCATTGTAAAGTACATTTGTAAAATTAATTGAATAGCTGCTGATCATGGAAAAGGATATGTATTATAGTGATAAGAATTTATGGTTAAATATGTTTAACTCAATGTTATTTTGGTATTATGAAGGGTCTAAGGATTCTTTGTAGCAACCTGTGTGTTTTGCTTCAAGACAGCATTTGTGTTGGGTTTTATTTTATATTCATTCATTCTTCATTCAATAATTCAATTAATCATTTTGTTATTCCATTTAATCATATAATCTTTTAAGCAATTTATATACTCATTTCATTAATTCATGTATTGATTAGACATTTATATCATATGTGACCCTGGACCACAAAACCACAAAAGTCGCTCAGGTATATTTTTAGCCAAAAACATATTGAATGGGTCACAATTATAGATCTTTCTTTTTATGCCAAAATCATTAGGATATTAGGTAAAAATCATGTTTAATGAAGATATTTTGTAAATTTCCTACCTAAAATATGTAAAAACATATTTTTTTTATTAGTAATATGCATTGATAAGAATTCATTTGGACAAATTCAAAAGTAATTTTCTCAGTATTTAGATTATATTGTCAGATCCTAATAAACCATTCATCAATGGAAAGTTTATTTATTCAGCTTTCAGAAAATGTATAAATCTCAATTTTGAAAAATGTACACTTAAGACTGGTTTTGTGGTCCAGGGTCACATTTTATGTTTTATATAATTTTTCCATAGTTCTTTAGTCTCATGATGTGTGGTTTCAATGTATATTTGTCTTCATGAGTAAGAGGTAATATTCATGTCAAGGTGTTTAACATCATGGGACATTACTGAGAAGCAGTCATTCTCCATTCCTATTGCTTGTGGTATAATAACACTTATTGGATTTATGCTTGTAAGACGGAGTGTGAGCATTGAAACATACTCAACTAAGATTATCCAAAAAATGTTCCTCAGTTTTTAACATCATCACTTCGTCTCCTGCTTCTGCTCTTCTCTGGCTTTGCTCAGTCAACTTCTTGGCAATATTAGTTTTAGTAATTTAAGTACTTATACTTTTAACTTCAACTTCAAAGCTATATATTTCAGGTAGCTGCCAAGGCAGAATTTCTAATGAGGTTTTTGATCTAATATTTTTATTATCTGAATTGTTTTTATTTTCACGAATCATCTTAAACAGTGTGGGATTACAAAGGTAAGAATCTGTTTAAGATCTGCTGATTCTACATCCTGACATTACATCAAATGAAAAACAAAGGCGATCTATATTGTATTGGACATTCAAGGTGAACAAAGGCATCTGTTTACTGATTAAATTCCATATTATTTTCCAGCGAGGGGGTTCTGCAAGTCTCTGATCTTCATGCTGAGAGTTAACTACGTGTGCAGTTTTACACGTCTTGAGTTCTCGTGGTCAGGTGCAGCGTACAACTATCTTTGGTTAGTAGGTTTGCTAAAGCTCACAGTTGGGGGTTGATTTCCTGTATTATCTTTAAGTAGTCACTTCTAAGGCTATGTGCTATTTGGCACATTTAATGGCTACCCACTGAATGCCTAAAAAATACAATGTATGCCTGCCTTAGCACTACACAGCCAGTTCTTAATAAAGTGTCCTGCTAAAGATACCCAACATTTCCTGGTCTTCACTTCTGAGTTTCCAACAATAGTTTTAATTAACAATAACAACAATGGTTTAATTGTCATGAAAATAATCTCATAATTCATAATGTCTTAATGGTCCTAAAGTTTTCTGTTTGTAATAAATAGGTTCTTATTTTTTCTCTAATGTTTTTGTGGTGTAATACGAGTTGCTGACCTCTCAGCACACTGTATAAAGCGTTGACACACATCCCAGGTGTCCAGCACGGGTGATTTGAGGGCCATCTCCGCCTGCTGTTTCAGACATGCTCCGTTCAGTGTGGCGTGAAGTGCTCGCATGTACAGAGACACCAGCGGCTCCAGCGCTGGATGAGGATGAGTGAGCTTCACAAACTCCACTGCTGCAGAAACCTGCACACATTCACACCACCAGAACAATATTTAAAATTCTCAGTTAATACATGTTCATCCCTCTGGTACTGTGGGCGTTACGGTCAAAAACATTTTAATTTTTTTATGTATTGTATTATATTTTATTTGGAAAATGGTTTAATTTAACATTTTGTATTTTAGGGGATATTAAGGTACTAATTTATATTTATGCAAAATCACAATCCATTTATTATTTGTTAACCACTTTTTGAACAGAAGAAGACACTTGCTGATCATTGCTGAAGTGAAAAAAAAAAATAATAATAATAATAATAAAAGTTTGTTTATTGTTAAAAAATAAACAACAAAACTTTTCAAATTTTATATGTAAAATATTTTCCAATACATGTTTTGCTCTAAAACTCTGAGAAAATTAATTTTAACAAGTTGTATTACAAATAGCTTTCAGGAGGTTTTGTTTGGGTGCAGAATCAAAAGTTTCCACTAGATAAAATTTGCTTCCCACTTGTTTCCAATATAGTCATTAGGTGTTTATTTTATTCAGGACCACTTAATCTTTTCTAATCATCTGAAGTACAAAAAAAATCCACAATGGTTTTTCTTTCAGCTAAAGAGAGTTAATTTATGAACATCATGCAGCAGCTGGATGAGACTTGGATGAGATGTTGGTGTCATGTGACTCACTGCTTCCTCCTCATTGGCTGTGGCAGACAGCAGGAGAAAGGGAATGGCCATGGGAAGACATCCTATAGCATTCAGTTGACTATCAGCATGGGACATGCTCAAAATGCTTTTGGAGCGCCGCTCCGCAAACTCCAGAATCTGAAAGAAAGACAGAATCATTGGAAATGAACTGAACTGAATCAATGACTCTCTTTAGAGCTGAATTCTATTTAAGTCACTGAATATTTGTTTTCCTATTTATCACCGTGAAGTTGTTTTGAAACTCTGCATTGTGTAAAGTGCTATAGAAATAAAAGTGACTTGACTGGACTGACAGTGATCCTGTGGTCTAAGAATAATTTACCTCTCTACAGGACGTAGGTCTGAGTTCCTGCCAGTCAGAGAAGAAGCTTCTATGGAAGGACTCAGCGTACGTGTCGTTATGTGAGCCGGGACGCGTCATAAACTCGGTGTAATCTGACAGAACAGTGGCTCGTGCTCCAGGGTCAGCCATACTAACAAAAGTACCGGTGGACAGAATGCGTGCAACTCTCAGAGCACAGAGAGTGTTCAGCGTGTTTCCACCCGCGTGAAGACCTGCAGGAGTCAGAGATTCAGAACTACAGTTACACAGTAAATCACACATTTCACATGCTTCACATTATAGCAGGCTTCAGGTCACACATACACTCATACATTTTAGTCAGTCATCAATTCGACTTTCAACTGCATTAGAGTTATGAGACTTCAGTATAGGGTTACATGCTTTTTTCAGTATTATTTATATACTTTTACATTTATATTAATATTTTAAATGAATTTTTATTTTTCAGCTTTCATTTTAAGTTTTGATAGTTCAATAGCTTTATCTGATTACTTTTAATTATAATTAATATGTTTAGGTTTTAGTAATATCGTTACATGTGTTTATTATTTTTATCAGTTTTCAAAAATAATTTATATTTCTACATTTTATGTCAGTTTTAGTTTAGGACTTTTGTTATGTGCTTTTGTCATGTTTTTTATTTCCTATTTAGTTTACATTTTTGTTTTATTTCAGTTATATTAACTTTAGTACTTGAACTTAAAGTTATTAATCTGACATGCATGCAGTAAATGCCATATAATCAGTTGCTGGAGATCTAGTTACTGCATGACTCAAACTAAACCTGTGTTTCCCTCTTGTGATTTTCCACAGCGCTTGTTTTAGTTTCGTGCTGATCATCAGTAGACTGACTGGCCAGGTGATCAGGTGTAAAGTCACTCATACATGTTTGTCTGTTACCCTGATGGTAGTGCACTGATCCACGTGGATCTGTCCAGAACTTCAGCTTATCATGCAGAATCACGTTCCCCACCACAGGAGCTGCGGTTCCTGTTGATCCAGCTCTGCGTCCACTGCCGGCTACACAATAATCACACACATCATGATTACATACAAGCTTCAGTAAAGCAGTACAAGCAGTATTTAGGGCTGGGCGATATGGCCAAAATGTATATTTTATATTTCTTAATTTCGGTCAATATGATATAATTCCGATATCGATATGAACACTTGCACTGACTCCAGCTCTAGTCCACTCTTTGTGAATCTCCACTACATTTTTGAATGTGTTTTGTTTCACAATCCTCTCCAGGGTGCGGTTATTCCTATTGCTTGTACACTTTTTTTTCTACCACATCTTTTCATTCCCTTGATATGGTAAGACCAATCCCCATGATTGTGTAGCCTACACAACGAGACTGAAAGACCATCTAAAGGCTTTGCAGGTGTTTTGAGTTAATTAACTGATTAGAGTGTGGCACCAGGTGTCTTCAATATTGAACCTTTTCACAATATTCTAATTTTCTGAGATCCTGAATTTGGGATTTTCCTTAGTTGTCGGTTATAATCATCAAAATTAAAAGAAATAAACATTTGAAATATATCAGTCTTTGAATAATAAATGAAAAGTTTCACTTTTTGAATGGAATTATTGAAATAAATCAAATTTTTGATGATATCCTAATTATAAGACCAGCACCTGTACATTACCAGTCAAAAATGTTTGAACAGTAAGATCTTTTATGTTTTTTTAAAGAGTCATCTTCTGCTCACCAAGCATGCATTTTTTTGATCCAAAATACAGCAAAAACAGTAACATTTTTAAAATATTTTTACCATTTAAAATAACTGTTCTCTATTTGAAAATATTTTAAAAATATAATTTATTCCTGTGATTTCAAAGCTGAGCTTTAGCATCATTACTTCAGTCACATGATCCTTCAGAAATCATTCTTATATTCTGATTTTTTTTTCTCAGAAATAATTTATTATTATGTTGAAAACAGCTGAGTAGAATTATTTCAGGTTTATTTAATGAATAGAAAGTTCATAAGAACAGCATTTATCTGAAATAGAAATCTTTTGTAACATTATACATTTCTTTATCCTCACTTTTGATCAATTTAAAGCATCCTTGCTAGATAAAAAATTATATAATTTATTTCCAAAAAAGAAAGAAAGAAATCATGACTCAAAGCTTTTTAATGGTATAGTGTATAATGTTACAAAAGCTTTTTATTTCAGATAAATGCTGATCTTTGGATCTTTCTATTCATCAAATAATCCTGAAAAGAAAAATTACTCAACTGTTTTAAATATTGATAATCAGCATATTAGAATGATTTCCGTATCATGTGACACTGAAGACTGGAGTAATGATGCTGAAGATTTAGCTTTGATCTCAGGAATAAAATCCATTTTACATTAAAAAAAAAAAAAGCAGTTTTTTTTCTTTCAATATTTCAAAATTAAACTGTTTTTGCTGTACCTTGGATCAAATAAATGCAGGCTTGGTGAGCAGAATCATTTCTTTTTAAGAAAAAAAACATCACTGTTCAAAAACTTTTGACTGGTAGTGTAAGCTAGATTGAAAAATGTGCTATAGCAATATAAAGAGTATGAAAAGTGCTCTGAGTTGCTGTAGACTAGAGAGAGAGAGAGAGAGAGAGAGACAGAGAGAGAACCGGACTTGCAAAAATGCAAACTTGATTCTCCGCCAGCAGGAGGCGCTGTGAGAGCTGTGGAACCAGCGGTTTCTCCAGTAACGACTGTAATCACAGCAGCTCCGCTTATGAACGCTTCTTTATAAGATAAAATGAAAATGCCATCGAAACTTTTCTGAAGACAGTCCCCTTCAGATATACATGCATACAAAACATGCTTACTCATGTTTATTCAACGAAGTCACAAATAAATCAATGTATGGGAAATACTGGTATTGTAATGTATATCGGAATATCGGAAATGTGTTAAAAAAAAAAAGGCTGCACGACCTGTGCTGGACAGGCTTAGGATGCTGGACGGGTGTCTGTCCCGCGGTGCACTGAATCCAGAGATCCAGCCCCTGAAGTCCCTCCTGATGTCCTGGGTGTTGTAGTACCAGTGGACGGGCATCGACATGGCATCCGCTGCACACATTCCCCACAGCGCTTCAGAGATGGCCCGCCTTACTTCAGTCATCTGCGGGGGACACAAAACACACACACACACACACACACACACACACACACACACACACACACACACACACACACACACACACACACACACACACACACACACCACGTTAAACATATGACACGTTCTGAGATCATCGGATGATACTTGTGTCAGCTCTAAAACATACATAATCAATGGACAATACTGTTTTCAATGTATCTGAAGGTTTTCAATAAAATACTGTAATAAAATAATATAGCATATAAATAAAATGCGTAAAATTGTGATAAAAATATAAATAAAGTGAAATACACAAAACAATATATAAATGATACGAGATATATAAAAAATACGGGCCCTGACTAAAACTAACTAGAGTACGTTGACATAAACTTTGTTTACCATTGCAGATTTAAAACAGTGAACTAAGTTATGAATCATCTATCTGAACAGAAACACACACTAAACATCATGTTTATGAATGAATGGATGGATGTTTTTCTTACTGTAAGTAATGAGATCCGCTGCAGTTCACGAACAAACCCAGTCTTTATTGTGCAGCAGTGAATAATTGCATAAGCCCACAATCATTGTTACAAAACCTCACCGGAAGTATATGATACATAACATATAACAACTACTACGTCACGTGATGCCACATGAACGTGCGCTTCATGCACGTTAACGTAAAATCGGCATCTGTTTACTGTGTCAACGTTATAAAATAAACTAGTGGCTACTTTCAAATGTGATGTTATAAAGAGACATACACAGACGAACACCGAATCACAGATGGATGGCTGGATAATTAATTTAAAACGCTATACACAAACCACGCATTATCAGCAATATAATCGATTAAACGATGGCGTACGTAGTACGAGTGTGTCGAAAACAGTAATGGAAAGACCACAGATGCGATAAGCGTGAGATTATCGATAATCGATTGGTTTGGACTTTAACTGGAACCAAAACATAAAACCATTCGTTTGATCGAATCGGTTCGCTCGGACAGTATGTTCTGATTCAACAACAATCACTATGTATTTTGGGACATCATTAAAATAAAAGACCGCGATAATACGCTTATCACTATATTTTCAGTTAGGTTGCAACGTTTGCATCAAATGATGTGTTGTTTATGGTTCTCTGTAATAACCTTAGTGATTCTTGACGCTTCCGTTTGTCTGAATTGGTTTGAAAGAACAATTCACTCGATTCCGACCGACTCATGTATGATTCTTTATTGATGTCGCGTTCTTCCATTCACTTTTATGAAGTTAAGTAATAAACGTGACATTTTCATTCAGTTTGCGTAGTTTTTATTTTTATTTATTTATTTTTTGTATTTCAGTGATGTTTATTATTTTACACAATTTCACATAACTTAATTTCTAATCAGCGTCTTTGTGAGTAACGTTAGAAAAGTTGTTTACATTGATGCTGGTTCTTTATATTGTTGTTTAATGTTAATTTTATATATGTTATTGACCGTTCAGTGTTTGTGTGTGGATGTGCAACTCATATGAGCACATAAGAGGATCTGATCGAAATGATGTGTGAAACCGGTAAGATGTAGTAAACTGCCACAACATTGTGATTGACAGAGATACAAACACACGTGCTCAGACAGACACAACACTGTTACTGACAGATATACAAACACGGAAACAGGATTTTTTTTTTTTTGTTGAGGGTGCTAAGGGGTGGCTTAACAGTTCAGAGGGGTGCTAAAAAACAAATTTAATTGCGAAAATTTATTGAAAGCCTAAGCTTCAGCTATCTAAATGGCATGCAAATTCAGCCACTTTTGTTTTTTTAGTTGTTGTTTTTCTCCTGTGGTATTAAACTTCTCATATGCCACTGTTATTAGTAAATATAACTTCTAATGCAAACTGTCTAATATGACACTTACAAATATTACAATTTATGAATGTACATAAAAACAGGAGAAATTAGGGATAAAAACAAACCAATATTTTTTTTTTTACACATATCTATTTACAAATTTTTGACCATCAAGTGTTGGTCACTCTCAATGGTAACTGGCAGAACTAAACATTTTTTACAATAAAGTGCTGAAAATTCATAAAACTATTTCCACATAAGCTATTTTTAAGGGTATAGCTACTCTGTGTGATGACATTTCTTCCTCTCCATCCTGAACTTCAGACTGAGACTGTGGACTTTTGTTATTCTCATCTGAGCTATTTTGCAAAGTGTCTGAAATGTACAGTCTTTTACTTGTTGGCAACATATTAAGCACTATTCTATTTGTTTTTAGTTTTGTAATGTTTATTTTTCAGTGTAAATGAAAGTGACACTGGGAGTTATAATAACAGGGATGGGGGAAGGGGTTGTGCTGGGACCAAGTTTCTCAAAGGGCTATAGTCCAGTCAATCCCCGCCACTGTACTTGACAGAGATGCAAACACACCCATGCACAAATACAGACACAACACTGCTACTAACAGAGGTGCAAACAAATGCAGACACAAAACTTCTACTGACAGAGGCATAAACGCACAAAGAAATACAGACATAACACTGTTAGTGACAGATGTACAAACACACACACATACAGGCACGCGTGTCAATAATACCGAGAAAGCTAGTAAAGTTAAATCACTAAGTTATTAATTATTTAACTATAACCAATGAAGCTGACTGCAAAATTACTATATTACCTTATGTGCACTTTGTTGATTATAAAGAGAGAACCCATGAGTTTAAACATGAGAATGTTCTATTAATCTGTCCCTTCTTTTTAGTTTTAGCTAAATTGTGGCCATGTTTTTTTTTTTTTTTACTAGTTTTTATTTTATCCTAGTTTACTGGAACAAAGTTTTACAAAATGTTCATGTTTTAACCAATATAACGAAAAAATTTACAACAATTTCTTAATTTGTAGACTGATATCTTTTAATTATTTTAAATATGTAGTAAGATCACTTTTTCATTTATATATTATAATATGTTTAGGTCAGAACAAGTATGTAATTTCATTTTTACACAAGAATATATTATATACTGTATATACTGAATGTTGATGGAACATTTCCACCCTTATTTGTTTTAACATTACACTTATACTTGCTTTCTGTGTATATAAAATCACTTTTTAATTTAATTTAATGCAGACACCAAAAATGGACATCTCGATACAAACTGTTTGTTTGTATGCTTTTCAGTTTTCAGTTTTTACTTTTCATAAATCCTGATTTGTTCCTCAATTTTGATTTAGAATGAAATCCGTGGAATTTAGAATAAAATCTGATCATACTTGTGTTACTAACATTTTTAACTAGAAATTTCAGGGTTTTGGCTATATGTAGACGAGGTTTGAGTTTTATTTTCTTCCCTGCATGCTGATGAAGGAAATATTCTTGTGTGTAGTTCAGTGATACTGTCCTGATGTATGTGATGTCTGACAGATCATCAAGGATCAGACAAGGATGTGGAGTTGAGCTCTAATCACAGATGTCATCAGCAGGCAGAAATGAGGCTGTGAGCAGTCAGGAGCTGCTGATGTCTCCCCTAAGCTTCTGTTCTGCAAAGCCCAAGTATCCCGTGCAGCTCATCTACCAGCCACACAACTGCAGCTCCGCATGCAGCAGGAATTGAAGCAAAAAACAAAACAAAAAAAAGTTAAATAAAAAATGACTTCAAGTATATCTATACAACTGCAAAAACAAGCTAAAACTTAAAAAAAAAAAGATCAAATGACAGAAACAACAACATTTCTATTTGAATCAGTCCTTCATTTCTTGATGGTTATGAAGCATTAGAACTAGTTCTAATTATATATCAGTACCCACATAATCAGTCGTTCATGTTTGATTGAATGATTGACATTAATCCCAGTGTCGATCCCCTGCAGCAAAGCTGTGAGCCGAACCTCTTCATCCAGAACCTCTTCACTGATACACATGACCCACAATGCCCACTCATCACCTTCTTCACAGACACAAAAGGACCGTCACTCAGTCCTGTTGATTATATTTAGAATAAAGTAGTGTAAAATGAGAGTGGATTGTAAGTCAGTGAACTGAACTGAAGGAAGTGTCTGTGATTTCACAGAAACAAACTTAGCTCTCTGTTATGCCATTTATTTTTTTTCTTAAATCTATCACACATAAAAACAAGCCGCTCTTATAAAACTTAGGAGGTGGGGACAGTTGCTGATATCTCATTTCCTGTGGTTTGTTACTTTCAACAACAAGTCAAATATAGGCTAGGGTGTTACAATATATAGATACTTGGTTTCATTGGGTCGAAGTTTGTTTAATGGATTATTACGAACATTTCACTGAATTTGGATGTTAAGCCTAAACTACAGAGCACCTTTTTTTTTTAAACCATACATAATTTGTGTAATACAATAAATTGTCTGAGCTGTTTTTCCTGACTGATTACATACATTCAGATAGATAGATAGGTAGGACAACATTTTTAAACTCTGGTATTAGTCTAGGGCTTATACTTTTACCAGTTGTTGTTGTTGTTTTTTTTTACTTTTAGGCTTTAAATTGTGTCAGTAATCAATTACACATTGCAGTGTTTGTTATAACAACTACAGTTTTTGGTCAGAATCTACAAAAAAAGGAGTGGGGCCACCTACTTCGGACCGAAAGCGATCGATTTAAAGCATCAGCAATTAAAGAGACATGGGCTTGAGTCCCCCGGCGAGACCTTTCAACCCTGACCCCCCCTTTAAGCATGAAGGTTGTTTTTATTTTACCCAGACTGTCAAGGTCATGTGTTTATAAACCACTCAGGCACTAACCTAATCTCATCAGACTCGTGAGTGTGGTTTTCCATGCACGTAGCAGAAATGCACACTAGAGAGGATGGTTTTCCGCTTGGATATTTTTATGTGCAGTTTGATTTTAATGTGAACGAAATTTGAGACTGAATAAACACCATTAATGTGTTTTTTTTTCTCTCTCTCTGTTCAGTTTGAGCAGGAACTGACCTGACCTGGAACTACTCATATGCAGCAGGATGTGAGCATGATCATGTGACATTCTGAGGCGTTCATTCTGTACTGTTTCTAATGACAGCGGTTTGTATTTCTGTCAAGTGTTTTTATGCAGCAGCTCTGAGACTTAAAAAAATATAATAAAAATCAGTCAAATAAAGCTGCACTGTGTGTTTAGTGTACTGGACATAATTGCTCCAGGACTCATGAGAATATCCTTGTGTTCTAATGAAAGACATTTACTTTGATTCATTCAGCACAGATTTTCTCCATTATCAAACACCGTTATTAAACAGTCTTTGCAGGCCCATTGCCTCCTTTGGTTCAGCCACTGTAATTGACATTTAATCTACAAAGAATAGAAATGTCCTTAGATTCATATATCACTAAAATAATTAAAATTCCAAAAGTTTTGAGTGCTTAATGTTCAGTGATATTTACCTTATGATTTCCATCTGCTAAGAATTTGGCATCAGAGGTTGTACTTTCCTTTGCCAGCTGAGAAAGTTCAACCTGCCACAGGAGCTGCTGAAACAGTTATACTCGATCACTGAATCTGTCCTCTACACTTCAGTAACTGTCTGGTTCAGCTCAACTACCAAATCTGACCTCAGAAGACTTCAGAGGGTAGTCCGGACTGCTGAGCGAATCATTGGTACAACCGTCCCTTCCGCTCCAAGAATTGTACCCATCCAGAGAGAGCAAAAGGGCTGGCAAAATCACTCTGGACCCCTCACATCCAGCACACACAACACTATTTATCCACTCATATTTATCTAACACACACACACACACTTAGTCTATGCTTCAATTTTTTTCCGTAATTTACCTGTACATACAAAACTGTCTATTTGAATATACCTGCACATACAATTGTACGTTATTACTTATTCTATTTTTTTTTTTAATCTGTTTTTGCTCTGTTGCACTGTGGAAGCTTCTGTCATGAAAACAAGCAATTACAAATTTTGTTTTTCCATCTCTAGACTATCCAGTTGTATTAGTCAAAACGCACTGTAAAATTGGAAATATACTTCCTGGGATGTTGAAACTTTTTGGTATATGAAGGTTAAAAAGTAACCGGTTTACAACGGATAAAAAAAATTGCAAATTCGTTCTTTTGAGCATTTCACAGTATCTGCTAATCTGGACCTAAAAACCCACAGACGAGACCAAGAGGAGCATAGCTAGTTAAAACTTCATGTGGGCCCGTAGAAGACATGATGCAGGTCAAACAGTGACTTAACTAAGAACAGAACTAGGTAGACAAATATTTTTTTTTTTATTAAGATTAAAACCAGTCAAGTGTTTAAGAGAAATAAAAATAAGAGTCGGAGCGTCAGAAGTCCTGTGATTGGACTTCTTTACTGGTGTTCGGGTCCCGCGAACCTTTGGTCTTCTTGGGCAGCAGCTGCGCCTGGATATTGGGCAGCACGCCGCCCTCTGAGATCGTGACGCCGCCCAGCAGGGTGTTCAGCTCTTCGTCGTTGCGCACCGCCAACTGGATGTGACGCGGCGCGATGCGCAGCTTCTTGTTGTCGCGGCTTGCGTTTCCCGCCAGCTCCAGCACCTCCGCGCACAGATACTCGATAACCGCCGTTAGATACACCGCTGCTCCGGAGCCGATGCGCGCCGCGTAGTTTCCCTTCCGCAGGAGACGCGCGATGCGGCCAACAGGGAACTGAAGGCCCGCGCGGGAGGAGCGCGACACGGACGACTTGGTCTTTGGTGCAGCGACGATCTTCTTACCGCGACTAGACATGATGAAAAGCTCTAGAAATAAAAACATGCATTGTACACAAGCAAAAAAAAAAAAAAAAAAAAAAAAAAAAACGGATCAGTAGGCTACATCCGCTCCTAACTTTGTTACTGAAAAAGGTCTACTCAAATAGGCCTACCTAACCTTACAGAAATTCCAAATAGATTTAGGTAGTTAAAGTGCAATAAAGTAAGTTAACTAAACTTTTAAAAAAATAAATAAAATGATTTAAAAATAAACATAAAAACAACTTAAACTTACCTGACAAGCACTCCAATTGAACAAGCAGTGACGTTGTTTAACTTTTATCCAAATGCCTTAAGTTTTAGCTATAAAGCTTAATTGATTTAATTAAAATTCACCTGTGCAAATGAGTTGGTGGCTAATCAGCTCTTTGAATTTTTAATTTGATTTAAATTATCAATTAGACTGAGCCTTGTAAGTGCTTTAAAAATTGTTTAAAGAGTTGAATAAAATCGTGGAATAAAGTCATTTTAGAAATCTATTTACTTGTTTATATTACTAATATTTTTAATGTTTATGACTATATTTGTTAATTTCATTATCTTGAATTTGTTGAAGGCAATATCAGGTTATGTTATTTATCTATTTGTTATTTATTTGTTTATTTTCAGAGGGCTGAGTTTAGTTACATTTTACAAATTATAAGTTACAAAAGTTAGCAGAACTTTACATGTCTGTTAGTGCATATTTTTAAATACTGAGTAATTTTAGAAAGTTATTAAAATATGAATAGAAAGTTAAAGATAGTTTCATCAAATGGAGTTCCTTAATGATGAAAGTTCATGGTGATTTCTTTCACAGGTTTAATAACTTGTCTGCGGTCTGGATTTTTCTGCAACCACGTTTTATCTTATGCCGCGTTTCCACCACAGGAACTAGGGACTTTGGCCTGGTACTTGGTGTGTTTCCACCGCAGGAACCAGGAACTAAATAAAGTTCAGGGTAAAAAAAAAAATGCCCCTCAGAAAGTCCCTGCTGGCAAGATGGTACTTTTTCAAAGTTCCAGAACTTTTGTGGGCAGGACTTGGACGCTAAACATCCTGATAGGTTGAGTTCAACCAAAATTTATTCGGTCAGTATTCAATTTATCTATATGTTAAAATAAAAATGGCAAATTTATATAATATTTGGTTTCATTGTAATGGCTGTATACATATCCCTGAATTAAGTAAATTTCTTTAGGAAAATTGGGGTAGCCATGGTCAGCTGACTTAAGTTATAGTACACTGCGGTTTGCAGATTTACGTTGTCGCAGACATCACACTCCCGAGTTGAATGCACAAAGTCCACACTACAGAGGATGCACATCCAAAATCAGCACTTTGTATTGAGTAACGCGTGCAGACCTACAATCACCAGTATATTTGCCTAATCTTCCCAGTACTTTACACCATGGTGGAAACGCAGAAAGCAACCTGGGAGGTAACCGGTCTTAGGAATAAGTTCCTAAAAAAAAAAAAAAAAAAAAAAAAGTTCCTGATACAAATGTTCCAGGTAACTTCGGTGGAAATGCGGTCTCTCATTCAAACGCGCTCCCGGCCTCCGCTCTCACTTCCAGCTTGACCGCATTGGATTGTTGGAAATAGTGCTTGTACACACAAAATCAGAATGAATTGTGGGTAAAAAAAAAAAAAAAAAAAAAAAAAAAAAGTGGACGAATGTGATTGAAGTAGTTCACTCAATTCGGACAGCACCCCAAAATGGCTGACACCCTATATAGTGGATAGGGAGCGGCTTTGGACACAGCACAAGGAGTATAGTTAAGACTTCATAAGCCCATAGAAGGCCTGATGCAGGTCAAACAGCGACTTAACTAAAGACAGAACTAGGTAGACTTTTTTTTTTTTATTAAGATTAAAACCAGTCAAGTGTTTAAGAGAAATAAAAATAAGAGTCGGAGCCTCAGAAGTCCTGTGATTGGACTTCTTTACTGGTGTTCGGGTCCCGCGAACCTTTGGTCTTCTTGGGCAGCAGCTGCGCCTGGATATTGGGCAGCACGCCGCCCTCTGAGATCGTGACGCCGCCCAGCAGGGTGTTCAGCTCTTCGTCGTTGCGCACCGCCAACTGGATGTGACGCGGCGCGATGCGCAGCTTCTTGTTGTCGCGGCTTGCGTTTCCCGCCAGCTCCAGCACCTCCGCGCACAGATACTCGATAACCGCCGTTAGATACACCGCTGCTCCGGAGCCGATGCGCGCCGCGTAGTTTCCCTTCCGCAGGAGACGCGCGATGCGGCCAACAGGGAACTGAAGGCCCGCGCGGGAGGAGCGCGACACGGACGACTTGGTCTTTGGTGCAGCGACGATCTTCTTACCGCGACCAGACATGATGAAAAGCTCTAGAAATAAAAATATGCATTGTACACAAGCAAAAACAATGGATCAGTACATCCGCTTCTAACTTACTGAAAACAGTCGAATCAAATAAGCCTACCTAACGTTACAGAAATTCAAAATAGATTTAGGTAGTGTGCAATAAAGTAAGCGAACTAAACTTAAAAAAAAAAAGTTTTGACAATAAACAAAAACAACTTAAACTTACCCGACAAACACGCCAATTGAACAAACAGTGACGTTGTTTAACTTTTATCTAAGAGCCTTAAGTTTTAGCTATAAAGCTTAATTGATTTAATTAAAATTCACCTGTGCAAATGAGTTGGTGGCTAATCAGCTCTTTGAATTTTTAATTTAATTTAAATTATCAATTAGACGGAGCCTTGTAAGTGCTTTAAAAATGTTTAAAGATTTTAATAAAATTTTAGAAATCTATATTTACTTGTTTATACTAATATTTTTAATGTTTATGACTATGTTTGTTAATTTCATTATCTTGAATTTGTTAAGGGCAATATCAGGTTATGCTTATTTATCTATTTGTTATTTATTTGTTTATTTTCAGAGGGCTGGGTTCAGTCAAACGTTACAAATTATAAATTACAAAAGTCAGCAGAGCTTTACATGTCTGTTAGTGCATTTTTTTAAAATACTGAGTAGTTTTAGAAAGTTATTAAACTATGAATAGAAAGTTAAAGATTCATCAAATGGAGTTCCTTAATGATGAAAGTTCATGGTGATTTCTTTCACAGGTTTAATAACTTGTTTGTGGTCTGTATTTTTCTGCAACCACGTTTTATCTTAAAGTCACATGACAGCTGTTTTGATCATGTGATCATTTGTTTTGGAGGACGCTCATGACTTGTGTAATCAAATGATTCGTGGTCAGTGTTAGTGATCAGTGAGTCTGTGCTCATCTGATTAATTAGTATCTGGTCATTCGCAGCAGTCAGTCATGAATCGCGCGCTCTTCACGGTGTGCCTTGCGCTCATCGCCGCTCACAGCGTCCCGCTGTCGGTTCCGCCACATGAGGAAGTCGCCCGGATGGCTCGGTTTGTGGTCAATAAGTGTGACTGGGCTTCAATGGCGACGATCTCTACTCACGACCCTGTCAGAGGACAGCCGTTCTCCAACGCCTTCTCCATCAGCGACGGGCCCGCGGGGAACGGAACCGGGACACCCTACATGTACCTAACACACATGGAGATTTCAGTTCAGGACCTGCAGGTGCTAATCAATAATCAGGACTGATCAATGGAAACTGACACGAGCTCAGACACTGCTGTAATAGAGTTACGGAACCCTAACGAATATTTACCAGGTTTTTTTATTTTTATTATTATTATTATTATTATTATTTTTTTTTTTTTTGCTATAGTAACACTACTTTGCGTGTATTTCCAAAACATACATTTAAACATTGGATAAAACCTGGTTAAACATGTTCTTGTTTGATTTTGTTGACATTAGAGTTAACATGTTAGAGTTTGCTGACACTTAAGAGTTGTTGACATATTTTTATTACTTTATAAATCAGAAAATACTGTTAACCGATAGAAAACAAATACATTTTTCACCATGTTTTTAGGAATAAAATGTTGTTGATGAATGATATATGAACAAACCCATTAGTAACAGCCTTCAGAATATGGATAGGAATAAAACTATAAAGTTTGGTCTATGTAAGAGAGAGAAAAAAACTCTATTTATTGCAATTGAAATATGCAGATGCAAATAGATAACGTGCAATAAAGGAAACCCCTAAATGTGTGTTTTGGATGTTTTCTTTCTCCTAATTTGAAAGAAGACCTGTTATGAATGGAAAATACACCAAAACCTCAAAATGCATGAAAACATGTTTTGTCTGTAGTGTCTTGCTTTAAACTTTCATTACTGTATGAGATCATGGTAATTTGTGTTTCAATTGAATTTGACTTGTGATCTGTAATATGACACACAACATACAAATTAAAACAACACATGATTATGTAACGCTGATACAGTTTTATGTAAGTGTGACATAAGCATGATTCAGCACACAGCTGGTAGTTGCTCTACAGCTGATAGGCAGCTCTTTTATCATCTCTAACATTCAACAGGACTGTGTGTGTGGCTGAAGAAAATCACTTTGAATGACAACCTCTGTGTTTGTGTGTGTGTGTATAACAGGTGAATCCGCAGGCATCTCTGTCTGTGTCTCTGGCTCAGACCAGCTACTGTAAGAATCATGGATTCGATCCTCAGAGTCCGCTGTGTGCCCACATCATCCTGTCCGGCTCCGTTGTCGAGGTCTCCCACCTCTTCATCTCATTTCAGTTGAGTCTAATCTGAATCAGTGATTGTGTGACAGTCAGTGAATCTGTTTTGCAGGTGAACGGCAGTGAAGCTTCAGTGGCTAAAGCCACTCTGTTCAGCAGACATCCAGAGATGATCGACTGGCCCACCGACCACAACTGGTTCTTTGCAAAGATGAATATCACACAGGTTTGGGTGCTCGATTACTTCGGTGGAGTAAAAACTGTGACACCTCAGGAGTATTACAGAGCCACTCCATGATGGAAACATTCTGGTGAGTCTGTCAGAAGTGATTGAGCTTCAGTTAAATGATTCAGCTATATTCAGTCAACATGAACATGGCATTAAACTTACATGTTTTTATATTTTAATTTTAAAATGTATATTTATATATATATATATATATATATATATATATATATATATATATATATATATATATATATATATATATATATATACTATTTATGGATAATAAAAGCAGAAATGCATAAACTCAGATTAATGATGTCAAATGATCAATCAGTTCCAAAAAGAAAAGAAATACAAAACCTGTGCTGATTGGAAATATCCAAGCTTTTGTTATACAGCTTTTTGCAATCAAAATTATTCAGCCTCCCAAAGACCTATTACTATTTGTAAGACCTATTACTATTTGTAAATATTTTTTTTATTTATTTAACAGTTTAGTGTCTATTAATGATGGTAATGTCAACGTATTATTTTTGAAGTGCAATTTTTGTAATTAAAAATATTTTGTCATTTATTCAACCCCTATTCAACGCTGCTTATTTATATGGTATGGTACAGAATTGTGTTAAAACGCAAATCAAGCCTTTAGAAACTATATAACAAAACTGAATTAGCTTGAACTGTTACACATACATACATTTAGCCTATGTATTTGCTAAAGCTGAGTAGCAAATATGGCCAAGTAAAAAAAGCTCTGACAAAAGTTATAGAGAACAAACTGTTTTATTAAGTTAGATGGTCTGTGGCTACAAGAAGGAAGTACATGGTCCTAAGACACAGTTGGCAGTCTAATTCAGAAATGTAAAATGTGTTGTAACAGAAAAACCTTTGAGGGTGTTGAAGAAAAAGCAAAATATCAAGTCAAGGGGTATAGAATGTTTGATCAGAGCAACTGAGAAAAGCCCTTAATGTACAGCCAAAGACTGGCAAGATGATCTGATGAAAGGAGGAAAAAACATTTCAATGCTGAGTAGAAGAACACTAGAGAAGCATGGCCTTCATGTCAGGGACGTCTAGCCTTATGCCACTCTTTACTAAGAAGAACTTAAAAGGCCGACTTGAATATGCAAAAAAATATAGATCTGTGGAGTTCTGAAATAATACTTTATGGAGTGATGTGACCTAACTGGAACTCTTTGGACGCATGGATTAGTGGTTTGTCTTTTGCGAAAAGCTTATAAGCAGAAGAACATGTCTCCAGTCTAGTTATGGGGATGTTTTGCTTTTGCAGGTAGTGGAAATCTTGACTGGGATTCTTTGAAGTACCAGGATAGTTTGGCAAAGATGTTGATGCCTTCAGTGCAGTGACTGAAGCTTGATGATAAATGGGCTTTTTTGCAGTCCAGCCATCCCAAAGTACACATCCAAATTTACTGAAACTTGGTTCAGGGATCGCTCCTAGAGCATTCTTGAGTAGCCTGTTCTGTCTTCAGATTTAAGTCTTACTGAAAATATTTGGTGTAATATGAAGAAAGCAGTGGCAACACAAAAACAAAAGATTATCAGGTGATCTTAAACCTTTTTCAAGCAAGGAAAGGGTTACAGTTGAGAAGCTTCTTACCACTCACAGGCAGTGTTTATTGGAGGTTACAAAGAATAAAAGATTTTGCACGAAATTAGATTTTCATCAACTTTACGTTCTCAGAATCACTCAAATTTGTAAACTTTCTATAAGAGTTCACTGATGCCTTTGTTGAAATGTTTTCATAAAATTTTGTTCTCTGCAGCAAAATGTCTTGCAGGTCAAATATGTTGAATAATTCTGATTGCAACTGTAGTATAATGAGAGATTTGAGTCATTTTTGTGCGCCAATCATTTTTGATGGCACCAGATTATCCTAGCAAAGTTGGAATTGCCACATATTTTAGAAACAACCTTTTCACAGCCAGCCTTGTAAATCTTCCAGGTTCAGGAAACTTTCCTCAAACACTTGGGTTGTACTGTTCGGAAACAGTTTTGTAAATAAATCTTAACCACTCATTGCTAATTGTGTTCACTTTCAGAAGGCCAAATAAAGTGCTTTTGCTTTCACTGCGATCTGTGGTTTTGGCAGGTCTCTTGTGGGAGACTCTGAGCTTTGTTACTTTGCAGATCTTATACATATACAGACGGCTTCAAAACACACTAAAGAAAAAGTAAAACATGAAAGTGCATCATATGACCCCTTTAACTATCATAAAAAAAAGTAATGTCTGGGTCAAAATAACCCAGATGTTCAGAGCAAGCTTCATTTCAAGAAAACAGTCACTGTAGGCAAAAAAAATATTTACGGCAAAAAGTAAAAATTCCCCCTTTTTTTCTGAGTGGGCAGATTAGACATTTCTGAGGGAACAATTTACTGAATTAGAGTTTAAAGTTGATTCACTAAAGTAGTTTAAATTAAGTTTCTGCTGAATTTGGAATGAAAGTAATTGTTAAACATCTGTAAACCTCGGAATGCTCCCGCAAACACATTCAATCATTATGTTCTTAGATTTATATCACCAGCAAAATAATACTGAATATATTGGTTGGTATTGTATGTCACATATATGTATACATGTGAGCTATGAGTGCAGCTGTTATCAGTCAGAAGCAGACGCTATGCTGAATGTCATGTGACCAAAGTGTGTATGTGTGTGTGTCTGCAGGAAGTGACACGGTAATCTTGATGAACCGGATCAAAGTCTCTGATGGAACGATTCAGAAGAGACTCAAATTGATGAATGTTTCTCAGGTTGATGCTGTTTGAATCTTGTAGAATTGTGATGTGTGTGTATGACATATAAACCACGTTGTTAATCTCTCAAATATTTCATGGAACATGATATGGAAATTTAGTTACAGTGTTTTTTGTAAGCATTTTGTAAAATGCTTAAACATTTTTGCAGGTTTGCACATGCTTTTTCATTTGAATGTTTGCAGATTCTCACCAAATACAAATACAAATGCATTGCTACATGTTGATTTAAATTTTAGCAAAGTCTTGTGAGATTCATATGTATCACTTATAGATGTTTAATTTGGCTCTGACCTCTAACCTTTGCAGGAAAAATGAATGTCACGTGATGTTTTGCATCTAGGCTCATTTTGCCCATATTTTATAATCAATCTGGGTTTTTAAAACACAGCTGACACCTTCCAGCTTTATAAAAATCAATGAGATGTCGGTCCAACGTTATTTACCCAGAGTAATTATTTTTCTAATGCCGATGTATATTTTAGATGTACATTATAAGGATCTGGTTGTTATATTGCAGTGTGTGTGGTGAAATAAAGATCAGATTTTAGATCTCATTCTTTGTGACTTCTCTTATTCTGTTACGCCCCCCTCTGTGTCTAGGGGTGACAAGAGGAGTAACATATGCTACTTCAGAAAAATTAGCAATTGTGTCGGTGAACTTGCAAACAAAATAGTGAGAGAGAGAGAATTAACTATCTGTAATCCCAGCATTCACCCTCATGGAAACTCTTCAAGACTTTATTTACAATGTGAAGTCTTTGCACAGCATTAAAGGATAATGGAAAATTAGAGGTTTAACAATATGGATAATTAAAAAAAAGAATGAATAAGACACTTGTAGCTTCAGGAGGGGGTTAAGGCCAAAATAATAAACAAAAAGGGGATGCTAACTGAAAACAAAGTAAACTTACCTAGCAAACAAAACATCAAAATTAACAACTTGTCTCTTCCCTGACGTCCTCGCTGTTCCACAAAACCAGGAGAAGAGCATACGCTGATAAAATAAAAGTGGCTCCCACCTCCTAACTGCGTCTGCAGGCAGAAGAAAAAAGAAACTAATTTCTAAACACTACATCCAGTACAAAAGGCTGTCTTGAAGATACACTACAGGCCCTGATCACTAGGGATGGCTGACGCGAAACTAACGTTTCGACACAGTGTCGAGATCCCGAAGCGTAGATGTTTCGAAACACTGCTCCGAACTGTGATTCAAAACACCCATGTCACGTGACTATGGCTAAACGAAGCTTCTGCGCGTTTCATAAGTGTCTCGACCGACAGGTGGCACGCTTGCCGAGTCTGCGTTTGATTGACGTGGGCGGGAACAAACCACACAATCGCACATCTCACTCAACTGCCACAAAGTTTAAAAGAGGAGTTAATGCACCTTCACCTCGTGGGTTTTTGTGAGAGGAGAAAGATTTTGAGATAGCGTTTACGATTTATTGACATTTATAGTGCGATTTAGTTAGTTATATTTAGGTTACATTTAAGTTAAATATATTTACTGATAAACTAAAGACAGTGACAGATAGTTAGGATAGATATAGTGACACATTTATATAGGCTAAGTTAGATATTGACAGATAGCACAGTAGTTAGAGATATAGAATTTAGATTCATATATATATAGATAGATAGATTCATAGATATATAAATTTATATATAGATTCATATATTAATATATATATATATATATAGAGAGAGAGAGAGATTCATATATATATATATATATATATATATACTTTCATAAATATATAGATTCATAGATAGATAGATATATATATAGAGACATTAATAGAATAGAGAGAAATGGAGGCTCCACAGAAGAGATGCCGTAAATCTGTGGTGTGGGAGCATTTCCATTTGGAAACCCCAAATAAAGTGAGATGTATGTATTGTGATAGGCAGCTAGCCTACTTCAACAATACATCATCCATGATGCGCCATTTGAGGAGCACTCATCCTGCCATTTTGCAGTGTGCAGAGGATGGTAACATTCCCCCTGTACCTAGGCCTGCTACTGAAACTGCTGGGCCATCTAAACGAGGTATACATTGTTTGATATAATATGTACTTCATGTAACACTGTTTAGAAAGTCCATAGTTTTAAATAGACTTAGGCTTGTGTCCACCAGCCTTACAACGTAACGTCAATCTTTTCCAAAACTCCCAATCATGTTGAAAACAGCTTCACTCTGAATATGTAAATGTAACATCTCACAAACTTAGTCACTGTATTACATAGATATTTTTATAGGCTTGAAGACAACATTTTGGTTTTCCTAATTGTTGTAATTTTATATTGTATTTGATCTGTCTTTGCACACTGAGCATAAAACTTTTCCAAACTTGAAAAAGCTTTTATTTTTTTTTAAATTTAGTTTTGTGAAAGTACTTTTAATCTTTTATCTTTATTTTCTTTTAAAAGGCAGACAGAGGGAATTGGATGAGGCTCTTGTAGACATGGTGGTAAAGGATTTGCAGCCCTTCACTATCGTGGAGGATGAGGGTTTCATGGCTTTTGTGAACAAACTTGATCCAAGCTATGTCCTCCCATCCCGTAAGGCACTTAAAACGATGGTAACTGAAAGGTACAACATTTCTAAGGAGAAGACAATGGAGGACCTAAAAAAGGCAGATTTTGTTAGCCTTACAGCTGACATGTGGTCCTCCATTAATATGGACGGATACCTTGGTGTTACTTGCCACTACATAACACCAGAGGCAAAGCTGGCAACTGTTGTACTGGGTGTAAGGAGGTTTTACCAAACACACACAGCCCAGCATCTCATGGAGGCTAAAGCTTTGCTAATGGCCGAGTGGGGAATAACCACCAAAGTTCAGTGTATGGTGACTGATAATGCATCCAACATGATCTTAAGTGCCCAGCTACTGAACCTTCGGCATGTCCCATGTTTTGCCCACAATTTAAATTTAATTGTAAAAAAGGCCCTAGATCAAACCCCACTCATCAATGAAATACGACAGAAAGCCAGAAAGATAGTGGGGTTATTTAGATCCAGCTGCAAAGCAAAGGACAAGCTTGTGGAGATGCAGGGCTTGATGGGCAGACCAGCTCTGAAACTGATGCAGGAGGTGGACACAAGATGGAACAGCACTTACGACATGTTGCAGCGCTTGTATGAGCAACGAGAGCCAGTGGGTGCAGCGCTATCAAATTTAAACAGTGATACTGCTCCGCTGACAAGTTTTGAGTATAACATTATACAAGAATCATTGTCACTACTGCAGCCTTTCAAACTCGCAACGACAGAGTTGTCAGAGGAACAGAGAGTGTCTGCTTCAAAGCTCATACCACTTTACAGGATGTTGCAGCACAAGCTATCGCAGAAAAAAGGCCAATCAGCACAGGAATCAACTGCACAATTAGGTAGGCCACAATGACCATACTACTGTATGTAATGTATTGGCCACAACTGTCATATTATTTTTTATCAATATAACCAATATGGTTTGCTTGTGTTTTGAACAGGCACACACCTGCAAGAAGGTCTGCACTCAAGATGTGGTGGGTACGAGTCATTCAGAGCCTTGGCTCTGGCTACACTGCTGGACCCAAGGTTCAAAAATGTGGGTTTTGGAAATCCTGCCAAAGCCCAGGAGGCTGAAAAGCAGATCACACTGGAGTGTGCTTCGCTGATGCGTTCAAACACAGCAACTCCTGGTAAGCAGTTTCACTCTTCATCTGACATTATGGAGTTATGTCATCTTAATAATTATGTGACTTATACTTCATATATGCTGTCAGTTTAGACTTAGTAACTAATTGTTGTTTTTACTTTCATTCAGAGCCACAGTCAACATCAGGCCCATCATCATCATCATCAACAACAACATCAACAACAGAAACCCAGGACAGTTTATGGGAACTTTTTGATAGTCGTATCCATGAAACCCAGGCGATACACAGTGCCACAGCAGATGCCACAGTAGAAGTTAAAAAGTACCTAAAAGATGAATTTTTGCCAAGAACCCATGATCCACTAAGTTACTGGAAAGAGAGAGCTGTGATTTTTCCTCATTTGTATGTCCTTGCTAAAAAATATCTATGCATGCCAGCAACAAGTGTCCCTTGTGAGAGGATTTTTTCTAAGGCTGGAGAAATTATCAGTAAAAAAAGAAGTAGGCTAAGCCCTTCCACAGCAGAGCAATTAATATTTTTGAATAAAAATCTTTAAAAAAAATTAGACCATTGTGGATTTATTTGTTTTATTCATTTTTCATGACCAAAATAACCTAGTTATTATTATGATATAGGATTATATAGGATATTATTATAGGATTTTAAAATATCACCACATTAACGAAAACAAAATATTTTTATTTATTTTTAAATGGCTTGTTGTCAAAGTTGTTTCAGATAACATGGGCAATTGTCCACTAGGTGTCACCGTGGAGACGGGTGTCGGTAAAGTTTCGAAGCCTCGAAACAAATACGGCACTTTGCTTCAACTGTTTCAGTGTTTCATGAAGCCTCGCTCTGCCCACCACTACTGATCACACAATAGCAATCAAATACAACAGGCTTTCTTAAAGCAGCACCACTTCTTAAACCAGCAACTGGAAAAACAGACAAGCCAAACTCTCTCTGGTGTAGCGTCCGTTCCCTCTGTTTAAATACAAGCTCCTCTCCACAGCTCTGACAAGGAACAGGTGACATCAATTAGGTCTTCTGTGAGAGGATAGGGAGGAAAAGAGGAAAACCAGCAAAAACTAAACCTCCCAACAAGATGACAGGCATCAATGAAGAACAGTTACATACGGAGTTAACACACAGTATTAACAGCAACAACGACATACGTCTTAGGATGTAACAATTATTATAACATTATTATCTTGTAAAATATAATTATAATTACATATAATTATACATATAATTAAAAATATAAAATATAATTTCACTCTCTACTCTTTAGAACTCAATGCAGTGTAACGTTATAATAAAAAAGAAAAAAAAATATTGATTTGCATTTCGTACTGAAGGTAATGTAATCGAAAGATTTTAGATACAGAATATATTTCACTAAGGCACTAGTGAAGAAATGTAAATTGCTGTCTTCTTTTTTATTAGGTTAGACTTTGAATTGGTTTAAAAGTTTTGAAGAGTATGTAAAGCGCGAACTGGCCTGTAGGTATGTACTTTTGATGGTGTTTGTGTCTGCATGTGAAAAGACACAAATTTAATTTGAAAAATTTAGTCAGTGAATGCATTATGTTCCAAAGTAATACATGATTTTTACACAAATAGACTGTTGTTATGCTCACTGTGTGAAGAGTTTTGAAAAAGTGATCTAAGTATTGACAAATGTGTCCCAACGATTGTAAAAACTGTAATCGCTCATATTTTTCTGAGAGTGAGTAGGCCATGAGTAGGTGTGTGTGTATTTGTGTGTATGTGTTTTCATCAGTGTTTAGTAGATGGGTTGTGTCTCTATGTACAGGTGGAGCTTGAGGAGCCACTTCCTGTTAAGAGAGCAGATCACAGTGTCTTTGAGTCAAACACACACACACACACGCAGGCACGCATCTCAAAGCTGCGGCCTGTCAGACAGACAGAGGGATAATAATTGCACCAAGAGCAGCATCTGCCGTGATTGTCCTGCTGTCCATCACACCTGTGTCAGGTAAGATTCACACATCGCTCTGTTTGTTTGAGTTTGAGTGTTGAGCTGATTAGAGATCAGACGCATCCGCTGCAGTCAGTCTGGAGTTGAGGGAAGGCCGCCATCTTTATCAAGCTTTGTGTGGAGTCGAGCGTTTCCTTTTGTCAAAAGATTCAAGATCCTCTCAGAAAATCAACACAGAACTCAAAAATTTACGTCTTTCTTCAGTGTTTGACCTTTGGCCTCCTGAACTCAAACACTGTTCACTGCTGATCTGACCTTGGCTCACTCACAGGCCACGCCGGTGTGGCATCGGTCTTCGTTTACCTCTCTATCGAATATGTCAAGTGACTTGAACGTAATTATTATTACGAATCATTTTTAAATTTGATTATATGGAATTAAAGAACAAATACAGCTTATAAAGATTGAAATACAGTCAACATCATCAGTATGAAAATGACAAATCATCACATTTTGTTTTTAATAATAATAATGTTAACTGTTGTTTTTGTTTTCAATCACCTGATTGTATTTGAGAATTTTTGTCTCATTTTAATCTTAAATTTCATACAGCTTTTGTTATTGTATGACTCCTGTTATTCCTTTTGTCATCCCCTTGAAGAAAGTTTTGCTGCTCACATAGCAGTGAAAAAAAGTTTAATTTATTCCCCGCATTTTATTATCTGATGAAAATTTTACAATACATGAACAGTGCAAAAATATTATGTATATATATATATATATATATATATATATATATATATATATATATATATATGAAGAGTTCAGATGCAAAAGCCTCTAAATGCCATCTGAAATTTTCATCTAAAATTAGGATTTTTATCAGGCTCCTATATTTATGTTCAGTTATTTCACTTTCATAACCTGGAAAAGGACCTGCACATTGTATTTAAAGTAAAATGACTTAACCTAAGCATAGGAGCTTGATAAAAATCCTAATTTTAGCTGAAAATTTCAGATGGCATTTAGAGGCTTTTGCATCTGAACTCTTCATATATATATATATTTTTTTTTTTTTTTTTTTGTGTGTGTGTGTGTGTGTGTCTGTGTGTGTGTGTGTGTGTGTGTGTGTGTGTGTAAAAATAGCATTCTTCTTAAACATTAAGTACATATTTCTGTAATGCAACAACATTTTATCCAGAACAGAAATGAAATTCTCTCACAAATTTAGACTCGTTTTATTTGGTTTGATTGATTGTATGCATTTCATAACAACTAATAATATTACAAAGATTACAAGACTAAATTTAAAACTGCTTCGAAAAGCGCTGTACAAAAAGAAACAGTTTGACAAATATATAAACTATCCAGCAATGTCAATGACCTTAAATTAAATGACCACATGCTAAAAGTCTCACTGTTATTGAATATCAAATTTATTAGAAATGCTGAAACATCAGAACCAACTTTTGCGTCTCCAAACAACATGAGTTTCTATGCGCTGAATCTAAAATAAAACCTTAAAAAAAAAAAAAAAACTGCTTCTGTTTTAAAAAGCATCTTTTACAGCCAAAAGCATATAAAGAAAGTTTTAATGTTTAAATAAGTGTTAAATGTGCTAAGTTTATTTCGAGGTGAAACTGGACGTTTGATGTTTTTTATAACTCTCTCAGGACAGAAGCTGAGTGTCGTGTCACAGTGAACTGATTCAGTCGTTGATTCTGTCTGTGTGAAACTCCAGTAAAGCAGCGGAAACACTGGAGGATTCTGCTGACCTCACATCAGATCAGTGTTCGTGTCTTACTGGATTCACTGTTTCCACTGGCACTCATGATAATTAGTGTGTTTCACTGCTGTTTGTCACTAACACACTCCAGTTGTGTCATATTATTTTTTGATATGAACTTCTTGAGCCATTTTGCTTTACTGATGTTTTTCCACAAACTCAGATGAAAGAAACACACATACACACGCTGATGGTATTTTATTCTATAAATAGCATGCATCTACAGTCTAGCGTATTCTTTCAGGTATATATTTTTTTAAATTATTTTTATCATTATTATTGTTTTTTTTTCTATTCATATCAAGTGTCAAAGTTTTGGAGAATCATTTTAAATTCAAACATACATATTATTAGAATAATTATTAACATATTTAAATGTAAATATTGCGGACCATCAGATATGTTTTTTTTCAGTGTCAGCTTCAGCTTGTCTAGTTTGACTTTTTTGAGCGTCTTGAAGAATCTTCAATTCTCAATGAAACTTTATATCAGTTTTTTAAATAGAAATGTCTGCTGAAGAAACAGATTCTGCTACTGAAGTTTGTTTTTCATTAGACTGCTGATGTTGTGGAAAGTGTTTTCATTCAGTGGGCGAAATGAGCTGTGTTTACAGTCAGAGTCGCTCCTTAAATAGTTCAGTGAATGAAATTACGAGACAATGGAAAATACAGTTTGAAAAACAGAATTTCAGGGAACACGCTGTAAAATTCTATCAATTACACATGAAATGCTGAAATGTAGCACTGTTGTGACGCATCCATCAAATGTTTTTTTTATTCTGTGAACTCAAATATGTCACACCTGACAGATGCTTTATTATAACTCGGTCATCTGGCAGAACTAGTGCATTTACATTACCCATGAAGGATTTATTCACACACACACACACACACACACACACACACACACACACACACACACACACACACACACACACACAGTCCTATAAGATTTTATTTATGTTTCTGAGAAAAACAAAAATAATGTGAAATATTATTCTCATACTGTTTTCTAAGTATATATATTGTAAAATTTAATTTATTCCTGTGATCAAAACAGAATTTTTAGCATCATTACTCATTATCATTACATTTCAGAAATCATTCTAATATCCTGATTTGTTGTTCAAGAAACATTTCGGGTTGTGAAATATTGTGGAAACTGTGATAAATTTATATTTTTTCTGGATTGTTTGATGAATAGTCAGTTCAGCATTTATTTGAGTTAGAAACTTTTGTAACGTTATAAATGTATTTACTGTTACTTTTGATCAGAACAATGGATCCTTGATGAATAAAAGAATTCAAAAGTATTTTTCTAAAAAAAAAAAAAAAAAAAAATATATATATATATATATATATATATATATATATATATATATATACACATTATTTTTGTTATATATATATATATATATATATATATATATATATATATATATATATATATATATCCCAAACCTTTTAGCGGTAGTGTATACTGTACATTCTGCATACTTGATGAAGAAACTAACATTTAGGATATGTAAATATATTAAAATATATAGTCACATTCTATTTTTTAGTTTTATGCATATATAAATGTTTCAGTAGTTGTTGACTGGTTTGATTATATTAATATAAATGATTAAACAATATTTTTCTTTGATTAAAACATTTGTTTCACATTCAACGAACTGAAAGATTGCTTCATTCACACTAAATCTGTTACCCATCTGCTCATATTTATTTTACTTTTCAATCTTAATCTAACCTTACATTTAATGCGTCTATTTCAATCTCATTCTCTATCTCAATTCGTACAGCTGAGTCTTTACTCATTTTCAAGACACATCTAAATACTAATCTTTTTCAACAGCACTTAACCAACTAATACTAGCACTTTTCCTTTTCTTGTCTTTTCATAAAAAAATAAAAAACCTGTCTATGCGTTCGGTACTAGACTAACTGAGACTTGTCATGGCACTTGTATGCTGCTGTTGTTCTCTTGTTGACCTGACTGCTTCTATTGTTCTCATTTGTAAGTCGCTTTGGATAAAAGCGTATGCTAAATGATTAAATGTAATGTAAATGTATTAGAAATGATTGTAATAACGTAACAGAATAACAGAATTTAACCTGTTTTTCACCCATTTCGCTGAATCTCACATGAAGCTCATTGCTATTACAAGTAAAATAACAGAGCACATATTCAATATTTAGTTTGTTTTGCATTATATCACATATACCTTTAGTATTTTACTGCTATATCTGTACTCACAGCAATTAAGTTTGGATACTGAGAGAAACATTTTAAAGTCCAAGTATCTGGCCAAAAACATACTTGAGTAAAAGTAAAATATTAATAATAATAATACAGCATCAAACTGTACTTAAGTATTAAGAAAGTAGAATTAACCTGAACGAACACAAGAGCCATGAGATTCCCATTGAATCATTAAATTTTTTTTACATTTTCTGAAGTGCAAAGTGAATGAATTGTGTAACAGTTTTTGTCAGACAGAAATAATCAGAAAGGGTTGGTCAAGGGGAAAAAAAAGAAATACAACAGATCAAAAACATCCGTCTAGTGCATGTTTATGTAGAACAACAAAGCAGAACAGTGGAACACATTCTAGTGAACGGCCCTTAAACACTTAGATGAAACACAAACGCTGAAACCAGAAGAATGAGTTTCTACAAACCCTAAATCACCTTTGAAATGGACAGTCACTCAGTAGTGATGAACTTATAGAATAAAAATAAAAAACTATATAAAATTAATACACACAATTTCAACTTCTGAAGTCACTGTTTGTGATGTCAGTTCAGGGCTTTTGATGAATGTCTTTCAAATGTTTATTTGGGGCATCTGGTAATTTTTCTATGCAAATATTGATATGAAAATAATTGCGATTAATTATATTAATCAGTGTGATTAATTTGATCAAAAATGAATTGATTGGCAGCACTAATTATTATTGAACATTATGTTTACTAACTATAATGTAATTAGAATAATAATAATAGCAATAATCCACAGCCTGGCAAGAACATCAATAAACATGAAGCATTTTCACATTTGAATTTTACATTTAAAAGTAGTAAAACTAGTAATAGTAGTAGTGAACTAAACAGTTTTCAAGATTTATCACATTTAATAAAAAATTTAATGGTGGTTATCAAAATATGCAGCTGTATGATAAATTCTCACTGAAGAAAACATGATTGAATTATAATATAAATTATGTAACTGATTATATTGTCGTGTAGTGTATAATGTAGTGGACAATTGTTTTGTCTCGATGTGAAAACATAAGCCATATTGACTTCCACAGAAGTGGATCTCTTAACCTCAGAGCATGAAAGGGCTGTCTTCAAAGGTTTAGATGTGCTATTTTTAAAAATTATTTATTCATTGATTCTTTGAATTTTAGTTACTGTTACTGTGACGTACGGCTCTTTTGATTGGATAAATAACAAACCTAAATTAAAAAAAACTATTAGATAATAATAACTGACCACCAAACCTCAAAACACTGCAAAAGTACACCATGTAAATTTCAAGTAGAAATAAAACTGTAATGACTAAAACATGCTGCTTTTTTTCTTCAGAAATTGAAGTATTCAGTGTAAATTGCACTCAGACAAAGTACACTCCAGAATAATACTTGACTGCAATATTTTTTAGCTCTGTTCTGTCAGCTCTTTTGATGATCAGATGACCAGCAGGTGTTTTGAAGTCAAGCGTGAGGTTTGTGTTTGACCCGTTTAAAGGCGATGACCTGCTTGAGCCATCCGACACTTTAGGTTACGTTAACCACAGTAGTGCACAGCTGCGGTGTGGAAAAGGAAGTTCAGATCCACCCACATTCAGACCAGCAAACTCAGATATTCTTCTGAATCAGGAGAAAATCAACATCTGACCATTAAACTAAAGCAGATGTTCATCAACTGAACTAAACCAACAAATGAACTAGATCTGTTAAACCACTCAAATTAATCAAACTGTTATACATGTGACCTTTGACCTCTAAAACTACTCACGAATACACATTCTAGTTATGGAATAAATACAAAGTGTATGAACTTAAATGTTTTTATTTAAAACATGTAACAAACATTGGTCAGTCAAATATCCAACTATTTCAAATAATTATCATGCAGGAATCACAACTTCTTTAAACTCACACTATTCCTGACCAATCAAATAATAAACAATTTCAGTACTTTCAGTGTTAACATGAAATATATATATATATATGTTTTTGTTTGAAAATTTATAAAACATATTACACGAGAAAATTAGATCCAAAAGCTGAACCTTAATTGTAAAAAAAAAAAACAAGTCTGAACATAAAAGCAGTGCCAGAAAGAAAACTGAAACTGATTCAGAAACATCTGATCTATATTTAGAGCTTGCTAACACTTGATAAATATTAATTGTAATGATTATAGTTACACTTTTGAAAATAAAGCTTCCAAAAGATTTTTTTTTTTTTTTTTTGCACTGATGCCATAGAAGAACCCTTTTGTTTCATGAAGGAACTTTTGAGGAATAGTAAGGTTCAATGGATGTTAAAGTTTTCTTCATGGAACCAGTGATGACATTAAAAAACTTTATTTTTAAGACTCTATCATTTTTGATGAACATTGTAAAGGCTGCATTCTTTGACATGTCTCTATTCATGATTTTGCAGCTTAGTATGATTTAATGTTCTGTGTGACTCAAACGTGCCACACATTTCTGATTTTCACACACAATGCATTTCATTGGCTTGTGTTGTATTGCCACTTTACAACGATTTATGTGTGTGTGTGCTGCATCACTCTCGTGTTCCTCCCTCTTTATCTCTCTCACACATACACACACATTTAGTCAGTTAGAGCAGCTGAACAAACCGCTGAACTAGAAACACTCGAGATGCACACACCACAAACACTTCATAAGAGAGCGCGAGTTTATGTGTGTGAGTGTGCGCATGTGTGGTATGTGAAGTGTGTGTGTATGTGTGTGTGTGAGTCTGTGTGGTTCAGGTATACCCAACTCAGGTATAATGTCCTCGCAATGATGGCAATATATCCAAAATCCTTGTCCTTGTGAGGACGTTGTTTGGTCCCCATGAGCAAAACAGCTTGCAAAATAATACAGAATGATCTTTTTTGAAAATCTAAAAATTCAGAAAGTTTTGTGTGATGGGTAGGTTTAGGGTAGGGGATAGAAAATACAGTTTGTACAGTATAAAAAAACATTATGCCTATGGAATGTCCCTATGAAACATGGAAACTCAACATGGGTGTGTGTTTGTTCTGTTGAATATAACCCTGTTGAACGTGCTCATATTCGACTGAATTAGGGCTGCTGGGTGCCTTGTTCGGACTCATACAACAATCTGCTGTTTCTTGTGTTTTCAGCAATGTCGACGTATGATCCTAGTTACTGTTACATCCTGGACGGATTACTGCTTCTGTACTGCATCGCCATCACTGCTTTCTTCGTGCGTGAGCGAGTAAGAGTCTATAACACACACACACACACACCTATTATATGCTAATCTGTAGTTTGAACCGTGATTAATGTAGATCCCAAAAAGTGCACTTCAAATACACAGATGATGCACGCCCCATGAATTTGTCCTTACTACTATTACTTTTATTGTTATATGCCAGAAATAGAGTAAATTTTATACTAGTGTGTAATTCTGAAATACGATGTTGGACCATGCACTCGGCACAGTCAAAGTTTTAATTACGTAGATGAGAGACCACCAGATTGACTACAGAGTGAAAATAACCTAAAACTCATAGTGATTGTAGATGACCTACAATCTGTAGTCTATTTCTGATAGCAAATTACATGTTAGCAATGTAATCTGTTACATTAAACATTTTAGGTAAAATAATCACACTACTTTTTGATCACTTTTATCCTAACTAATGCATCACATTGTTCTGAATAGGATAATCGTGTACCATATTGCTATTACAATACTAATAGTAAAATGGGGTTCAGAAGTTGATGAATAGCTAAAAATGATTTAAAAACAAATAAAAATAAAATAAAATCATCATGTCATGTGACCATTCAACCATAGATATGCAAGTAAAATAAAAATATTGACAAAAACGGTGAATCCCTGCATTACATGTAAATATAAAAGTATATTTAAAAAAAAAAATAGTTCATTTATGAAGCTTCTTTCGTCAGTGTTTCAAGAAGAAAAGCAACGTGGAGCAAGACTCTTTGTATCAGGTGAGAATTAGATAGGTGATCAATGAGCCAGTGATCACAATATTAAAGATGTTAACGGAGCGTCTGATGTTTTCCAGCCAGTTAATAAGAGCGGCCAGTCGGCTTACGACGTACTGACGCAGCGATCGACTGAAGAAGGTCGATCCGTAGGGGTAAGTATTAAAATAATTTGACTCCCATCACATCATATCACATGACGGACAGGAGCAGCATGTGATCTACATGTCTGTGTTTCACAGGGACGCAGGCGAGGAGACGACAGCACTTACACGGTAAGAGCTTCTTCATCACAGGAAGGAAGTTTATTAGTAGCTGAAGCGCGTCAGTGACCACAGAGGCACCTGCGGCACTTTCCACTGATGATGAGATGCAAAACCACCATCAGAAACCCCATCAGATCAACCTGCAGAAACTCAAACTGAGCGTTACAGGAGGCGCTTTAGCTCAGACGCTTAAAAATGAAGGGCCTCCTTTGACATAAATTGTTCCATGCATAGTTGCCTACTTTCGCGAGACAAATAAGTAACTGCAGCTTCAAAAACAACCCCAATATGTTTTGATAAATTATCATCAATATGATTCATTATCAGTTATTTATTAGCTACCAATAACGGAGACTGCAACTTATTAAACATATCAGCAAACTGCAACAAAGCACTCTTAAAAAAAGGAAGGTTTTCACAAGATGCTGTAGAAGAACCATTTGTGGTTCCCCAAAGAACCTTTCGGTTCTTTATACAACTAAATTATTATTATTATTATTTAGTGTGAGTTTCTTTGAATAATCTAGCTGCAAAGATTCCACAGATGTTAAAAGGTTCTTAATGGAACCATATATATATATGTTTGTGTGTGTGTGTGTTATTTAGACTATTAAAAAGGTTCTGTTAATACTTGATAACTGAAAGGTTCTTTGGGGAATCAAAAAGTTATTCTGTTGCATCACTAAAAAGATTTATTTTTAAGAGTGTATAAAGTCCTTCAGATGTTAACAACATCTGACACATTTCTAAATGAAACAATTTAAACCATTAGGCCTAGTTATTTTTAATGAACAGTCAGGGAGAAAGATTCAAAGTGTTGCAGATTTGCTCTTAATATTAGTAAGTGTGGAATGAATGAGTCTGGTAAATATGCTGTAGAATATGGCTCACACAACATTATATATAAATGTTTGACTAAAATAACCGAACAAATGATTTAATACCTTTCTTCCACAAAACTGTGATCACAACATGATTATGGTTATTGTGCTGGTTTATTTCAGCCTCTACAGAAAAAGACGGACGACACGTACCGTGAGATTGAGACGAAGACAGGCGTAAGTGTGACTGATTCAGTCTTATTTCATATCAATTCATCTGAATGATTCGACAAGTCTCAAACTGATCTTGCGATTTTCCTCCAGCGCCGCCGTCCTGATCAGGTTTATCAGGTCAGACATATTTAATAGCAAAACGAAACGTCAGATCACTGTCAAATAAGTGTCTCTTCATTTGGTTTGATGTGTTTAACGTGTTTTGTGTTTCAGGGTTTGAGCTCCATGACTAAAGACACGTATGATTCTCTGAACAAGCAGCCGATTCACCCGCCGCCTCGTTAAAAGCTGATTCTCCACAAACCGGCCGTCAGGATCACAGTCCAGTGCAGATTCAGCCACTTAACTCCTTCATTCACTCGTGTCTTTGATTTCAGTCCAGTAGTTTTTTTCCCTACATACTCCAGTGATTATTCAGTGTTTTTACAGTGACTGTGTTTATTGTTTCTCCACTTTGTGAATTATAGAATTTCATAACGAACCCAAAAGTCCCACATGTACAGTTTAAATCATTATAAAACCAAACCTGATTGAAGACCAAACTTTTACACATTGTAAGATTCAACTAATTCACAGTGCAAAGAGACATTTGTAAGTCTCAACGATTTTCAATAACGCCATTTGGTAACACTTTACAATAAGGGTTCATTTGTTAACAAACGATGAAGAATAAATCTAAAATATTTATTCATCTTACTGTTGATCTCAGGATTTACCAATTCATTTTAAGATAAAAAGTTGTATGTTAACAGTAGTTAATGATCTGTAAACTAACATGAAAAATGTTATCATTAACAAAAGGTCAATGTTGTAAATTATATCTCACACATTGTAAATGTTAATGCATTAATAATGTTGATAAATGAGAACTTATTGTAAATTATTACCTTGATATTCTGTATGATTTAAAAAATGAATTATCTTGTGATTTTGTGGTGAAATATGATCCGCAGGTTAAACAAGATTCAGTTGATTGATGTTCAGTATCTCTCACAAGGTATCATGAGTGCTTTTTTTTTTTTTTTTTTTCTCAAAGTATTTTATAATAGTGTAATATTGCATGTAATATTTTTTAAACTGAGAATTTTACTGTATTTCTTTTGGTTGTTACTTTTTTCTGTTCTGTGTAATTTTGTATCAGCTTGTTAAAGTTATTTTTCTCTTTTTCAGTAAATAAAAAATAAAAAAGAAACTTGATTTGACTGTTGATCAAAATACATGGAGATCATACAGATAAACATTCTGAGAAAAAAAACAACACATTTAATGAAATCTACAGCTGCAGCAACAGCAACATGACAAATTCATCATCTGATAATGAACAGCAAAGAAAAATACATAAAAACGCAAATCCAGGAAGGTTAATTTCTATGACAAACAACAACAACTGAACTGTGAGAGTTGATTAATCACCAAAAACCTGTAGAGGAACGAGAGCGTGTCTGTTTGAGCTTGTGTGAGTGTGTGTGTGTGTGTGTGTGTGTGTGTGTGAACAGCCCTTCTGTATCAAACACATTCTGTAGAGAATCTCACAGAATCATTTCTCAGAAGCGGCTTATGAGAACGACAAGAGACACTCATGAGATGATTTATCTCATGATTCATATTCCACCAGAAAATCAATCTCTGGATAAAAAAAAATATTATTAATAATAATAAAATTTAATTATACATTAATCTGATAACTGTCACTTACATTTTTTTTTACATAGACTTGAAAGTGCATGATCCAAACCTACATTTTTATAATGCATGACTGAAAACATTTTGTAACATGAATTTGATGTGCCATTTTCATGGTAATGCAATGTTTGATTTTAAAATGTGTTTCAAAGGATGAATTTTGAGATTTTAAGTTTTCAAGTGATAGATCATGTCTGATGATTTCTAAAGTGTGATAGAGAAAAAGGCAACAAAGAATACTTTTTTTTTGCCATAAATTAATCTAATACTTAAGATATATATAAAAAATGATATATATAAAATATCTACTTAGGAGTCTTAGACCTTTCCAACGATATATAGTTTGTCATGATTAGATTAGGATTTAATTGTAATATAGTGAAGTAAACGTAGGCGTCCCGTCCCGTACACGGGACAGGGTGACAGTTGTTAACAGGTTAAAAAAACAACACACAAAAACTAAAATCAAGGGAAAGGACAAGGCAAAGAGAAAATGAAAAATCTTTTGTTTTCACGCTTAAGTGTTTTTTTTTTATATATATTTATATATAACCCTTGTATTTAGTGTGTTTTTTGACTTAGGATGAAAAGAAACAGAGTCGGTAAAAGCTGATGGTTCTTTGGTTTTCATCCACATTCTCATTCTTGCAGAAAATAATAAAGCCAGTAAACATGAAACTAAAGTGCAGCAGCTCGCACAAAATCACTGATATACAGAATATAATAATCTACAAAGCATGAGACAAAAATTTAAATGATAGTAATATTAACAGATCAATGTTGCCTCCTCGTTTCAGTATTTTTGTCTGTACAAATACAAAAAATGATCAGAGGAAAGAAGCTGAAACGGTTCAAACTACATGCGCTGATAGTTCCATCTTTATGTTTCTCACACAGACTGTTGGAAAGCAGATAAAAACAACGAGATGTCAATGAAACATGTTAAATCATGCCATGAAAGCTGAATTTAAAAAAGGCAGTTGCTTTGGCAAAGAAACAAATGAAGTAGAAACATGTTAAGAGAGACTGTACACAGTAGTTCTGAGAGCAGAGTCTTCAGCTGAAGATCTGCGCATCACAGGAAGCAGCTTTAGCATCGGTGCTGGAGGTATTTCTGACCTCTGACCCCTGCGCTCATGCACACGCTACATGCCTCTGTCCGGCCATGGGAAACTAAACTAAACGAAACCAGACAAAACAAAACAAAACAAAACACAGACTGGCTTTGGTTGCAGCTTCCTTTGTGATTCTGTTTGCTGCTATTCTCAAATGACTCAAAGCGTCACAGGTAACAGCACATCAATAACGGCCACATGCAACTACAGTCTGAAAGAAAAACACTTATATTTGGGGAAAAACATTAAAGAGTGATCAGATCGATCCATTCACAGGCTTCAAATCACTAGAAACATGGGAAATAAAAGTTCAGCATCCAACATTTCATAACAGACATACATGTGGGGTGGAATTACACACAGATTTAATATATTCAGATTCGCCGCTGATTCACATGAAAACTACAAATAGAATCAATGTTCAAACAAACATGTCACAGCAGAGTTCATTTGCATCTCTCACAGTTGCAGCGCTCACTGTGATGGATTATAACTAGTTTAAAGCCTTCTAACCGGATTTATAAAGTGATGTTGAGTTAGAATACTAGTTTCAAAAGTCATCTGATAGAACCTCCACCCAGCGCTGCAGTAATTTGCAACATAAAAGATCTTTTGGATATAAATCTGAAATCATCTACAATCAGCCCATTTCACAGAGCCGCAAATAAAAAGACAAAACCTTGTAGAAAGTCAATATAAACTCTGTTATGTGAAATAATCTCTCTAAAATTTTTGGTTAATTTTGACGTAAGTTTAAGAAATAGATTGAAAAATAAAGTTAAATCCTGACCGTTTCCTAAAGCAATCAAATGCGCGACAGACATTCGGTTGCAGGAAGTACTAAGCATGTCAGAAGCATTTTTGGTAATAGCACAGGATTGGACCGAGCCGCATGCGCTCACTGAGCCTTTGAGGCCAAGGCAATGCTCTTGGTTGTCGTGGCAACAGAACTCTGCTGCAAGTCACTGGCCAGCTGCAGGTTGAAAGCTCCGCCTCCAGCCCCGCCTGCTGACAGCAGATTGGATGGTAGTAGAGAGAGGCTGGATGGGTTGAGGAAGAGGGGCGTGGTCACCAGACTGGGGGAAGAGCTTCCTGCACTGGTGTTGGCGAATAGCAGGCCGGTGTTTCCATTAATGGAGTTCAGAGGCAGAATGCCACCCGAAGTCAGAGCTGACCAAAAAACACATGGAATATATTTATATGGCACATTAAGGCTCTCACTAAAAATAAATTTGATAATGGAGTCATCGGTCGATTATTCTGACGATTAATCAGATTTTTTTTGTGGTAATAAAAATAAACCTAAGCGAACAATAGACTTAAAATACATGTATAATAGCAATGAGGCAATAATAATTGGTTCAAATAAACTATAAAAAGAAAATAATCAAACTGTTCAATAACTGTTCAAATGCAAAGTAATAAAACAATACAATTATATAACTTTGTATTTTAGCAGTGGCCTTATGATTGTTTTTAGATTGAGATCTAATCCTTGATTAATATTGACCAAACAACATTTAATTCAAAAGTCAACATAAACTTTAATATTTGCCTACTTCTTTCTGATATAAATGCTACACCCACTGTCATCGAAACATGCAAACTCAGAGGGAGTGTTTAATTAAAGTTTAAAAACTTACATTTTTTTTATACGTTATTTTATTTTGAACATATTTACAAAGAAAATTATGTATTCTTCTGTGTTGGCATAGGTTTATGAATTATTTACCTTATAAATATGATAGAAGGGTGCACATTGTTCCAAGATGAACTATCTATTGCGAATGGAGCCATTCTGAGATGCATGCATATTAAACCTGCAGTGTATATATTTATTTAATTGAATCACAGCTTTTGTGAATTCACACTAGCACTACGCTTTATTATGGTTTTTAAATGTTTTAATATTTCGTGCAGCCTTAGAAAATGTAATGCTTTTCATGGCTTCTCGTCCGTGGAATGCGCTACTTCCAGTATTTTGCCGGTTAATTGACAATTTTTAATAATAGAGTACTTGAATTTAATCAAGGAATCATGGCAGCCCTACAGCGCATTGCTTCATAGCAGCTTTACAAAAAATCATGGTGTTAATGTTTATAATGTCTTAATTTCTTCATGCCTTAGTCACATTAATTAGATTTGAGATGAACAATAACATAGTTACCCTGGATGGTGGCCAGTGCATTGTTGTTCATCAGCGCAGGACCAAAAGCGTTTCCCAGAGCAGGAGCCAAACTCAAAAACGCCCCACTGCAAAAAACAGAAGCAGAAATTATCTGTAAAGTCAGCCGTCTCTAACACATGTCCCAGTCAGACATGTCCTTCATCTCTGTGCAGCAGCGTTTACAACTAATGAGATTTAACTGTGGGAGTATTTCTTATCGTCAACAGAGTGACCAACAAAACCTCAGATTAACATGAAAGGTCACATGAAAAATATTTTTATTTTGCATTTTCATGCTGTCATTGAGTGTATGTTTTTGGTTATTTGTGTGTGTTTTCTTTCCACTAATCTGAACAAAGTCTGTCTGGAGCAAAATGGACCAAAATATCAAAATAGTCACCTTTATTAAAACAGATAAAATTCAAATGGATTAAGTGTAATAAAAGTGCATTAAATCAAAATGAATAAACAAACTTTAAATAAATACATGCATACTGGATTTTTTTCACTAGTCTAAAAGAAGACTTTATAGAAGCAAAATACACAAAAAACTCAAAATTGACCATTGCATGAAACACATGGGTTTTGCCCACAGTGTCTTGACTTAAGTAAAATAAAATTTCTTATTTTTTTATCCTTTTATTTTGGTGTGAATTGTGACAAGGGATGTTTTTAATGAAACCTGTCCATAATACCACACACACACACACTCACCCTTGCGTCAGTTGTGATGGCGTTATGATTGTTGGGTTCAAGCCTGTGACAGCAGTCAGATTAGCACCGCCCAGTCCTGTACCTGTCACCAGCAGCTGCCCTGCCCCCTGCGTGGCTGTTGTTGCAATGGAAACTGGCTGAGCGGCAATTTCCTTTTTTACGGTAGTGGCAGACGGGCTGATCGAGTGTGATGTCACGGCAGGGGCAGAAGTGGTCACAGCAGGAGCCATGGAGATGACAGACGGTGAGTTAGACATCACCTGACCCAGAACTCCACCTACAGCAGAGAGAAAGTGTCACATGACTCACAACCCCACATCAGGAATATTGAGCAAGGAAAAGTTGTACTGGTCAGAGGGACGCACCACTGAGTGTGAGGTTTGAGATGCTGTTGTTTAGAGGAACCACAGAATTGACAGTCAGTGTGTTTGTGCTGCTGGACACCTGAACACAAACAATCATTCATCAATAATCGATAAGAAAACACTTCACATGCAGAAACACTCTACAGATTACAGCATCATACACAAAACAGCTGAGGTTGCAGTCGTGCTGCAAGATTTTAGGAAAAAAAAAATATATAAAAGTGATTTTTCTGACAAAAATGGGAATTCAGATTTTAAAATGCCCAAAACAACAACAACAACAACAACAAAAAACTCCTGGTTTCCTGTGCTTGTCTGTAGGACTGCCCCAAAAATATTATCAATAAGACAACAAAAGAATAATAATTACTACTACTTTCATTACTAAATATTACTATTGTATTGTTTAATAGTTTTATTTTTTTATTTTTCGTAATGGTTTTATTTAGCTGTAGAAAAATTGTATAATTATAATTATTTTGTCATTTTATATATATTAAGAGAAATAGTACAATATATATTTATATTTCACTTTAGAATAAAAAAAAAAAAAACATCAATGACTACAACAATTATTATTAATACTTTTATTATGATTTTTAATGTTACTAAATACAAGTATTAAACAAAATAAGAAATGTAATTATTGTATTTAGGTTTGCACTGAAATGAAAATTATTGGCCGAAGCCAAACAAAGTGAAACACTTGGCCAAAGGCCAAATACGGGTTTTCACATTTTTCCCCATGTAGTCCTATTTTGCCTTATATAATACTAATTAGTAGTATTCAATAAAATGAGAAATATTACCATTGCATAATATTATTTTAATTATTTGCTTATAATATTCTGGTTCTGGAAGGGTTTAAATTGAGACGATTTAAAATCTCTTATTTTTCATTGAATGTATCATTATGTATTTTCCTGTTAAATACCAATAAAACGATTTTAAAATAATAAAATAAAAAAGTTTAATAATTATGTGATAATCACACTAAGCCATATGGTGATTTTGTTTTATTTCAGCTAATCGTGCAGCCCTTGTTAAAATAGGACACAAGATGGTGGCGCGAACACATAGCAAGGCTCAGCGTCTTACCAGATTTCAGAAAATAGTGCTAAAAAACAGTTTTCCAATGTAGTTTTGGATAATCCTTTCGACTTCAGCGAACTCCCGCCCGAGCTACATAGATCACCGCAGACAAGCAGATCACTCGCACCGACCGCAAGTGTTCAGCATTGGCGTAGAGATCATAAACAAAGATGGGAAAAGCGTGGAGGGCTGCACATCCCTCTTTCAACTGGGTCAGTCTCTCCAAGTATACCCTGATCATCAAATGTGTGAAACCTACAATAAGAATTGTTAAAATCTGTCTGGAATGTGCTGACTCCACTCTTCAACATCAATTCCAGCAGAGAGGTTCGGCTCCTGTTCAAAGCAAGAGATGCAGCCTTCCGGTCTGGAGAGCAGGAGACTTACAGCTCAGCCAGAGCCAACCTGAGGAAAGGTTATCTGCCAGGCCAAACTCATATACAAACAGAGGATAGAAACAATTCAATTCTTTAGATCCCCGGCATATGTAGCAAGGCATATAATCTATCACAGACCACAAACCACTCAGCACTGTGCCTCCCTCCAGCTCTGCCTCCCTCCCTGATGAGCTCAATCAGTTTCATGCTCGTTTTGATAAAAATAATAAGGAGATCTCCCTCAAAGCTGAGCATCAACCCAATGAACTGCTTTTCACACTCCCCACCTCAGATGGTCCTCAATGACTTCCGTCCTGTCACACTCACCCCCATCATTGCCAAGTGCTTTATGAGGCTGGTTGCATCCCACTTAAAATCCTGTCTCCCTGCTACACTAGACCCATTCCAATTTGCCTATTGCTGCAATAGGTCAACAGAGGACCCCATCTCAATGGCACTTCACTCTACCTTCATCCACCTGGACAGTCAAAATACACATTTGAGAAAGCTGTTCGCTGATTTCAGTTCTGCATTTAACACGGTAATCCCCTCCAAGTTGATCTCCAGCATGGAATCACCACATCCATCTGCAATTGTATTCTAGATTTTCTGACTGACAGACCTCAGTCTGTTATGTTAGATAACCTCTGCTCCTCCATCATCACCCTGAACACCGTCGTGCCACAGGGCTGCATACTGAGCCCTCCTCTGTACTCCCTATTCACCCAAGACTGCGTTCCTGTTTATGGCTCCAACACCATAATCAAATTTGCAGATGACACCACGGTGGTAGGTCTGATCAAAGATGATGATGAGTCAGCCAACAAGGATGAGGTGCAGCACCTGTCTGTGTGGTGTGCCACCAACAATCTGGAACTAAACACCCAGAAGACAAAGGAGATCATTGTGGACTTCAGGTAGACTAGGAGTTAAGCACACACCCCCATCTACATCAACGGAGCTGTCGTGGAGCGTGTATGGAGTTTTAAGTTCCTTGGCATCCACATCTCTGATGACCTCACCCGGTCCCTAAACACCTTCTGCCAGGTCAAAAAGGCACAGCAGCACCTTTAAATCTTACGGAGCTTTAAGAAAGTTCACTTGAATCCCAGGATCCTTGTGGAATTGTACCGCTATACCATTGAAAGCATACTCACAAACTGCATGGTACAGCAATGGCTCCGGCTCTGACCGCAAAGTACTCCAGCAGGTGATGAAAACTGCCCAACGGATCACCGGTACCCAGTTATCTACTATTGAGAACATTTATCACAAGCTGCCTGGGAAAGGCAACAAGGATGTCTCTCATCACACCATGGACTTTTCACCCTTCTTCCATCCGGCAGGCGTTACAGTCTCCCAGGCCGTGACCCTTCTGAACTCCACACCACCAATCTAACCTGCACCTGCTGTCTTACTGCACTGGTCACAGTACTTTGTACAATTTGCACTACTCACTGTATATTTTGCACAGTCTGCACATTGTTCAAGCTATTACACTGTAAACTGTCTAACATTGTTCCTGTACAAAGCACAGTAAACTGTCTATAAAAAAAAACAATCAACTGTATTTATTACCACTGTCTTACGGTACGTTAGATGCTAACTGCATTTCATTAGCTCTGTACTTGTACTCTGCATAATGACAATAAAGTTGAATGTAATCTAATCTATTTAGACCTGGATTGTGGGGGATCTACTGATCTCTTCAGTTAGGGCTTTCTGACCCAGATGTTCATCACCATTAAATTACTGTGTTAAAAAAAGCAGCAGAATAATGTCAGTAATGAACACGAATGAAGACAGTAAACAGTGTCACATGACTGCAGGATCTGTAATAACTCTGGTTTAGGACATACTGCTGTGGTGGAGCTGCTGTAGATAGTTTTAATGGCTGATCCAGGCGATCCGCCGATGCTACTGGGAGGATTGATCCGTTTCTCCTTCTGTCTGCGGTTACAGAACCAAACGCGTACCACCTCCTTCTCCATGTTGAGCTGATCCGCAATCAGCGTGATTTCCTCTGATGATGGCTTTTGACTCTGCTGTAGATGAGACAGAAACGCTCAAATGTAATCTTTGTCTCATTAGCGTTTATTACAGATATCAGCTAACCCCTGCCTCCAAAACATCAATCACCTTAACATCTATTGCCATCCGCAGGTGCTTGCTCTTTTGGATTGTTAACATGTAATTTTACGTAAATTATTCAAAAACGCAGTAGAATTTGTTGCGGTAATTTGCTGCAGTGTAAAGCAGTATAAATCAGTGTTTCTCAACTGGTGGGTCACAATACCGTTCTTAGTGGGTCACAGAGTATACAGTCAAAGAAACAACATCAACAACAGATATTCAACAAAATATTTCTGTGTTTTTCTGATGCGAGAATGTTATTTTGAAAAACTTAGTTTTGTTAGTAGAGACATCTGCTGTCAGATGAGATGTTGTCAGGCTTAATGTCAGTCCTATTATTCTCTCGTTATTTGTAACTTATTAAATAAAAAGTTTCACCTCAGAAAAATGAACCATCCTGTCCTGTCAGACGTTATACTGTGCTTGTAGCATACACTCTTCAATTGCATGTGCAAATGCGGCGTCGCACACTGTATATCATTTTACTAAAGCGCAAATGAAACTACTTTTATTTCACATGTTGCATGCTTGTGTAACAGATATGCAGGTCATCGATTCATGGGTTAAATTGAGGCATACAAATGAAACCCTGTTTGCACTAAATGCCTGGCCTGGCGCCAGCCTGGCTGGACTTAAATTATTTTACGATACCCATGCGAGCCTCAAAGGAGACCTGAAACCCCCCCCCAAATTCCTCAACACTGGAGACAAAGGAAACCTTTCGTAGAAGTTCCTTACTTTTATCATTTTATTAATAATATGTATTTTGAATATGTTTTGTGTGTACCATGGTTAATCCTTGTTATGTGAGGATTATAATTTTTCTAGTTTATAAATTGGAATCGTTTCTCCTCACTTTAACTTTCTCAAAGAGAGCCATGTTTCTGCAACCCCCACCCCGGCAGGGTTTTGTACAGGGACATCTATTTAATAGCCTTACCTTACAGGCTGTTTATTAATCATTATTAGATATATTCTTACAATTTATGTCTATGTTTAAAGGGGTCATATGATGCGAATAAAATTTTTCCTTTGTCTTTGGAGTGTTACAAGTTCTTGGTGCATAAAGAAGATCTGTAAAGTTGCAAAGACTAAAGTCTCAAATCCAAAGAGATATTCAAATATCAAAAGTATATCAAAGTTGATATTCTGCCACGCCCCCCTAAAATGGCTCATTCAAACATGCCCCCACGTCTACATCAATATGTGGAAATATTTGCGTAATGCCGCCCAAATGTTCATTCAAAGAAAGAAGGCGTGGTTTCAGTAACCACAGTTAGTGTTCATCGTCCATGCGTCCATCTAGGCAAAAGCACTTTATATTTGGCTTTCTGAAAATAGATGCATTTAGGAATCTTTAAGATTACTTACAACAGAACAGCAAAGCATTTTATGGATGACCTTTTGTGAACCTAAGACTTGAGGTAATTCTGACTTTGCTACGACAATCTGGGCTTCTGAATCAGCTATAACCCCGCCTTTTTTAAATAGTTTGGCCAGAGATTGCATGATATACCTATTACTATTATGGCAACACTGAAGAATACGCCGTGGTCAAACGAGGAGGTGATTCATACATACACTCGATTTCCTCCATTGTCCTGTGTGTGTGGGTAGCGGGTGTGTGTTGCGTTGAAGATTATGGTCACGGTAGTTTCCTGCGGTGTCGCTACCAGGTACTATTTTGGAGGTACCTATCTGCAATGGAAACGGAGCGAAAAGCGTGCAGAGACAAGACGAGACGAGTCGAGCTGGTACTGGTAAATGAAAAGTGCCAAAAGGATACCAAAGAACCAAAGGATATAAGGGACCAATAAAAGCACATATGTAACCCTGGACCACAAAACCAGTCTTAAGTCGCTGGGGTATATTTTTAGCAATATCCAAAAAAACACATTGTATGGGTCTAAATTATTGAGTTTTATTTTATGGCAAAATTCATTCAAATATTACGTAAAGATCATGTTCCATGAAGATATTTTGTAATATTTCAAACCTTAATTTTTGATTAGTATTATAAATGGCTACGAATTCATTTGGAGAAATTCAATGGTGAATTACTCACTATTTCATTTTTTTTTCAACCTCAGATTCCAGATTTTCAAAAAGTTGTATCTCAGCCAAATCCTAGCAAACCATACATCAATGGGAAGCTCATTTAGTCCGATTTGATAAAATTTATAATTGAGACATATGAGGGTCACATATGAAAGAATAAAATATCAGAACTGTATAGTGTGTACAGTGCAACAGCAAAGAGCTTTTTTACATTTTAGAAATGTCTGTGCCTGTGCATAAATACAATGTGCGATCAGTGCGTCAAGAGCAAACATACATGATTATTATAATGCATTTACTGTACGACTCCTGTACGCCACCGCAATCGTCTTTACCTTGATTGCAGTCTTCATCCATAAAAACTTTACTAGCGAGACTGGTTATCCAGTCCAGAAAGCGTTGTCTGTGTATCAACTTGGCCATACAGCTGTGGGATGTGTTTACAATTTGTTTAGTCTGTACTTCACACAGTGGGACATGTGAGGGCTCATGCATTTCAGAGACAATATGACAGAGCTTGTGTTTTAAAGTGAAACACACTGGAATGAATAATTCACTGAAAACGCAATGCAAGTCTCTGTTCTCTCTGCAATCTTTAATGTAATCAGCCATGTTTACTTTATAATAGCGCTGTTTTGGATGAATTGTTTGAATGCATTTGCTTACTGGATCATTGGACTGAAAATTTTCCTGGAGTTTAGCAGCTTAAAATGCCATAATCGCAACTAGAGAAGGGTTAGAATAGAAATTGTGCTTCAGTCATTTAGCATTAAATTATTTTATCGTATTAAGGATTGTACAATTAATTGCATGCGTTAAAGGTGCTGTAGGGAACTTTTGTAAAAAAATATATTTTTTACATATTAAACCTGTCATTATGTCCTGACAGTAGAATATGAGACAGATAATTTGTGAAAAAAATCAAGCTCCTCTGGCTCCTCCCAGTGGTCCTATTGCCATTTGCAGAAAGTCATGCGCTCCCGGTAAAAAACAACCAATCAGAGCTGCGGTCCATAACTTTGTTTGTGTTCAAAATGTAGAAAAATGAACATAATAAGCGAGTACACCATGAATCCATTTTCCAAACAGTGTTTATAGCTTGTCCTGAATCACTAGGGTACACCTATAATTAGAGTTTATATTCGGACTATTTTAGATTGCTTCGGGGGTACCGTGGCGGAGTAACCCAGTACCTTTGTGATTCTTCATAGACATAAACAGAGAGAAGTAGTTCTGGCTACAGTGTTCTTCCGCAAGACGCAAGCAGTTCTGTTTATTAACCGCTAGAGCGTCAAGTTCCCTACCGCAGCTTTAACGCGTTAACGTTGACAGCACTATTATATGTGTGTACATATATTAAAGTTGGTCGAGGCTTGATGACCATGGGAAAATATGGGTCCCATGGACAAACCTGTTACACCACTGGTGTAAATGACTGTGTCACAGTCAATAACATTTCACTAGCAAACACAAATCTGCAGCTCACTGTTATGTGTATTGTTACAACAGTAACCAGGAGGGGCAGAGCTCAGTGTGTGTGACAAGGTGGTGTATGCTGAGTTCTGATGCCCTCTAATGGTCATGCTCACCTCAAGGAAGCTCTTCTCTAAGGCAAGACGGATGCTGGTTTCGATGCTTGTCCGCTTCTTACGCCGCCGGTTCAGACTCTCACAGAGACCCGGAGACATTTCATTCTGACTCGACACCACACAGTCAGCAGACATGTTCTCTGAGGAAGAGCAGAGATGCTCATGAAAAAAAACCTACAGATGATCTCAAATAGACGTAGGAATGTGCAATATATATATATATTTTTTTTTTTTTTCTGGGATTTTGACAATAATTACAAGCGGCTCATATTTAGCTGGGTGTGTTTTTGTGCTGGTTTAGACCTGTTGGTGTCAGCTGACTCACAAAACTATGAGTATATCATATTATTACTTAAATTAAAGTGATAGTTCACCCCAAAATAAAAACAATTATGTTTATCTGCTTAAAAGCCCTGCATTTCAGCCCGAGCCCGACAGGCCCCGACTTATTTATGCCCCTAGGACCGGGCTTCGGGCCAATTTTCACGTTATAGCTCACATGCCGGGCCTTTTCCATCAGCACGACCCACGATTATACTTCACTTATATCCACTTATTGTAGTAGTAGCTATTATAGGCCTCTAAAGTAATGTAAATGTAAACAGCACGAGACCCTGCTGCCGCAACTGTCAAGACTGGCTCGCTCTGTGTTTAGTGTCCCGTCAGCAGCAGCAGCGAACGTGTCTTCAGCGCAGCGGGAAGAGTGATAGAAGAGAGGAGGATGGGGTTAAAACCAGTTAAAACCTTCCACTCTGGAGGCTACTCTTTTTCTCGACGATGCTCTTTAAGAGACTGTTGTAATTTTTCATTTGACTGGACTTTATTTTCGTTTAACTGTTGGAAACTAATGGAAAAAAGAATGGACATGTTCTGTGGTGCATTTTTGAGGTAAGATAACCTGCAAGTTTGTTTTTAATTAATTTAATTTGTTTAGATTACAGGCTATTTCTCATTTCGTTTGCGAGCGCTGTTGCAAGCCTGCCTCAGTATTTATTTTTTTTTATTTTATTTTACTCACTGTGGTTTAATAAATAAACATTTATTAAACTAACTGGCTGTGTGATATGCTTTAAGTGTTTTATATCTATGAATTTTATTGTAGCCAAGTAAAGTATTAGCGTTAATTTGAGAGGCTTAATTGATTAAATATGTTTTAGGCTACTTGCTGTCAGCTTGGCTGTTTAACGTTAATCATCATTTTTAAAAAAATGCTCCAAACATTTTTCTAAATTAACTTGATGAAGAACATAACACAAAACTGACCCATTTTTTAATTGTTGCAAATAGGGCAGGCTTCCGCTGTGTAATAAAATAAATAAATAAATAAAAACATGGGCTCGTGTCGGACTCGGGCGGATAATTCTGATGAGCTGTTGGACACGGGTCGGGCTAGGGCCTGAGCGTCTTGGGCCAGGGCCGGGCTCGGGCCTAGATTTGAGGCCCGTGCAGGGCTCTAATCTGCTTACTCCCAGGGCATCCAAGATGTAGGTGACTTTGTTTCGTCAGTAGAACACAGGTAGAGATTTTTTTTTCTTAAACCATTGCAGTTTGTCAGTCGTATAATATAAGTGGGATGGGAATCACAGCTTTGAGAGTCATAAAACATGCACCAACAAAACCAAATTAAACCCCATGGCTTGTGCATTAGCATTTTTAACCTTATTAGATGTATGCATGATCTTCTATGTCACAGTCTCAAGTTAGATGAAATTACCAATTTAGCAATCAAATTAAATTATTATCAGTCTTTGCTCTGCAAAAGCGACATAGAAGAGATTTAAATGCTGGACCAGCATTTAGATGCATTTACACTGACTGTTTAATGCAGCTCAGAGGTGTGTTGAACACATTTACACTGTGCGTTTACATGTTCATAAAAAATATTATGAGCAGGATTATTATACTTTAAAACTCAATCCATAAAAAAAATATATTACTTGAAATAAAAGAAATGTTAACAGATACAAATTTTAAAAAAGTCTGCTATTTGTCACCGCAACATCTCTTATTTTAGTTTAAATTTAGTTTAAAATAAACGTAAAATCAAAAACGAAAATAAAAATAAAAATAAAATAAAATCACAAAATTACTAAAACTTTACATAAAATAAAAAACGGACTTAGGACTGGTTAGGCAATGTGCTATTGAGTAAGGTGTGTTGACAAAAGGGTCCTGTAGAATTCCAATATTTTCAGCATTTATGCAGATTTCTACTTATCTACAAGTACAAAAGTACTAGTTAAAAAGTTCAAAAGAAGCATCGAGAAGACTAGAAGAGAAGCTGAAGTGAAGTGGACAAAGATGTTTGCAGTGACACAGAAAACACCAGTTTATTACTAAACAATTAAATGTCTCCTTGCATATTTTCGAACCAGCAGGCCATTCAGGGTTGAGCTAGACCCCACGGAATGAGCGTAAAATATGGAGAAATGCGCTCTCCGCTCACAAGCTCTGGACCCGGTTCCCCGATAATTTGAATAACTCTTAGCGCGCTAAGAAGACTCGAAAGATATATCTTACCAAAGTTGTTTATGTTCCTAAGTGAGTTCCCTGAAGTGTCCCTTAGGAAGCTTCTTAACACACTGCCTCATTCGTCCGACGTTATAAAAAAGCAAAATTCCGGCGCGTTAGCCTGGCAAGCGCAGATCTGAGAAGGTCCAGCAGCTCCATAATTGTCTCGAGTTGTCTCGGGAAGGATTTTTTTTTTTTTTTTATATATAGCCACGTCGGGCAAAATGTCAAAAGGGTTTAAGTTTTGCAAAAAAAAAAACTGAAATGGCTTCGCGGCTGGCGCCGTCTTTGATTCAATACAAGGACATGTTGGATCGATAGTTTGTCGTTTATTGGACAACACCATGCTTACCCATTTATAGATAGATTATCCATTTAGAGCTAAACTGTTTGCAAGATTTGTATTATCAAAAATGATTGCCAATTTGCTTTAATGACATTACGAAATAACCTAGGCTAATTACCACCATATTAGTTCTGATACCAAATAAAGTCAACTTCATAAATAGGCCTGTATCCATTGCGAACATATTTTATTATTAGTCTTAAAATGTCAATAACATAAAAAGATTGTTGAGGCTCAACATACAATAGTTTGACTTGTACTGCGCTGTGCTGATGGTTCTAAAGACAGCTGCACAGTGGCGGTGACTAGCGTCTTGAGCTCAAACAAAGCTAAGAAAGAGCTTACGAATGGTCCAGACCAACCTTACGAAAGTGTGACTTACAGAAGATATACTTAGAGTACAAATGTGTCGGGAATCGTGCCATAAGGTTAAGAGAGAGGTTAAGGAATGGGTTAAGAACTACTTAGCGAACGTTTTGGGGAACACAAAATAAAACTCAGGCCTTGTCCTCTCTCGTCCCTCACCGTCGTCGCTCCTCTTTTATATCCTTCCAATCTCCTCCGTGGGACGCGAGACCTGCGAGTGGAGCAGGTGTCGCTCATTTCCCAATCACTCCACCGACCTCGTTCCATTCCCACGGCCCCGCCAAACTCGTCACACATTCCAAACTCTGAATAATTTGTAATATATCCTTCCTAAATCTTCACATTGATCATCAACAGATCCCTGGAGCTGTGTGAAGTCCCCTCCTGCTTCAAACACTCAACCATCATCCTTGTACCCAAGAAACCAAAAATCACAGAACTTACGGACTACAGACCTGTTGCCTTAACATCTGTGGTCATGAAGTCATTTGAGAGACTGGTGTTGGCCTACTTGAAGGACATTACTGGACTCTTGCTGAAAATGCTTACAGAGCAAACAGGTCTGTGGATGATGCAGTCAATATGGGATTGCACTAGATCCTCCAACATCTGGACAAACCAGCTTTCTGACAGACAGGCAGCAGCTAGTGAGGCTGGGAAAAAAAATCACATCCAACACCTGCACCATCAGCACCGGAGCTCCTCAGGAGTGCGTTCTCTCCTCACTGCTCTTCTCCCTTTACACAAATGACTGCACCTCTAAAGACCCCTCTGTCAAGGTCCCGAAATTTGCAGATGACACCACAGTCATCGTTCTCATCCAAGATGGAGACAAGTCTGCTTACAGATGAGAGGTTGAGCAGCTGATTGTCTGGTGCAGTCACAACAACCTGGAGCTGAAAAAGCTCAAAACTGTGGAGATGATAGTGGACTTCAGGAGAAACTCCCCTGCTCTCCCCCACTCACCAGTATGGACAGCACAGTGGCTGCAGTGGAGTCATTCAGGTTCCTGGTCACAACCATCTTTCAGGACCTGAAGTGGGACATTCACATTGACTCCATTGTGAAAAAGGCCCAGTAGAGGCTGTACTTCCTTCGTCAGCTGAAAAAGTTGCCAACCTGCCACAGACACAGATAACACTGTTTTACTCAGCTATTACGGAGTCTGTTCTGTGCTCTTCTATAACTGTCTGGTTTTGGTCAGCCAGCAAATCAGATTTATGAAGAATGCAAAGGACTTTTAGGACAGCAGAAAAGATCATTGGTGTGCACCTGCCCAGTCTTCAGGACGTGTACAACTCCAGAGTGAAGAAACGGGCAGGTAACATCATCAAAGACCCCTCTCACCCTGGACACAACCTGTTTGCACTTCTCCCTTCAGGCAGACGCTACAGATCTCTGGGCACTTGAACATCCAGACAAAGTTTTTTCTCCCCATGTCATCTCCAGCTTAAACAGCTAGCATATGAACCATTACCTGTGTTCTGTAATTCTGTGTTCTGTAATTCATTTCTGTAAATCATTCAATCAATCAATCAATCACCTTTATTTATATAGTGCTTTAAACAAAATACATTGCGCCAAAGCACTGAACAACATTCATTTGGAAAAACAGTGTCTCAATAATGCAAAATGATAGTTAAAGGCAGTTCATCATTGAATTCAGTTATGTAATCTCTGTTCAGTTGAAATAGTGTCTGTTTTAATTTGCAATCAAGTCAACGATATCGCTGTAGATGAAGTGACCCCAACTAAGCAAGCCAGAGGCGACAGCGGCAAGGAACCGAAACTCCATCGGTGACAGAATGGAGAAAAAAAAACCTTGGGAGAAACCAGGCTCAGTTGGGGGGCCAGTTCTCCTCTGACCAGACGAAACCAGTAGTTCAATTCCAGGCTGCAGCAAAGTCAGATTGTGCAGAAGAATCATCTGTTTCCTGTGGTCTTGTCCTGGTGCTCCTCTGAGACAAGGTCTTTACAGGGCATCTGTATCTGGGGCTCTAGTTGTCCTGGTCTCCGCTGTCTTTCAGGGCAGTAGAGGTCCTTTCTAGGTGCTGATCCACCATCTGGTCTGGATACGTACTGGATCCGGGTGACTGCAGTGACCCTCTGATCTGGACACAGACTGGATCTGGTGGCCACCGTGACCTCGGAACAAGAGAGAAACAGACAAATATTAGCGTAGATGCCATTCTTCTAATGATGTAGAAAGTACGGTGTTATGTGAAGTGTTCCGGTTCCAGTTTACCTAATTAATGCAGCCTAAAAATCCTTTAACGGATTTGGATATTAAAAGCATATTAGTATGTTATGTGTATGCCAGGTTAAAGAGATGGGTCTTTAATCTAGATTTAAACTGCAAGAGTGTGTCTGCCTCCCGAACAATGTTAGGTAGGTTATTCCAGAGTTTAGGCGCCAAATAGGAAAAGGATCTGCCGCCCGCAGTTGATTTTGATATTCTAGGTATTATCAAATTGCCTGAGTTTTGAGAACGTAGCTGACGTAGAGGAGTATAATGTAAAAGGAGCTCATTCAAATACTGAGGTGCTAAACCATTCAGGGCTTTATAAGTAATAAGCAATATTTTAAAATCTATACGATGTTTGATAGGGAGCCAGTGCAGTGTGGACAGGACCGGGCTAATATGGTCATACTTCCTGGTTCTAGTAAGAACTCTTGCTGCTGCATTTTGGACTAGCTGTAGTTTGTTTACCAAGCGTGCAGAACAACCACCCAATAAAGCATTACAATAGTCTAACCTTGAAGTCATAAATGCATGGATTAACATTTCTGCATTTGACATTGAGAGCATAGGCCGTAATTTAGATATATTTTTGAGATGGAAAAATGCAGTTTTACAAATGCTAGAAACTTGGCTTTCTAAGGAAAGATTGCGATCAAGTAGCACACCTAGGTTCCTGACTGATGACGAAGAATTGACAGAGCAACCATCAAGTCTTAGACAGTGTTCTAGGTTATTACAAGTAGAGTTTTTAGGCCCTATGATTAACACCTCTGTTTTTTCTGAATTTAGCAGTAAGAAATTACTCGTCATCCAATTTTTTATATCGACTATGCATTCCATTAGTTTTTCAAATTGGTGTGTTTCACCGGGCTGCGAGGAAATATAGAGCTGCGTATCATCAGCATAACAGTGAAAGCTAACACCATGTTTCCTGATGATATCTCCCAAGGGTAACATATAAAGCGTGAAGAGTAGCGGCCCTAGAACTGAGCCTTGAGGTACTCCATACTGCACTTGTGATCGATATGATACATCTTCATTCACTGCTACGAACTGATGGCGGTCATATAAGTACGATTTAAACCATGCTAATGCACTTCCACTGATGCCAACAAAGTGTTCAAGTCTATGCAAAAGAATGTTGTGGTCAATTGTGTCAAACGCAGCACTAAGATCCAATAAAACTAATAGAGAGATACACCCACGATCAGATGATAAGAGCAGATCATTTGTAACTTTAAGGAGAGCAGTCTCAGTACTATGATACGGTCTAAATCCTGACTGGAAATCCTCACATATACCATTTTTCTCTAAGAAGGAATATAATTGTGAGGATACCACCTTTTCTAGTATCTTGGACAGAAAAGGGAGATTCGAGATTGGTCTATAATTAAATAGTTCTCTGGGGTCAAGTTGTGGCTTTTTTATGAGAGGCTTAATAACAGCCAGTTTGAAGGTTTTGGGGACATATCCTAATGACAATGAGGAATTAATAATAGTCAGAAGAGGACCTATGACTTCTGGAAGCACCTCTTTTAAGAGCTTAGATGGTATAGGGTCTAACATACATGTTGTAAGTTTAGATGATTTAACAAGTTTATACAATTCTTCCTCTCCTATAGTAGAGAATGAGTGGAACTGTTCCTCAGGGGGTCTATAGTGCACTGTCTGATGCGAAACTGTAGCTGACGGCTGAATGGTTGCAATTTTATCTCTAATAGTATCGATTTTAGAAGTAAAGTAGTTCATAAAGTCATTACTGCTGTGGTGTTGGGAAATGTCAACACTTGTTGAGGCTTTATTTTTCGTTAATTTAGCCACTGTATTGAAAAAATACCTGGGGTTATGTTTGTTTTCTTCTAAAAGAGAAGAAAAGTAATCAGATCTAGCAGTTTTTAATGCTTTTCTGTAGGATATGCTACTTTCCCGCCAAGCAATACGAAATACCTCTAGTTTTGTTTTCCTCCAGCTGCGCTCCATTTTTCGGGCTGCTCTCTTTAGGGTGCGAGTATGCTCATTATACCATGGTGTCAAACTGTTTTCCTTAACCTTTCTTAAGCGTAAAGGAGCAACTGTATTTAAAGTGCTAGAAAAGAGAGAGTCCATAGTTTCTGTTACATCATCAAGTTGTTCTGAGGTTTTGGATATGCTAAGGAATTCGGATACATCAGGAAGATAACTTAAAAAGCAGTCTTTTGTGGTAGAAGTGATGGTTCTTCGATACTTGTAACAAGAAGTAGAATTTACAATTTTGGCTATATGAAGTTTACACAGAACTAAATAATGATCTGAGATATCATCGCTTGGCTGAATAATTTCAACACTATCAACATCAATTCCATGTGACAGTATTAAATCTAGAGTATGATTTCGACAATGAGTAGGTCCTGAAACGTGTTGTCTGACACCAATAGAGTTCAGAATGTCTATAAATGCTGATCCCAATGCATCTTTTTCATTATCGACATGGATATTAAAATCACCAACTATTAAGACTTTATCTGCAGCCAGAACTAACTCGGATGTAAAATCACCAAACTCTTTAATAAAGTCTGTATGGTGCCCTGGTGGCCTGTATACAGTAGCCAGTACAAACATAACAGGGGATTTATCATTAACATTGGTTTCTCTGGATAATGTTATATGAAGCACCATTACTTCAAACGAGTTATACTTGAAGCCTGCCCTCTGAGAAATCCTGAAAACGTCGTTATAAATTGAAGCAACTCCTCCCCCTTTGCCTTTTAGACGCGGCTCGTGTTTATAACAATAATCTTGGGGGGTGGACTCATTTAAAATAATGTAATCATCAGGTTTTAGCCAGGTTTCTGTCAAGCAGAGCACATCTATATTATGATCAGTTATCATATTATTTACAAAAAGTGTTTTCGTAGAAATGGATCTGATATTCAGTAAGCCAATCTTTATCATTTGTTTATCCATATTGCATTTGTTTTTTATTTGTTGAACCTCAATTAAATTGTTAACCTTAACTTGGTTTGGACGTTTTTTGTATTTTCTAGTTCGTGGAACAGACACAGTCTCTATAGTGTGATATCTAGGTGAAAGAGTCTCTATGTGCTGAGAATTAACTGACCTCTGTGACGGGAGGCAGCTAGCAGACGGTCGGTTTAGCCAGTCTGTCTGCTTCCTGACCTGGGCCCCAGTTAGTCAAGTATAAACACTAAGACTATTTGCCATATTTCTAGACAGAAGAGTGGCGCCACCCCAGGAGGGATGAAGACCATCTCTTTTAAACAGGTCAGGTCTGCCCCAAAAGCTCGTCCAATTGTCTATGAAATCTATGTTATTCTGTGGGCACCACTTAGACATCCAGCCATTGAGTGATGACAATCTGCTATGCATCTCGTCACCACGGTAAGCAGGGAGGGGACCAGAGCATATTACAGTGTCTGACATCGTGCTTGCAAGTTCACACACCTCTTTAAAGTTATTTTTAGTGATCTCCGACTGGCGAAGTCGAACATCATTAGCGCCGGCATGAATAACAATCTTACTGTATTTACGTTTATCATTAGCCAGCACTTTTAAATTTGCCAAGATGTCAGGCGCTCTGGCTCCCGGTAAACATTTGACTATGGTGGCTGGTGTCTCTATATTCACGTTCCGTACAATAGAATCACCAATAACTAGAGCACTTTCATCAGGTTTCTCAGTGGGTGCATCACTGAGTGGGGAGAACCTGTTTAATGTTTTGATCGGAACAGAAGAGCGGTGTTTTGACCCACGACTACGCTGCCTGACCGTCACCCAGTTGCCCTGCTGCAGGGGCTCTGCTGGAACCGGACAATGTACAGGAATCCCTGAGCTAGACGCATCCAAAGCCATATCTAGAGCCCTAACATTCTTACTGTCCTCAATTAAAGTTTGGATGCGTGTCTCTAATTCTGAAATCTTCTCTGTCAGCCTAACTGTTTCCCTGCATTTATCACATGTGAATCCCTCATCAGCGACAGAGATAGATAAACTGTACATGTGGCAAGAGGTGCAAATAACAATTGTAGGAGAAGCCATTACTCACCGTGCTTGATGAAATATTCTTACTGCGGTTGTTTGATGAACTTGTGGAAAACTGCAGCGTGAGAGAGGAGAGGAGAGGAGAAAAGAAAACGCTAATGACAAGCTAACGAGTGCTCCAATGACCCAAAACTTACCACCAAGGCAACAAAAGGAGTGGCTCGAGAAGAAGTACATTAAAGTCATAGAGTGCCTAGCCAGTCTCAAGACCTCAATCCAATAGAAAATCTATGGAGGGAGCTAAAACATCACGATGCCAAATGACAGCCAAGAAACCTTAAGGATTTAGAGATGATCTGTAAAGAGGATTGGATAAAAATCCGTCCTAGGATGTGTTTAAACCTGGTGACCATAGACTGTATAAAAACATGGACGTAGTGTCCGTGACTCCTGAAGAGCGTTTTTGAAGGTTAAAGTGTGCAGAGCGGGCCATCGGCATCTTGGCAGCCCGTCACCGTGCGACTCTCCCGGAAAAGTCAAAAAGTGGCCACACCCTTAATTATTCAGAACTTTAAGGCTTAAAATAATTTAAACAGATGAGTTATAAAATTAAATTCACCCCCCTCACAGCTGTCATGAAGGGCAAAATTAGCTAAAAATCAAAAAAAAATTTGAACCAGGCTGTAAACATGTTTTTTTCTGCTGTAAAGTTGGGCATTTTAACATATGGGATTGACTCCCTTATGCAGCTAGCCTTAAGCGGCCAATCGAGGAATTGCAGTTTTAGTCACTTCCTTGTTGGCTTCACGAGAGAGATTGGGAGGTTGCCGCTCGCTGGTGACCAACTACAAAAAACATTTTACCTCTGTGCTTGCCAACAAGGGTTTCTGCAAGGGGATCAAAAACTTATTTCACTCACTGAAATGCAAATACATTTCTAACCTTTATATAATGAGTTCTTCTGGATTTGTTTGGTATTTTGTCTCTATATGTTAAAATAAACTTACCATAAAAATGACAGACCCTTAATTTCTTGTATTATTATTATTATTATTATTATTATTAATGTTGAAATGAGCTGAGAATATTTTTCCAGGTTTTTGGGGGATAAATTGAAAGAACAGCATTGTTTGTTACATTTGTTACATTTACATTTATTTGTTACATTTATATTATTTACATCAAGCTTTTGAATGGTATATTATCAGTATCAGAATGAGCTTTACTGCCAGATATGTTTACACATTTCATTTACAGTTCATTTTAATGATCTGTTTGTAAATGAAGATCACCGCAGACCAAGGCTGCAGACAGCACATCTTGTTTGTTATCTTTAAGTTTTGTTATTATGTCTGTATACCAAAAAGTAGACCCTTTACAGGTTTGATTGATGTATTGCTCTTATCTGCATGATAAATCTTCTGTTTTTAATTGTGAGTGCTTTTGCGGATTATATCTTACTCCAAAGGGATTTTTGTTTTTGCCTCAGCTGTTCGATCAAAATGTGCAGAGCAGTGGGGCGCGAGGACTGAGTTGAGAACCGCTGATATAAAGGGTAACCTTGGTCAGTTTAAATAGACCTTAGTATAACGATCCAATCTACTGTTAAGCCAAGGATGTTTTTGCTCATGTGAAGAGGATCTTTTCCGTCTATATGTGAATGCTTGTAAAGTACACGCAAGTATTAAGGTTAACCATTAATCGCTTAATTGATCGTTAATTTAAACAACGATCAATCATGGAAAAAGATAGAAAATTTACATCCCTATCATACACAATACATATCTTACAGCTCTAGATATATATGAATGAATAAAGACTATTTGATCACTGCCTCATTTTATGGTAATTTAGCATTCTGCTAAACGTCTCAATCTTAAGAAACTCATACGGCAGAGGCTGGTTTCATTCTTGAGTGTCTCACCTGCATCGCTGAGCCATTTCTCTAGCAGAGGTTTGAGTTTGCACATGTTCTTGAAGCTCAGGTTCAAGGCCTCAAATCTGGAAATTGTGGTCTGGCTGAAGTCATTTCCATAGAGTTTCCCCATCGCCAACCCCACGTCACCCTGAGACACAGAATTATACGTCAGTGTTACAAATGACCACTCAATTATGAACACCGATGACACAGCTCACCTGAGTGAAGCCCAGCTTGATGCGCCTTTGTTTGAAAGTCTTTGCAAACTGTTCAAGCTCCTCGAGGTCACTGGCCTCCTCTACACACGGTGCATCCATGTGCTTTGGAGTGGCCACCGCTGGAGCCGGCATGGCGGCAATTTTTCTTGTTGGTGTGGCCGCCTGTGAAATCAGATCAACTGCATTAATACAGATAATCTCAATTAACATGGACCACATCAGTAGAAGAACATCAGAGAAGGGAATTAATTATTTTATTTCATTTTTATTTCTCATATCTCATTTTAATGGGATTAAATAACATTTAAGCAATCAAAAAGTATGTCTAATTAATTGAAATCATTAAACTTTTACAATAACAATATATTTTTTTAAAGTTTAACAAAGACCACATTTTTTGTTCCCTATGAAATTGTTTTTATGTTTTCCAAATTCCATGCTAATAATTAATTTATACACAAATTCTGCTTTAATTTTTCTGCACTCTGTGGGATTGAATTAAGTTATAGTAATCAAAAAGCATGTTTAATTAATTAAAATCATTAAAATTACAAAATTTTGAAAACAGGTAAATTTGTAGGGCCCTATGAAATGCATTTTATTTTTTACCAAACTGTGTTTTTTCCTTTTTCTGGATTCCGCTTTAATGGTAATGTCTAATCAATTGAATTCATAAATCAACTGAAACTGGCCAAAGAAGTTCAAAATCACTCTCGAGCCGAGCTGGTGGAATGATCTCCCAATCTCAATTCGTACAGCTGAGTCTTTACTAAAACATCAAAAAGACTCATATTTTTTGCGAGCACTTAACCAACTAATACTAGCACTTTTCCTTTTCTTGTCTTTCATATTTAAAAACAAAAACACCTTGGCTATGCGTTCGGTAGTAGACTAACTGAGACTTGTCATGGCACTTGTATGCTGCTGTTGTTCTCTTGTTGACCTGACTGCTTCTATTGTTCTCATTTGTAAGTCGCTTTGGATAAAAGAGTCTGCTAAATGATTAAATGTAATGTAAATGTAATGTGTGTGTGTGTATATATATATATATATATATATATATTCAGGTCCGGTGACTGTGGAGGCCAGGTCATCTGGCGCAGCACCCCATCACTCTCCTTCTTGGTCAAATAGCCCTTGATGCCTTCAGTGTGACTCTACAATTTTCATAGTCATGAAAATAAAGAAAACTCTTTGAATGAGAAGGTGTGTCCAAACTTTTGGTCTGTACTGTATATTATATATATATATATATATATATATATATATATATATATATATATATATATATATATATATATATAAATAATAACTCCTGTAGTACGAGGCAACAATATATTTTTTTAAATCTTGATTAAAATCACATGATTATCATGATTATGCACAAAATTCAATAATGTATTCAAAAGTAGTGTATTGTGCATTTTTTTTCTTTTACAAGTACTGCTTTATGAACAAAAGTGCAATAACATTTGGTTTGCAAACACTTTAACCAAATAAGGTGCTTTTTTACAACAGCATTCCTTTTTATATTGTAGCAATTAAAATATTTGTTGTAAGTCTCAACTTATAACATTAATGCAATCAAATTAAATTAAAACAAGCTATTTGCCATTGCCAGACCTGCACGACTGTGGGACCCATCGCAACCTAACACTTGATGGGCGAGTGTGGGTGGGTAGAAACTCACGTAAGCGGGATGCGGGAGAATAAGGGTGTACACTCACACTAGGCGTTTTGAGCCAGAGTGCTTGACCCCCAAAGTCTGGTTTGATTAGTGTGATTGCTCCATGCCATGTGCAGGCGCAGCTTGTTTAGCCGTCCATTGCTCAGTTGGAGGAGGTGGGCCAGAGCAAAGTTTAGTTATATATAGATATGAGTGTGAACGCGAGCGCTAACTGCACCAGAGCGCAGAACCTGTTAGAGGGCCGTATCCCAATGTCCCAATCACCACAAAGTTAACAAAACAATGTACTCCACTGTAACTTCCTATTTCCCACTTATGCTAGTCATGATTATGAGCACATTGCATTATTTTTGTTAAAAATAACAGTGGACAGTGTTTTTTAATGTTAATGCTTTATCCAAAATAATTTTATTGGGAGCATTCATGTGAGATGCCTGATGAAACCCCTCTCAAGCCAGTACTGATCAACAAGCCTCCCTTCCTGTGACTTGTGGTTTGTCTGTATGTGAATTCAGAGCCAGTTAGCAACAGTCTTTCATAATAATACAAAACTGCATTAATGCACAATAAAATAATTGTTCCTGTTAATCACTTAATGCGTTAACGCGATAATGTGTTAACTTGCCCCGCTCTAGTAAAGTGACAGTGTGAACAGAATATGGCTGAGGTTTGATCAGTGTTGGGACCTGTGTGGTGAGGGTGATGCTGGTCTGAGTTGGGAGGAGGTTAGCTTGACTTTGAGGTAGTTGAGTCAGGAGATTTTGAGCTTGCAGGAGACCTAAGACAGACACAGACAAGTTAGAATTGCTGATGAGGAACAGCAGCATCACAACATGGTGGAAACACTCTTACCGGTCTGACCCTGAGGTGAAGGTGATATGATGAACTGCGGCTGAATCTGAGGACTGATGGAGTGGCCTGGCTGAACCAACACAAACTGCTGCAGGTTCAAACCCTGAGGCTGCAGCTGCTGCAGGATGACAGAAATACAGAGATTTACACAGGGCACAGAACAGTTTCACAGTATTTACTGTTAATATTGTTGTGGAACTGCCATCTAGCGGTGGACACTTTGGGAACCTGCGGAGAATGTGTAAAGCAGGAAGTCAACAGCTGAACACATGGCTGATGTATTTTTTTTTAGATGGGGTGCTTTTTTTGGGTAGTCCTCAATCCTTGCTTTAAAGAGTTTTGAAGAGCAACAGTTTGTTTTTCTATTTGTTTTGGGTGATATATATATTTTTATATTAATGTGTAAAGTAGATAAGATTTTGTCATTTATTAGCATAGCATGTTATCTTAAAGGGGTCATATGATGTGATTTCTGTTTTTCCTTTTTTTAGTGCGTTATGTAGCTATTTGTGTATGTATATGATCTACAGAGTTACAAAGCTCAAAGTCTCCCACAAAAGGATTTATTTGATCTAAAAGAGAAGGCTGATCCAGACTGGGTTAAAACACATTCAAACACGTCCCCATGTCTACGTCACGATATAGAAATATTTGCGTAATGCTAAGAAAGGCGGCGTGATTTCAGGAACACCCATAGTGTTAGATGATGCAGCCATGTCAGGGAGACGCTGTGTGTTTCTGTGCAAAAGCACTTTATTTGGCCTTCTGGAAGTTGATGCAAAGAGGAATCATTGGTTAAGATTTGTTTACAACAGAACAGCACAACCCAGTTGTTTGAAAGTGTTACACATTTTATGGCAGACAGTTTTATGAACTTAAGAGAGTACAAGGCTGGCTGAGCACAAAGGCTATTTATAAAAAAAAAAAAAAAAAGTTTTTTTTTTTTTTTTTTTTTAATTTGCCAGTTCCGACTTTGCTATGATGATCTGCCACTTCTGATTCCGTGACTGTAAGTGTGTTTTTGTAACAGTTTAAGTGTACTGACTGTTCAAATACGGAGTTTTGTGCAGTGTAGAGCAATGCATCATGTGTGTGTGTGTGTGTTTGTGTGTGTGTGTGTGTGTGTGTGTGTGAGAGAGGGGAACAGGGTTATATCACAGCCTGTCAGAAATCATAGCACCTCAGTTGTCTTAACCGTGGCTTGTGTACTGCATCACCACAGTGTCTGTCACGCGACTATGTTGCCCTTTCAGGCTTGAACTGATGGTTAAACTAATGACATTATTAACTGTCTTTATATTTACTTAGAAAGTCAAAGCTCACGATAATTGTAAGCGGCTTTATATTTCCGACCTGTGCTTGTGGGGTTCGGCAAATCACAATGCAATGGGTCAGCTGGCCAATCAGAGCAGACTGCGCTTATTGGAATGAGGGGCTTTGTTAAAAACGACACGTTTGAGATAGGCGGGGCATAGAGGACCTACAATAATTTAGAGAATTTAAAAAATCATGTTCTTTTTGTTTTTGCAAATGTTTGTACAATTAACTGCATTCTTGTAACCTGTATATCATAATTTGTGTTATTCAAACAAGTTTAGTCATAAGACTAATTAGATAACTGTATTTTTTTCACTTTGGTCTATTCATCAAAGCTGCAATAAATGTTGGAGTTGAAGGTTTAATTTCTCTACTTTACAATGGATTGATTTTAACTTCCTGTCAAACTTCGGAAAGGTTAAAGGGGTCATATGATGTTGCTAAAAATAATATTTTGTGTATTTGGTTTAATGCAATGTGTTTACGTGGTTAAAGGTTTAAAAAAAAACACAATTTTCCTTATAATGTACACTATTGTTTCTCCTCTATGCCTTGTCTTTATGAAATGCATCGAAAAGCTCATTGTTCTAAAAAAGCGAGGTGTGCTCTGATTGGACTCAGTCAATCTGCTCTGCTCGTGCACATCCCATCATTGGTTCTCTTTTAGCAGTTCAGTCGATGTACTGTTAGAAGTACAAACTATTCATTTCGAATTTGGTGAACTGGTCTGACCGATACACTAAGATCATCAAGTTAAACAGAACGATTCGTTAGTGATCTAGACATCACAAGACGAGACAAAACTAATACAAACCATCACAAAGGAGGCATTTATTGAATCCAGTGGGGACACTCTACACTGCTCAAAACTAACATATGAATCATCATTGGCAAATTATTTTTAAATATAAAAAACATACTTGCAGGCTGTGAGTCAGAAGTGACAGACTGTCCCTACAAAGTTGGAATTGTCCAACTTTGTAGAAACAGCCTTTGTGGTTCAGGAAACAGTCATCCTCCATTAAATGCACAGAACACATCTGAATGTTTGGGTTGAACTGTTCTGAAACATTGTTGTTAATACAACTTAACCACTGATTTCTAGTTGTTTCCTCTTTTGGAAGGCCATACAAAGTAGTCATACAAAGTATGTCTGTCTATGTGTGCAATATTGCACATTTTCAACTGATGAAGTCTGTATGACTACATGTTAATTGTTTCTGCAATTTCCGGAGCATGCTCCCAAGAATTTCACTCACCAAGGCACATGTGCAGTGGTGATGTGACAATAAAAGTGACTTGACGGTGTCTCCACAACATGGCGGCAGCGAGAATAAAAATAAGAATAAAAGTTAAACCTTCTTTCTTTGTGTGAACTTGGGCAGTGTTAAGCAAATCTTCACACATCGTGACATACACATGTGGGGCCATGTTAGAATGAACCATTTTAGGAGGCCGTAATTTAACTTTTATAAAGAATATCTCTTTGGATTTGAGACTTTAGTCTTTGCAACTTTACAGATCTTTAAGAGTTTAAGAGTGGAGGATAAACCCAACAAATCTGGTAATGCTTTGTCAGTCAGTTCTAGGGGAACCTCTTCAAGATCTTCGACCAGTAATGCAGAAGCAAGTGCTGTGGCTGAAGCGGCACGAGCATGTGCATCAATTACAAAGAGAGCTGGCCATGAAAAAAAAAAAAAAAAAAAGATTAGAAAGCAGAGAAAGCAACATTGGAGGGTACACTGGAAGCATTACAAGCAAAAAAGGAGGTGGCAGCTGTGCATGCTGATGCTGAGATTCTATCACGGTGATTACAAAAGCACTTCAGACATACCCCTAAGCATCCAAGAGCAAACAAATGAGTATGTTGAGGTACAAAGCAAACGTCTTGCGTACCCCATCATTTCCCCAAAAAGAGAAGTTAACAGAAAACTAATAAGAAACTAATAATATCTCTATTTTTTATAAAAGCTCCCGAAAAAAAAAAACACTATTATATTTTTATGACAAAGGCTACGTGGAGCTAAACTCTCGAGACGAGACTTATGAAAGATAAAATATATTACTACATGATTGTGATAGAGAATAAGAAGCTGACGTCTGATTTCTTCAAGCGGTCACAGTTTACCATGTTTACTATAGCAACTTTAATACTTAGCGTGCATAGTCTTTTGCATCGCTTATAAATATTTCTTTCTTTTATGGTGATTATAATCCACATCGGATCAGATCAAATTATTTCAAACACTCGCTGCTGACCAGGGCTGTCAACGAATATAGTTTAAAATAGTTAAAAAAAATAATTTCGAAGGTGAAAATTAATATGCGAATAAAAAAAAATGTGAAAAAAAAAACGCCCGTGGTAGTAGAGGCGTGGCTGTCTGCTTTGCGAACATCAGCGTGCGTGAGGGACAGGTCACAGGAGTCGCACAGTCTGGCACAGCATCACTGCTGAAAGTTAAAGCGTCTTCATGGAAGCAGAGAAAGCGAGGTAAAATTATTGACCCACAAGATAAAGTTGTATGCAAGCTATTTAAGATACAGTTAGCATACCATTCGACCACAAGCAACATGAGGTCACATCTAAAAAATATGCACCCAAATGAGCATGGCATAATGTGTGGAACTCCAGCTAAACAGTAACGTCTTGACACATAATGTTACTTTGCATCGCCTACCACAAGCTCTGTGTCTGCAACACGACAAGAGGCCATAACGGATAAATTAATTTCATTCATTTGTAAGGACATTAGACCGATCAGTGTCGTGGATGGGCCAGGCTTCAGGGAATTCTGTCAAGCAATGGAACTGAGGTTTGATTATTTATCGTTTTATGTCAAGGAAAAGTTCCATGTTTACCACAGCACAGCTCGCTCGGAGAATTCACTGTTAATTTTATATGCTTTAAAAATTTAATTAATATTAATAATATTTTTTACTATTATAGATGTGTTTATTATAGATGTGTACAATACTAGATGTGTTTCCCCCCAAAACGCTATAAACCTATCCTTTTTTTTTCATTTTTTTCACACCTATCCGTTTTGTCATTTTTAAAACGTCTTTTGTCATTTATTTTTCGTGTTTGCATTAATGAGGAAAAAACAATGTTATGTGACTCTGAAAGCGGCACTAAAAGACTTTCAAACTCTCACAGAGACCTCAAACAGAAAGCACAAAGCCTTTCTTTAAAGCGAATTTTGTTTTGTTTTACTTGTATCTTAATTGTAATCCAAGTTTCATTAACCAATTTAGGTTCAATCTCGATTGTGTAGGCTATTTTTGTAATATTTAAGTGTAAAATATTAGGCTGTGTATACCAACGTGGATCAATTATTAATGTAACATTTGATCTGTCTTTTGTAGGCATAGCTGATGGTGCACCAAAGAAAAAAAAAGCCTAGGACTGACTTCAAAGAATGGGAGGAGGAATCGGATACTATAATTCTGGAAGAAGTACAGAAGTATTCCTCTACAAACTTCCGTATAGACAGATCAGCAGAGGAAAATCTATTTTCATTTTGGGAGAAACAAGGCCAGTCATTCTCACTACAGCACCTTGCCAAGAGAATTCTATGCATTCCAGCAACAAGTGCTGCGAGCGGGCGCTCATTCAGTGCAGCAGGGCGCATTATAGAGGCCAGGTAATCTCGTCTGAATCCTGACACTGTAGATGCTATTTTATTCCTGCATAATGCCAAGAAAAATTCAAACTAGACATAAGGTAAGGCTTATTAAACCAATTAGCCTATGTTATCTAGGCTACACATAGCCCATGTTTAACAAACTTTTGAGTTCGGTCAGCTGATAATTTTACGTTCATATCGGTTTAGCCTATTCTATCCTAGACATTTTGTGCGTTAGTTATTTGGCCTCACTTTTACGTTCCGAGGCTTAAGGCTATTTTGCCAGAATTTCTTTGTCGCAACTGTGATGGCATAGTATTTCATTGATGCTTCAAGTTTGTGGGGATGATCCTAAGTCCATGCTATTTGGTCACAGACTTGTCATAAAGGCAATTTAGCCTGGTCAGACTCAAAGAGGGATAGCATATTTATTTTTCTAATTTAAGTTTCTGGGGGTGACTGAGCCTATAAGGCTTAGTTACTAGGGGTGTGACGGTTAGTATATAACCGTGAGACCGGCGGTTATAGTTGAACACCGTCGTCAGAACTCTATAACCGGCAAAACCGAGTCATTAAAATATTTTTTACAAACATTTTTTATCAAAAATTATTTTCATTTTTTAGATAGGATCATAAGATCCGCAATATATCGGGAAACATGGTTTTTACCACTTAATGAAGTTTTGTAAATCGTCAGACATATTTACCACTTCATTAAATTTTGCTTTGTAGAAAACCTTTCTTAAAAACGAATTTCGTTTTGTACAATTTTATCTTAATTTTAATAAATGTTTCATCAACCAATTGCATGTATTTTAATAAATAAAAAGCAAATATAGCAGACAATGATAACTGTGACATGGAAGCACCAGCACGCCGCGTTCACTTGCACTGCACTGTGAACTAGAGCGCATCTCATCGTAAATGAAACTCAGCGTAGGCCTATGCCTCATACATTAGCATTAAATATCTTTGCTGCATCCTTTCTAGAACAGACGGGTGCGGCTTTGAAATTTGCTCAAAAAACTGTGGCGCTGATGATGAGTTTTGTGACACATCTCCTTAATAAACGGAGGTCTGAAATCTCTGCCCCTTTACCGATCAGAGCGCGCGCTGACACGGAGTTAACCCGCTATCTCCAAGAACAACCAACTGACTCTACGACAGATCCACTAGCATACCACTCCCCCCCCCCCCCCGACGGTTATGTTATGAACCGTAACATTTGACTCACGTCATAACCGTCATCACCAATTCTGAAACCGGCACACCCCTATTAGTTACGATATGACGTTTTTATGACGTTTGCCAAAACATGCGACTATAGCCTATGCCTACATTAAGATATTTATTTTTATATTTTTTTACTGCCTGTTGTTTCTTTTGGCATATAAAATATAGAGATATCAATAAAGGTTCATCTGTGGCGCAGAATTTTTTTTTTTTTTCAGATTTCTACAAGCTCAATAACATTTACAGCAAAAAATAAATTAAATAAAAATAGTCGCAAAACTGTGCCTATTAGATGAAAAGGCAAGCAGGTAAGTTTTTGGGGTTGTTATGGACAACTACAAATGTGAACATTATTAGCCTATAATGTAAATGACTTGTTATTTTATTCGAGCTTTCTTTCTATTTGCTAAAAAAATTTGTGAAATAGGCATTTAGTAGAAGGCTAAATAGCAGCAATGTTGAAATGATGTGCCAAAATGCGTTTTCTATTAGGCTACAATGAAAATATAGTACAATACTTTGCGTTTAATTTAGGCTATTTATTTATTTTTGTCCCTGTGTGCTGATCGGAGACGGAGTTCACTGCTGATATTCTGAGAGCTTTCTAGTCTCGCGGCTGTCATCAGCAGCGTTTTGCATCGCCCAATCAGCGGATGGCGGGTGGGTGTGGTTTTGAAAATTGGTCAAAAACGCTGGTGCGGATGGATGGCGGATGGATGATAAGTTTTGTGATGCGGTTTCGAACTAAATAATAGCCCATCCACGCATCAGTCACGTACGGGAACACAGGAGATGGAAGATCCAAGTGCAGTGTGGTTTTATTAAGGGTAATCCAAATCAGGGTCTAAAACAAGCCGGGGACGTAACCAACATAATCCAAACAGAAACAAACAAACAAACAAACAGGAACAGGAACTCAAGGACTAGGAAACGCGAGGAAACTAGGTGACGGAAAGTTAGGACTCTGTGACAAGAACAGAAACAGAACAGTTTAAATAGGCAGGATAAAGACTGTGAAAGTGAAGACATCTGAGTGCAATTAACAGGTGTGCATTTACTGTGAAGAAGGGACAAGGCTTTGTGGGAATTGTAGTGCCTGCGGTGAGGTGCCTATGGGGAAGGGAGACTACTAGTGGACACCCAGGGAAACAGAGACCAGACAGCGTGGCATTACCCCCTCCTCCACGGAGCAGCTACCAGATGTTCCACCCGAAACCAAGAAGAGACCAAGGAACACAGTGACCAGGAGGGAGGTGGAGCGGAGGGCCAGATAAAAATGGGGAAACAGAGACAAGAAGTGCAAAACAAAAACAGGGAGCCCAGGAGGGAGGTGGACCGGTGGAGGATCAGGGGGAGGTCCAAAAAGGGAAAGAGAGAGAAAAGGGCAAAAAACAAAACAAAACAACAACAAAAAAAAAGTCCAGCAAGGGCAGAAAGTTCAGTGGCCCAGGGCCGAACTGACAGGGCAGTAATCCAGGGTGGAGCGAGGTGGAACTGGAGCCATGCGGTTGAGTCAGAAACCCACCAGGGCGGCGCAGAGGACCACCACATCCGTGCGGTCGAGACAGAAGCCCACTAGGGCGGCGCAGAAGACCACCACATCCGTGCGATCGAGACAGAAGCCCACCAGGGCGGCGCAGAAGACCACCACATCCATGCGGTCGAGACAGAAGCCATCCAGGGCGGCGCAGAAGACCACCACATCCGTGCGGTTGAAACAGAAGCCCACCAGGGCGGCGCAGAAGACCACCACAGCCGTGCAGTCGAGGCAGAAGCCCACCAGGGCGGCGCAGAAGACCACCACAATGGAATCGATGATACATGAGAGCAAGTCTGGATAGGCAAGTCTGAAACAGAAAACATGAACAAGTTAAGGGTGGCCTCCGTGGCCACGACGGGATCAGTCGAGCGCTCAGAGAGTTCGGCCAAGACGTGGAGAGGCTCTGGTAGTTCAGCAGAGACATGGAGAGGCTTTAGTAGTTCAGCAGAGACGTGGAGAAACTCTGGTAGTTCCGCAGAGTTTAGACTGGATTCAGGAAGATCAATAGTGACTTGACTCTGCTCATGAAGATCAATGTTGACTTGTATTTGCTCATGAAGATCAATGGTGACTTGCCTTTGCCCATGAAGATAGTCGGTGACTTGACCTTGCCCATGAAGATCACTGGTGACTTGCCCTTGCACATGAAGATCAATGGTGACTTGAATTTGCCCATGAAGAACACCGGTGACTTGACTTTGTCCTTGAAGATCACCAGTGACTTGACTTGCCTCCTGAGGTCTAACTGTGGTAGTGCTTCATGAGTGTCAACGGTGACTTGACCTGACTCTGGAGTGTCAACGGTGACTTGACCTGACTCTGGAGTGTCAACGGTGACTTGACCTGACTCTGGAGTGTCAACGGTGACTGGACCTGACTCTGGAGGGTCAACGGTGACTGGACCTGACTCTGGAGGGTCAACGGTGACTTGACCTGACTCTGGAGGGTCAACGGGAACCTGACTCGACTCTGGATGGTCAACGGGAACCTGACTCGACTCTGGATGGTCAACGGGAACCTGACTCGACTCTGGATGGTCAACGGGAACCTGACTCGACTCTGGATGGTCAACTGTGGCTGTCATCCCATGTAGAGGCGCTGGACAAGCGGCCATCTTGTGCCATGACTCTGGACCGGCGGCCATCTTGTGCCATGACTCTGGACCGGCGGCCATCCTGGGCAGTGGCGCTGGACCGGCGGCCATCTTGGGCAGTGGCGCTGGGCTGGTGGCCACCTTGTGCTGTGGCGCTTGGCCAGCGGCCATCTTGGGTGGTGGCACTGGGCCGTTGGCCATCTTGGTTAGTGGCGCTAGGCTGGCGGCCATCTTGTGCAGTGGTGCAGCGGTCCTACTGTCTGTAGACCCCAGTCTAGAACCGGCCATCTCACCGAGAAAGACAGGTGTGGCTGAGTCATACAACCGAGATCGATGCTGTAGGTACCTGGTGAAACCCCAAAAGTCCAGTATCTCCAGCCCCTTCATCTCCCACCCGGGCAAAGGGTCATCCAGGCAGTCATTGAAAAGGTCCTTCAGGGCCTCATCGTTATACCCCATCCCCACTGCCATTGTCCAGAACATTTGCACCAAGCCCCCCACCTTACTCCCCTTTTGACGGAGAGTGGTTAGGTTAGAAAGTCTCCGCCTCCGCTCCTTTATGGTGGCTGGGGAACGTATACGAAATCCCACACCGCTGGATCTTAGCATGATGGAGAACACAGGAGACCGTAACACAGGAGACGGAAGATCCAAGTGCAGTCTGGTTTTATTTTGGTTAATCCAAATCAGGGTCAAAAACAACATGGGGTCATAACCAACATAATCCAAACAGAAACAAATAAACAAACAAACAAACAAACAGGAACAAGAACAGGAACTCAAGGACTAGGAAACTAGGTGACGAAAAGTAAGGACTCCATGACAAGAACAGAACAAGAACTGTTTAAATAGGCAGGATAAAGACTATGAAAGTGAAGACACCTGAGTGGAATTAACAGGTGTGCAATTACCGTGATGAAGGGACGTGCCTATGGGGAAGTGAGACCACTAGTGGACACCAAGGGAAACAGAGACCAGACAGCGTGACAGCATCTCTACCCCCCTGAAATGGCTCATTCTATAATGCCCACACATATCTACGTCAGTATGTGGGAAGGTTTGCAAACTTTTATTCTCGTTGCAGCATTGTTATTGCCACCACCGCCATGTCGTATAGATGCTGTGTGTTTTACTGTGAAAGCCTTCCTAAAGAAGATGATATCTGCTTTGTCATGCCTGGAGCTGATCCTTGCTGTTTTCGCTGAGGAAATACATCAACTTTGCACTGTGGATCACCGAATCGGCTTTCACCATGGATGGAGCTGCGTCCGACCCGGAGTTGACACTCTAGGCCTTCGGCCTCTGCTCACTCATGCCTGCAGGCCTGGAGTTGTCACTCTAGGCCTCCGGCCTCTGCTCACTCAAGTCCACGGTGTGTGATGTTGTTCCATTGAGAAAGTGAAACTACTCTTGTTTTTTGCCTTCCAAAAGAAAAAACGACTAGAAATCATGTTTATGTCATGTTTATAATGGGTTTTATGTTTGTGTCTCGTTACTCCGGCCAGACAAGGATTCACAATATGTTAAGAGGCGTAACATTTCTGTCTTGCGCTTGAGGCATTTGGCCAATAACAACGTGCTGGATAGTTGGCCAACAACAGCACACCTCACTTTTCAGAGAGATGTGGCTTGTGAAAATCGACGCGTTTCAGAAGGCAGGGCATACAGTAGAAACAATAATGTACAGTATCTGGAAAATAATGCGAAATGAAATAATCACTTTACCATTAAATTCAAAACTTAACTTTTTTTAAATAGCTGAAACTGTAGTATAAGCTGTTTTGGGAAAACGGGGCAAAAAATACGGGCTGGACATCGTCAAGTGAGTGGCGGGGCAAACCGAAAGTTGATGCTGAAAGTCCAGCACTCGTAATGTTAATTATTTGAGTAGCCTACAGGTCTGCTCATGTCTGAAAATAATGTGTGAAAACAAACTTATTTTACATAAAAACATTATAGCTTATATTTGTTTAGTACATTTTTTAATTAATGTAAGAACTAAAATGAATAGTAAAACTGAAAGTTATGTTTAAAATTGTGTTCAGCATGGTGAGCCGCATTTGAATTTGTGATGGGCTGTATGTGGCCCGCGGACCACGGGTTGAGAACCACTGGTATAGCATGCATGGAAGACTTCAATTATAAATCATTATTTTATCAAAAATAAATCTTTGAACTTTGACTTGCTGTGGCTATAAGTTTATAGATAACACAACATTATAATATTATTTTCCAATTCATATTTAAATTATCACATATTATATATCAGTTCCACTTAAAAAAGATGCAATCTAATCCTGTTTACATGAAATAAACCTGCTCCTGAGCTCTGGACCTGTTGCTATGACAGCAAGTCCAGGATGAGCTTCGAAGAACCAAATAATCCAAGATCATGCCAAATTGCCAGAAAATCAAATCCAGCTAACTAGTGATGTACGAAGAATGGGCCTCAGAAAAATTATTAATTTTGTTTTTAAGGATTAAACCAGTTGTGAATGAGCAGCCATTCTTAATCTGAGACAGACAGACAAAAGTGATGCATCCAGTGTTAGAGGGAGAGTCCGTAATCTGGAATCTAAATTTGGGCAGTGAGATGTCACTTACAGACGCAATCTGAATTGGTTGGGACAGTGTGATGGGCGTGGCTGCAGAGGCAGAAATACTGGCTCCAGTGGTGCTGCTCTGTTGACTTCCAGACTGCTGCACGGCTGCGGCGAGGAGCTGCGCCTGCGTTTGCGGCAACAATACCTGCGCTGGAGTTAAACTCAACTGCACAGAAAGAAAAAGAGAGAGCGTGAGAGAGAGAGAGAGAGAAAATAAAGGATCTGTGATTGACAGCTGCTCAAACAAACACAGAGACAGCTAAGCTTAATAACACTTATAAACACACAAAAAAATCAAATAGGGTAAAACACAGTACCTAAAGAAATTCATAATACATTTTTTTGTTATATGACTGACTTTTCGCAGTGGCTTTTCTCAAAACCTGAAGCAATATTTGCATGATTTCTTGTGTTGTTTTGCAGTGAAAAAATAACAATCTTAACTACTTTTCTGACCTCAAGAAACTTTTGGCCATGCCAACACTCTCCATTGATTTTGAATTGCAGGAAGCTGCCTCCTTGTCATTTCTGACTTGTAACAAAAAACTGAATTTGTAGAAGCTGCTGTGTGACAGTACACAAAAAAAAAAAAAACAGAACTACATTTTTATAAGATGTCAACCCCCCAAAAAACAAGCATTTAAGGACAAAAGAAGAGAGCAATGTGTCATATTACTCTGAAAACTATGCCCACTGGAGGGAAACGTAATCGTAATCAATGACAGGAAACATTCACTATTTTTAACCATGTCAAAGTATTATTTCACCACTTTATGTGAACTCGAAAGGAAACTACATTTTATTGGTATGTCAATGCCAGACACCTTCCTTACCTTCCTTTAGTTGGAGAAATTATCCAACTTAGTGGCACTGAAAACGTGAAATACCCTGACATCTACAACTATTTGATCAAATCACCAGGTAACAGCATCATTTAATCTACCTAACAAAGATCAAAACACAGCTTAGATGGCTTCAATCATTTAAGACATATCATAACTTACGTAATGATAATGACAGAAAATAGCCTCAGTTTTATGAAAGTTAGAAGGAAGCAGGGGTGCAGTTGATTACTAAAATGATGGGACAAATTAGCTATTAGAAAGCTTATATTAGCTATGCATGTTAGCAAGCTGTAGCTTGGGCCAATCATCCACTTTGAGATATACTAATTAATATGAACTATATGATAAAATTGTGATATTTACAAGTATTTGTTTATAATCAAATAGGGAATGTTTCCTGTCACCGATAACAATTATGTTTCCCTCCAATGAGCATAGTTCTCAGACTAATATGACACGTTTCGCTCTACTTTTGTGTCCTTAAATGCTTGTTTTTTTTTGGGGTCGACAGCTTATAAAAATTTACTTCTGGGTTTTTTCTTTTTTTTTTGTACACCTTTTTACTGTACACCTTTGTCAACAGCATCCTTTAAGCATTGTTCTCGGTTTTTATTTATTATTATTCTTTTTTTTTATAAGCCTTATACCCCTGTCCATTTTTGGTGGTTTCAAGCCAATGTGTGCATATAGATTGTCTCTCTTTTGGGCCATTTTATTTGTCTTTTTTTCCACGTTTCCACTGAAATTACCCAGAACAATTGTACCCGGAAAAACTGTACCAGGAACTTTTTTCCCCAGGAATTATTTTCTTCCCAGACCTGTTGCTTTCTGTGTTTCCACCGCGGTCTAAAGTCGCGGGAAGATTAGGCAAATACACTGGTGACAGGTCTGCGAAGTACGCAAATTTCGGACTTGCATCCTCGGTAGTTCAGACTTTGTGCATTTGACTCGGGAGTGTGATGTCTGCGACAATGCAAATCCAGTAATTCTGCAAACAGCAGCATACCTTATAACATCAATCAGCCCACATTGACTACTGCAATTTTCATCACTGTACCGTATTTTCCGGACTATAAGTTGCACTTTTTTTTCGTAGTTTGGCTGGTCCTGCGACTTATAGTCAGGTGCGACTTATCAAAATTAATTTAACATGAACCAAGAGAAAACATTACAGTCTATAACCGCATTTTTTTCCGCAATGTTTTCTCTTGGTTCTTGGTTCTAAATGAATGCAACTTATAGTCCAGTGCAACTTATATATATATTTTTCCCCGTCATGACGTATTTGTGGACTGATGCGACTTAAACTTAGGTGTGACATAGTTCGAAAAATACGGTATATTTATAATAAAACAAAATAGGATATCAAATACCACTGCCTCCTTTCGTTTTTCATTTAAACATAATAATAGCAGCAGAAATGTATTTAGTTCAGGTAAATGTTTATATATACTAGGGATGCAACGATACCATTTTTTCAGAACAGTTCCGATCCTGAAAATTCTGAGTATTTGCCGATCCAATCCAATCCGATATCAGCATAGTTTTATTTATTAAATATAGAATTTCTATGCTTCTCTGTGTTGACCTGATCATCACTCTTTTGTGTTAATCACAATATGCTAGATAAACACATTTCAATTTAATTTTAATTAGAAATAACAAATGAAAAAATATATAATCATAAACGATTACAAAAATATTATTATAAACTAGGTTGGAAGATAATTCAGCAGCAAAACATACTATAGATTCTAGAAAAATCACGGGAGCACAATAATTGTATAAAATGTATTGAAATATTTTATTTACAAATAAAAGAGAATAAGTCTAAAATCTGGTAAAATGTTACACATTGCTCTTTGTATTGTTGTAAAATACATTATAAAAAAAAGTATAGACATTTATATAGAAATCTAAAAGAGGTTTCTTTTAAATCTATAGCACAGTAATAAAGGCAGCAACATATCATAGATAGGACAGAACAAGAAAAACAATGAATAATCTTTGATTTCGCAGAAAATATTATAATACTCTAGGCGCCAATATAGAGCGCAACAGAGCGCTTATGCGCATCCTGTGTGCAGAATGATGAGCTTGAAACAACACGGAGTCACAGTGCACAGGCTGCACAACCCTCAGAGTCTGCATAGAAAGCTGCTTGTCTCGTGTTCATCTTCAGTTCTCTCATCACAACAGTTCAATCAGTGTACTGTTTAAGTAAATGAATAACTCTGTGATACTGGTTTATTTCAACTCACTTTAAAAAAGTAAATAAACTGTGGATAAATGCTAACTGGAGACGCAAATCAGTTCAAACAATTCAGTCCTATCTGGTGAACTGGTTCAACTGGTTCACTAAAGCCGCGTTTCCACCACAGGAACTTTACCCAGGAACTAGGGACTTGGTCCGGTACTTGGTGTGTTTCCACCGCAGGAACCAGGAACTAAATAAAAGTTCCGGGTAAAAAAATGCCCCCCAGAAAGTCCCTGCTGGCGAGGTGGTACTTTTTTAAAGTTCCGGAACTTTCGGGGGCGGGACTTTGGCGCTAAACATCCTGATTGGTTGAGTTCACGCAGCATTGGTTGAGTTCAACCACCATTTATTCGGATCAACATTTTCAAAATATTACTGTTATTGTGTCATGAAATGTAATTTTAAAAGTATTTCAGGCGAGAATGTAGTTGTTTCAAACTCAAATCTGTTGTTTATTTATAAAGACAGCGCCTATTTAAAAAAGTGTTTCGCCGATCTCGTAGACGGTGAGCTCCACTCGATCAGCGGGAGCTCAGTCCTCATGTATCCGCAGAGAGCAGCCTCTCCTGGGATAGACCTTCTGATATGTGCCGCTGGCTCTGATGTGTCTTTAGTGGTTAAACATAAAATATAATTCAGCTGCGGGGTAAATCTAACAGGTTTTCTTTGGTCTGTATTCAATTTATCTATATGTAAAAATGAAAATAAAAAGGCAAGTCTATATAATATTTCTTTCATTGTAATGGCTGTATATAACGTTACACTTATCCCTGAACTAAGTACATTTCTGCAGCTGTTATTATGTTTAAATGAAAATGAAAGGAGGCAGTGGTATTTTATATCCTATTTCGTTTTATTGTAAATATACAGTAAGGAAAATTGGAGTAGCCATGACGAGCAGACTGAAGTTATCAAGTACGCTGCTGTTTATAGATTTACTGGACTTGCGTCGTCGCGGACATCACACTCCCGAGACGAATGCACAAAGTCTGAACCAACTACCGAGGATGCACGTCCAAAATCAGCGTACTTTTTTTTTTTTTTTAATCAGCGGTACTTTGTTTTGAGAAACGCGCGCAGACCTACGTCACCAGTCTATTTGCCTAATCTACCCGGTACTTTACACCGCGGTGGAAACGCAGAAAGCAACAGGTCTGGGGGGAAAAAAGTTCCTGGGAAAAAAAGTTCCTGGTACAAATGTTCCGGGTAATTTCGGTGGAAACGCGGCATAAGAAGAACCAGTCAAATCAAACGATTCGTTTGGGAACCAGACATCACTAGTACAAAGGGAAGAGATATTGATGTGTAGTCTATTAAATCTGTGCATTAGTTTAAAAAGCCTTTTCTTTGAACGGATATAAACCTCAGTTGCTGTGCGCTCTTGAACAGAGTTTCATCGTTTTGACTGTAGTTACTGAACGCGACACGCAGTTTGAACACTGAATGGAGAATGACAGACATCCACAGTGGAAATAAGAGTTTATGTGAACTTGAATTTAATGACTTCAAGTTAATGCTGTGGATGTAAACATGAGCACTGAGCTCACACTGATCTGCAAAACATTTCGGAAAACGGTGCTGTCTTTATAAATAAACAACACATTTGAGTTTTAAACAAATACATTCTCAACTGAAATACTTTTAAAATTACATTTCACGACACAATAACAGTAATATTAAGAAAATGATCCGAATAAATGGTGGTTGAAATATCAATGCTGCATTAACTCAACCAAGCAGCATGTTTAGCGCCCAAGTCCTGCCCCCAAAAGTTTCAGAACTTTGAAGAAGTACTACCTTACCAGCAGGGACTTTCTGAGGGGCACTTTTTTACCCGGAACTTTATTTAGTTCCTGGTCCCTGTGGTGGACACACTTGCCGCGTTTCCACCGAAATTACCCGGAACATTTGTACCAGGAACTTTTTTTCCCAGGAACTTTTTTCCCCCCAGACCTGTTGCTTTCTGCGTTTCCACCGCGGTGTAAAGTACCGGGTAGATTAGGCAAATAGACTGGTGACGTAGGTCTGCGCGCGTTTCTCAAAACAAAGTACCGCTGATTAAAAAAAAAAAAAGTACGCTGATTTTGGACGTGCATCCTCGGTAGTTGGTTCAGACTTTGTGCATTGGTCTCGGGAGTGTGATGTCCGCGACGACGCAAGTCCGGTAAATCTATAAACAGCAGCGTACTTGATAACTTCAGTCTGCTCGTCATGGCTACTCCAATTTTCCTTACTGTATATTTACAATAAAACGAAATATGATATCAAATACCACTGCCTCCTTTCGTTTTCATTTAAGCATAATAACAACTGCAGAAATGTACTTAGTTCAGGGAAATGTGTATATGCAGCCATTACAATGAAACGAAATATTATATAAATTTGCCTTTTTTATTTTCATTTTAACATATAGATAAATTGAATACAGACCAAAGAAACCTGTTAGATTTACCCCGCAGCTCAATTATATGTTATGTTTAACCACTAAAGACACATCAGAGCCAGCGGCACATATCAGAAGGTCTATCCCAGGAGAGGCTGCTCTCTGCGGATACATGAGGACTGAGCTTCCGCTGATCGAGTGGAGCTCACCGTCTACGAGATCGGCGAAACACATTTTTAAATAGGCGCTGTCTCTATAAATAAACCATAGATTTGAGTTTTAAACAACTACATTCTCGCCTGAAATACTTTTAAAATTACATTTCATGACACAATAACAGTAATATTTGAAAATTATCCGAATAAATGGTGGTTGAACTCAACCAATGCTGCGTGAACTCAGATCGCTTTGGCTACTGTTATTTTCCCCTCAGTATATTTACAATAAAACGAAATAGGATATAAAATACCACTGCCTCTTTTCATTTTCATTTAAACATAATAACAGCTGCAGAAATGTACTTAGTTCAGGGATAAGTGTAACGTTATATAGAGCCATTACAATGAAAGAAATATTATATAGACTTGCCTTTTTATTTTCATTTTTACATATAGATAAATTGAATACAGACCAAAGAAAACCTGTTAGATTTACCCCGCAGCTGAATTATATTTTATGTTTAACCACTAAAGACACATCAGAGCCAGCGGCGCATATCAGAAGGTCTATCCCAGGAGAGGCTGCTCTCGGCGGATACATGAGGACTGAGCTCCCGCTGATCGAGTGGAGCTCACCGTCTACGAGATCGGCGAAACACATTTTTAAATAGGCGCTGTCTTTATAAATAAACAACAGATTTGAGTTTGAAACAACTACATTCTCGCCTGAAATACTTTTAAAATTACATTTCATGACACAATAACAGTAATATTTTGAAAATGTTGATCCGAATAAATGGTGGTTGAACTCAACCAATGCTGCGTGAACTCAACCAATCAGCATGTTTAGCGCCAAAGTCCCGCCCCTGAAAGTTCCGGAACTTTAAAAAAGTACCACCTCGCCAGCAGGGACTTTCTGGGGGGCATTTTTTTACCCGGAACTTTTATTTAGTTCCTGGTTCCTGCGGTGGAAACACACCAAGTACCGGACCAAGTCCCTAGTTCCTGGGTAAAGTTCCTGCGGTGGAAACGCGGCTACTGAGTACTAGCCATAGTTCCTGGGTAAAGTTCCAGTGTTGGAAACGCTGCATTTGCTGGCCAAAACTAGTTTAGCGGCCCTGATGGCCCAGGTCATTTGCACCTTGGCTCCAGACGCAGAGAGTGCTTATGTGTGAACAATGGGCATTGGTGATTGAATTAGCCTGTGATTAACAGGTCATTGATGTAGTCTCTCTTGCCCTTCACCTCTGGCAACATAATAAAAATCATACAGACGAGATCCTCAACACATGCATTTCAAATGACAAAGTGCTCACAAAATCTCAATAAAGATTTATGATGTGTATACATTAATGATATACATTCATATATATAAATCTTATTGTCTTATGTAGAGTGATGCTACAGTTTCAATCTCTGCTACGTGTGGATATAAAGTGGAACGAAAAGTCGCACCTCACAGGACCACCGTGCTACATTAATACAGACATAGAACAATGAAGTAAAACAGTATAAACCTATACACTACTAACCTACTGACAGATTTTGACTATAAATATACTATATACATTTTTACCTACACAAACTAAAAAATACAAACTATACGAATGTTTCACATAAATACTGCACCTATACACTACTAACAGATTTTTACTATAAATATACTATTTACGTGTGTGTGTGTGTGTTTACCTATACATAAATGGAAAAAAAAAGATGATACGAGTGCTTCACATAATACTGTACCTGTGCAAAAAAAAAAATCGTAAGTTAAGAAGCTGGCTGGGGAACAGTGCAATATGATTTGTAGTGGATGAGCATGTAAACATACACATTGTATTTTTTGGGATTATGTACACAAAGCAGTGTGTGAAAGGTCTCTAGTGCACATAGAGAAGTGTGTGTTACTACAACTGCGTGTAGCCCACTTTGAAATAAATTTCAGAAAGTTTTTTTTCTTTTATTAATTTGGGGGGTGATCGAGGGGCGGAGGAGGTGAGATGGTCCATGTTTCAGGAGGTAGGGGGTTTGTTTGGGTTTTAGGAAGAGAGTGGGGTTATTTGAGTTCAGGGCTCTCACCAGGTGGGCAGGTTTTCATATTTTTTTGAAGCACCCCTGGGCGCCGCAATTGGCTAGCTAGCGGATCCCCACCTGCTGTTAGCATTCCATTGACTCCCATCCATTTTCCGTCACTTTGACAGCAAATAACTTTACATCTGAGGCATTTAAAGCCTCCATTTGTCCATTCATTATTTCTAAAAAAAAAAACATGAAAATGTATAAAAGGCCCCATTACCTTGTATCTTTTGCCGCGTTTCCACCGAAATTACCCGGAACATTTGTACCAGGAACTTTTTTTCCCAGGAACTTTTTTCCCCCCAGACCTGTTGCTTTCTGTGTTTCCACCGTGGTGTAAAGTACCGGGTAGATTAGGCAAATAGACTGGTGACGTAGGTCTGCGCGCGTTTCTCAATACAAAGTACCGCTGAAAAAAAAAAAAAAAAAAAGTACGCTGATTTTGGACGTGCATCCTCGGTAGTTGGTTCAGACTTTGTGCGTTCCTCTCGGGAGTGTGATGTCCGCGACGACGCAAGTCCGGTAAATCTATAAACAGCAGCGTACTTGATAACTTCAGTCTGCTCGTCCTGGCTACTGCAATTTTCCTTACTGTATATTTACAATAAAACGAAATATGATATCAAATACCACTGCCTCCTTTCATTTTCATTTAAGCATAATAACAACTGCAGAAATGTACTTAGTTCAGGGAAATGTGTATACAGCCATTACAATGAAACGAAATATTATATAAATTCGCCTTTTTTATTTTGCATTTTAACATATAGATAAATTGAATACAGACCAAAGAAAACCTGTTAGATTTACCCCGCAGCTGAATTATATGTTATGTTTAACCACTAAAGACACATCAGAGCCAGCGGCACATATCAGAAGGTCTATCCCAGGAGAGGCTGCTCTATGCGGATACATGAGGACTGAGCTCCCGCTGATCGAGTGGAGCTCACCGTCTACGAGATCGGCGAAACACATTTTTAAATAGGCGCTGTCTTTATAAATAAACCACAGATTTGAGTTTTAAACAACTACATTCTCGCCTGAAATACTTTTAAAATTACATTTTATGACACAATAACAGTAATATTTGAAAATGATCCGAATAAATGGTGGTTGAACTCAACCAATGCTGCGTGAACTCAGATCGCTTTGGCTACTGCAATTTTCCCCTCAGTATATTTACAATAAAACGAAATAGGATATAAAATACCAATGCCTCCTTTCATTTTCATTTAAACATAATAACAGCTGCAGAAATGTACTTAGTTCAGGGATAAGTGTAACGTTATATACAGCCATTACAATGAAATAAATATTATATAGACTTGCCTTTTTATTTTCATTTTTACATATAGATAAATTGAATACAGACCAAAGAAAACCTGTTAGATTTACCCCGCAGCTGAATTATATTTTATGTTTAACCACTAAAGACACATCAGAGCCAGCGGCACAGAAGGTCTATCCCAGGAGAGGCTGCTCTCTGTGGATACAGGAGGACTGAGCTCCCGCTAATCGAGTGGAGCTCATCGTCTATGAGATCGGCGAAACACATTTTTAAATAGGCGCTGTCTTTATAAATAAACAACAGATTTGAGTTGTAAACAACTACATTCTCGCCCGAAATACTTTTAAAATTACATTTCATGACACAATAACAGTAATATTTTGAAAATGTTGATCCGAATAAATGGTGGTTGAACTCAACCAATGCTGCGTGAACTCAACCAATCAGCATGTTTAGCGCCAAAGTCCCGCCCCCGAAAGTTCCGGAACTTTAAAAAAGTACCACCTCGCCAGCAGGGACTTTCTGGGGGGCATTTTTTTACCCGGAACTTTTATTTAGTTCCTGGTTCCTGTGGTGGAAACACACCAAGTACCGGACCAAGTCCCTAGTTCCTGGGTAAAGTTCCTGCGGTGGAAACGCGGCTTTACATTGTGTCCCCATAGAAGCAGTTTTTGTAAAAAATAGGCTAACGATTGCATCATAACCTGCAACTCTCTGTCGCACAGTAGAGAAATTACCGTATGGACAGGAGGAGAAGCTCGCAGGCAATCTTTTACTGTCTATGAGGCAATCGGGGGGACGTGGAGGCATGACGTCAAGGGAGAAGCCCATAGAGAGTCCATAAAAGCAACGGAATAAATTATTCAACAACGTCTGCAAGATTTGGTGGGTGATTCAGATTTTTCTTGGTACAGTGGTTAGAAGACTTACAGGTTGCACACGTGACATTTAAGTCATCAAGTTCAGTTTGAGTCTGCGCAGTACGCTTGACCCCCAGGAAGTGCGTGCTTCTAATTGACTTCACTTTTCTCTGTTGAATCCAATGGGGTCACTGTGTCCATTTCTTTTACTGTCTATGACTCTCACAGCCTGGGGGAAAAAGCTGTTGAGTGTTCTGGTTATGGGTGGGCAATATAGCCTCAAAATTATATCACAATATTTCAAGGATAAATGCGATAACTATATTTATTACTATATATAAATACAATTTATTACTATATATATATATATATATATATATATATATATATATATATATATATATATATATATATATACACACACACACACACACACATACACACACAGTACAGACCAAAAGTTTGGAAACGTTAACACTACTGTTTTTGAAAGAAGTTTCTTCTGCTCATCAAGCCTGCATTTATTTGATCAAAAATACAGAAAAAACTGTAATATTGTAAAATATTATTACAACTTAAAATAATAGTTTCCTATTTGAATATACTTAAAAAAATTATTTGAAAAGCAAAATGTTATTGATAGTGTAAAAAACTAACTTTGAAACATATGCTGATTGATGGACTAGTATTACTACTTACTACTAGAGCCCGATGCACAAAGGGTGGTGTTCGAGAGGGCTCTCTGTTCACAAATTGGATCTCTGTTCACGAATTGGATCTAGAACTTGCATTACCGAGCTAAAGATGATCGATTATTGAACATTTCGAATTAATTACTTCAAGTTCACTTGTAAAGCACATAAAGCTATCAATTAACTTTTATTTCATGCATGAGTCATATGGATCGGTTTAACAATGCAAAGTGTGAATTATAGGATAATCTTTGTGTCATGATGAGCATGTATACACGCTCACAAGGAGTTGCTAGATGAACAGGCTACTGCACTCAGTTTTTTGTTTCAGTGGAGAATCAGTTGCTGTTTTGGTTAAAAGTAATCACTTTGGTAATCTAAAATACTTTTCAGATGTAACTGTAATCAGATTACCCTATTTATAATCCTATTTATAATGGATTATAATGAAATACAATTACTCATATTTTGAATTTTAAATACGTAACACGGTTAAATGTATTTCGTTACTCCCCAGTGCTGGGGATAGCCCATTTGAAATGTCAAATTAATTCAACATTTCTCTAAACTTCATTTGTCTTTTCAAATGAATTCTTCAACTGAATTAATCTGTAATTAGCTATGCCTTCATGAGGACTAGACCACAATTTAGTCTTCATATTCAAAAATAAAATCTAAAGCTCTTCAAATGCAAATTCAGCAGTTTTCAACTGCATTGAGTTTGTGCAGGAACAATTCAATTTAGTAATACATAATAAATAACTAGGGATGCACCGGTTGACCGGCCATAAATTGGAACCGGACGGTTTTAGCTTAAAATACGCAATCGGCCGGTTTTTGGTCTTTTTTTGGCCGATTTTTCCGGACGTGCGCCCGCTTGCACAGACTACATTGTAATCATTCGCTATCATGTCGTTTGCAGAGGAAGTATTTCGAAATCTGTGTGCAGGACACGGGCAGCCGTTCAGCGCTGCAAGTGCAGAGCTACACTTCTGAGGTACAGATAGCAGGAAGCGATCAGCAGCTTGTTTACTGGCGCACAAATAAAAGTCTTTCCTGTGCGCACTGAAGCTGTGCAAGCGTATACTGTACCGGTCCGTGCCCTGAACACGAGTAGACCGTGAAGAGTTGTTCAGCTCAACTTCTCGCGTGTAGGATGATTATGTTTATTTTACCTTAAAATTAAATCGACTTAATTTGATTTAAAAATCACCTACTGTAGCACAATGAAAAAAGTTTTCATTCATCCAATTAAAATATTTTAGGGTAATGATTCACATCTATATTTTTTTAACTTGAGACAATAGTTTCAACCCAATTCAAAAACAAAAGCTAAATGCTGATGTCTGTAGCATCTATGTTTGTATTGAATGTAGGCTACTTACTGTGCAGTAACTGCTGTTAATTTCAGATGGTTACGGTTTTTGTTTTCAATAGTCAAAAGCCAGTTTGGCCTATTAAATACCAAATAAAAATCTTGTTTATGCACACTTTCCTTCTTTCTTGCTTGTTGCTTAATAATAATTGGAAATCGGTATCGGAATCGAATATGGTAAAATTTTTATTTGTGCTGAATGACACATGAGCAGTAATCTCTAAATAAATCTAGCCAAACCTGTGCTCGCTCATCTTTGTCTGCAAGCACGCATGCACTCTCACGACGATCTAATGCCCTGTGTGTCGGATTTTTAAAAACAAATAGGCTAGGCCAAAAGGCAGTCACAGGCGGGCCACAGTTACGTTTGGGATAATTTTATTTTAAATGCCATAATGTCAGTTGAAAACATTGCACAACAAGCACCACAAAACCATGTAAAGAGGCGTGTTCAGTGGTCAGGACACAGTCAACAAAGTAAATGACCTCAAACGTATAGCGCACTCTTCATTTTATCAAATGATCATAATCACATATATTCATTGTATAATCCTGCTACTAGCATTTTAGTTAGACTAAAACCCCATTAATTCAAGTGAGAAAGTGTTTTGTGTGTGTGTGTGTCTGTATGGCTTTTGCACATCTTGTCATTCCAGGGACCGCTGCCTGCAATAGATGCATTTTGCAGCATTGTGGTTAACGATTAATCAATGAATTGATCGTTAATTAAAACAACAATCGATTATGGAATATATACAATACACATATATATGTTTTGAAGATTTACCCATTTTAACTCGTTTAATTGCCATAAGCAAATTATGACTTAAAACATTTGATCAAACTCACAACGAACAATTAATCTTGCTCAGGATCTTAAGTTACAATGGAGTACATGTGTAAGAATTGAATTTATACATTGACAGCTTCTGTAAATATTGTATTCTGTAAATACTGCACGTGTTCACTTACGATTTACATGGCAAACTTATGCCTTTTATTTATTTTCAGTTCCATAGTTACAGAAATGGAGCTAGACACAATAAATACACATAAAACATATTGACATCTTCAATATTCAGCATAATAAAAATATTATGAATGCTCAGTGTTCACTTCGGTTAGAACAAACCTTTAGATTTTTTAATGAATCTCTATGAACAAATAATGACTCAAAAAGAATATTCTTACTTAACAACTAGCTAAAAAAAAAACAAAAAAAACATATATATATATATATATATATATATATATATATATATAGCTAGCTAGCTCCAGGTCATCAGTTACAAAAGCAGACAACAAGGCAAAAGGCAAAAATTATAATTAAGGACACAAGGTGAACACAAACACAAAACAATCGTATAAATCATCGACAGCTTCTAAGAAAAATATTAATATTTAAAATTACAGTTGGCTAGAAACCATTTTTATTTATTTATTCAGGTCAACATACATTTTGAGATTTTTACTTAGCCTAATGAGCATTTAAAATCCAACAAATAATTCACATAATTAATCTTCAAGCTTAATCGCAAGTAATTTACATATCCTAAAGCATATTAACAGCTTATAAGAAATCGATATGAATATTATGGACACACACTGAACTTGGTTAATACCACACATATGGGTAAGAGCTTATGGTAGAAGTATGTATTATAAAAATAATAATAATAATAATAATAATAATAATAATAATAATAATAACAACAATATAAACAGCACATTCTATATTTGAGTAGGCCTATAACTGAAACAAGTGGTTCCCTTTCAAGGGAACTTCGAACTGTGTCCTCTAGGGGTCGCTATGGGGAACACGTCCCTGCCAGTGTGACTATAAACAGGCACCTGGAGAACACATCATTCTCTTCTTCGTCTTCACTGACTGTTCTGTTTGAAGCGTGCATCTAAAAGAACTGGTAAGAGCGATCTTTCTCTGTCTATCATGGCAACTACAAGCAAGCGTTTAGACAATGTGTGCATCCATGTCGGCGTTATTTGACACCCGATGATACAAACAATCTTTTGCGTCATTTGTTTGAGAGAAGAGCACGTACGCGATGCCTTTGAGGAGGCAATCTGCGTGCATTGTGAGCGTTTTTTCAATGAAGAAACTCCGCTCTCGTTCATCTCTCTTTCAGAGGAAAAAAAGGGAAAAAAAGGCAGGGATCTGCTCCCCGCGGTTCAGGACCCACAGCTGCTGAGGCACGGAGTAGAATGAGCTTGTGAAAATTACAGGTGGATCTGTCTGAATGGTTTAGAGAGGGACTTTCCCTTTCGTGCTCGTAATGGCGGTGGATGAGAGAGAGCCTAGGGAGGACGATGTTATATATTTAACACTTTCTGATACTGAGGTTAGAACTCTGCTGGGTTTTTACCCAGGAAAAGTCACACTCTTCCCCAACCTGCAGGCAGGAATCATGGGTCACGAGAAGGTAAGCAGAACCTAAGGGATGTGATCCAGACGAGGCAGTGTTCATGCCCGAATCAGAGCAATACCTAGGTATCTATTTTTAACTTCTGCTTTAATACTCCCCTTCCTAATTCTCCTGTAACCACTAGCTCTCCACCTGATCGAGGTTAGGTGGAAACTTTTCGCATAACAGTCTTCTATGCTGGACCTATAATGTTTTTGGCTGGTTCTATGTTCATTGCAACCACATTACTGATGGTCCGGACTAAAAGGAGGCGCCCCTTGAATGGGGCTCCAGCCCAGTAGGGTGGGTGAGTATGTAACCCATTCTGTATATACTTATGTGGTTTAAATTGCTGGTGGTTATGTGTCTACTAATAAACTGTGAGTTTCCTTTGCAGTGCTGAGTTACAGTGTTTACTAAACACTAGTCAGCACCAGCCACCCGGCTTCATGTTCCGGTATTAGGCGGCTGAGATCACAGGTTTCTACAGGAGCCTCCTTGATCATCAGGCCTGGTACAGCACTGCAGGGAATTCCATGGATGTCCAGCCAGGTCACCCTGAGGGGTCTCCTGGCCACTTAGTTGTGCCGTCACATACAGCGGGAAGTGGAAATGGCAGTTACAGAAGTCTTCTTGTATATGCTGCCTCTGTGATTCTTAGGAACCTTTAGGTACACACGCTAAGCTTTGTTTACTTTCTCAAAACCACATGGTGGTCAGTGTGCAAGTGAACATTTTGCACACTTTCTAAAATCCACATAAGTGGTAAGTGTGCAAGCAAGACTCTGCGCACTTTCTGAAATCCTGTATGGTAATGGTAACACAACTCACTGGAAACTCTAGTCCCATCAAGAGGGGAATATTTCTCTTGTTAAGTGAAACTTTTTTATGCAGCGCATATAAATTCTGGTAACACTTTACAATACTGTTTCTTACTTACTACATAACTAATAAGGAATTATTGAAGAACTAACAAGTGCATATTCTCTTCCACCTGTTTACGAGTGACAGAAGCACTGTTTAATTAACACACTGCACTGATCCCTCCAGCGATAACAAACACTGGAGCCATGGAAATGATGGACGCTGTGTTTAACAGCCTCATGTAAATTTGTGTAATTTCACCATACATTGACATTCTGTGCTCTTCGTGTACCTGTTGGAGCAGTGCTTGTGCCTGAACATTGCTGATTGCACTTGTTCCTTGTCCATTTGATTTATGGGCGTCCAGACCATTGGCCTGATCTGCTGTTGGATGGACAGATGAGAGTTAATGAATCAGCAACTGTGAGACAGACATGCAGATGTTATGAGTCAAAACATCATAGCTCACCTCCTTGTGCTCCGTTTTCCATGCTGCTTTTATTTTGATCTGCTGGGTGGCCACTGGAATCTGTTCAGAGAGAAAACGTGTTAAGAACCAGTGCAGCTCTTTTCAACAAGTAAAAATTTATTGGCTGGACAATTTCATTGATTAATTCGCATTAATGTTTTGCCATCATTTTTTTTTTCTGTTCTGAATAAAAAATATTAGCAGTGAGAAATTTTGACAATCCACCAATGTTGATGTAAGTGCTGATGAAGTGCTCACATTTGACGAGCTATATGGAGCATAACATAATCACTAGTCCTGAGTGGCGATTCACACAAAAGGAAATTGTGCTGAAATAAATGAGATGCTGCAGTGAAACAGGAAAAATACAAAGTTATGAGATGTCAGTTGAACTAATTTTTATTCTAGCACCACGTTTCTTTAACCCTTGTGTGGTGTTCATATTTTTATTACTCCGGCACAATTAAAAAATATATATATATGTTAAAATACTCAATAGATATTTGATATTTGCCCTTTAACTTGGTCAGATCCCATTTATTAATTAAACTGCTACAAACTTGTGCAGGAACATTAGGGGTGGTAATGCAAAACTCACACTTACACTCACACTCTCACAGACGCTCTCTCTTCTTTGTGTCTCTCATGAACACACATACCCATACTAATAGCAGTCCCAGACAGTAGGAGGACAGAGTGAAAGTACAAAGGACCTACAATTTCCACACTTTTATTTAGTGGTGGGCCGTTATCGGCGTAATATTGCCGTTAATCTATTCTCAAAGTTGGGTTGGGAGCTGGGTCTATACTAAGCAAGCTATGATGACTTTCACCTTGATATTTTATATAACTGACCGGCTGAGGCCAGCCTAAAAAGGTGCTCAGGACAGTTGACGGGCCACTGATGCGCATCGTCACAAAGGCTACAGGTGTCAAGGTACAGAAACCAAATAATTACATGTAAAATAGCAATGGATAGTCTTCAATGTAAAAATGAAATATACAATCAAACCTACATTTGATTGTATTACAGTTTTACTTTATACAGTACAGACCAAAAGTTTGGAAACATTACAATTTTTTTATGTTTTTGAAAGAAGTTTCTTCTGCTCATCAAGCCTGCATTTATTTGATCAAAAATACAGAAAAAAACAGTTATATTGTGAAATATTACTACAACTTAAAATAATAGTTTTCTATTTGAATATACAAAAAAAAAAAAAAAAAAAAAAGTATTCCTGTGATGCAAAGCTGAATTTTCCGCATCATTACGCCAGCCTTCAGTGTCGCATGTAACATCCAGTCTATCACATGATCTGTTAGAAATCATTCTAATATTCTGATTTATCATGAGTGTTGGAAACAGTTCTGCTGTCTAATATATTTGATGAATAAAAGGTTAAAAATAACTGCATTTATTAAAAAAAAAAAAAAATCTAATAATATATATTCTAACAATATATTTTCTTTACTATCACTTTTTATCAATTTAACACATCCTTGCTGAATAAAAGTATTGATTTTATTTAAAAAGAAGAAAAAAAATACTGACCCCAAATTACTGACCAGTAGTGTATATTATTACAAAATATTTATATCCTTTTTGTTTTCTCGTTATAACGACTTAATCTTCTCATTATCTCGACATAACGGAAGTCGTTTTCTCGTTATAACGACTTATTTTTCTCGTTATCTCGACATAATGAAGTTTGTTTTCTCGTTATAAGGACTTATTTTTCTCGTTATCTCGACATAACGAAAGTTTGTTTTCTCGTTATAACGACATGACTGTTGCTATAGTAATGAACTCAACTTTGAAAGGCATCTGATGGACAACCATGCAGGCGCTCTTACTGTAGCCTATATTTCAGCAAATTTAACTTCGCCTAGGTAATAACGTCTACAATACTGTATATAAATAAAGGCTGATCAATCACTGTTGATTTTTCCAGAGACAGTACAACAAACGTTTTGTTTTTGTAATTAACATGTTTAAATGGCAACACCGCAAAATTAGAGCTGCTTGGATTAAACTCACTTTTAATTTTCCCTATATTTGAAATAAAATTATATATAATTTGTAATTTGTAGTAGTCATTATATGATGTGGCAGATATCATGTGTGTTACAAGCTTCTGTTTGAAAAGAGCGTCCATGTGTAGGACTACGTGTAGTGTGTGTGTGTGTAGAAAAAACGATTACAACATTATAGAACAAAACTGAATTAAATAAGCCTATGGATTTTACATATACATCACATTTCTCATTAATATGGTTAACAATAAAGATTAGTAATAAGGAAAAGAAGCACATCAGCCTACATCGTTAAATCCCGTCCTACTGTACATAAACAGAATACAGTGACGTCAACCTTGGTTTTGATAAGCAGTTATTTTATGACACAGTTGGTGAAACTCATGCATCTAGCAGGAACTTAATACACAAAATATTCATATTGATTCAAGCATATTTAACATTTATGAATTAATTAAATGTCAGTAATGAAGACTGCACAAATTATAGCGATCACGAGGAAGGTCCGCGTACAGTAAAGTGGATAGTGTACAACACCGCATCAGTTATATTCAGGTCTATAGTGCCACCTGCTGGTGCAGACGAGAAAATTAAGTCGTTATAACGAGAAAACAAGAAGAAAAAATATTATAATGCATGGCCGCTTAGAACTTCCGTACAGAAGAAACTTCTTTCAAAACATTAAAAATAGTAATGTTTCCAAACTTTTGGTCTGTACTGTACATAGCAAAACTGTAATAATGTAAGAAATGTTGAAGGTGTCTAAATAAATGTAGGTTTAATTGTATATTTCATTTTTACATTGAAGACTATCCAGTGCTATTTTACATTTAATTATTTGGTTTCTGTACCTTGACACCTACAAACTTGAAAAAAAAAAACTTAAACATTGTGTAAATAGCACAAATAAATGAAAATAAATGAACATACAAATTAAACAATTTAAAACAGGGCCCACTGGTACAACCTTCACTACGGCCCTGCTCACGCCTGTTTCACACATAATCTGTCTGCAGTGCGTATGCAGTCCGTGTGTGTTACGTATGTGGTGCAGCACAGACTCGATGTGCCTTCACACACAGGGCCGGTGTAAGCTCAAATGCCGCTCTAGGCAGAGCACAATCGTGCTGTAAACAAATAAAAAAAAAACAATTCTATAAAATTACACAAAAAAAAAAGGAAAACGTGTAATCATGGTTTCAGTAGTTTTTTTTTTCAAACTGCAGCGTTAAAAAAGTACACAATGCAACAGCTGCTTAATTTCTACTTTATAGTGTACAGAATAAAACTAAACATATGCAGACAACTTTTTAGCTCTTAAGTACTGGAGGTATCTTTCCTTGACTGATACACACGAACACACATTCACACAACTATTGTGAGCCTACATTTCAGAAGCGTGCGCGTCGGGCTTTTGCAGCGGCAAACGCTTTGATTGCGTCCTTGAGTTTAACTTGTACTTCGGAGATAATTATTAATCAGTTTAAGCTTTGAGAAACTGCGTTCTCCAGAGCTCACAGTGACGGGGAGAGTGAAAAGCACTATCAATGCTACAAAAACATTTGGAAAAATTAATTCCATCCCTTTTTCACAGATGAATTTAAGCGCATCCAGTGGTTTAGCTCCAACAACCAGGCGTAGAGCTGTAATTGGGCTTAGGCCCGACAGGACCCGAGCCCGACAAGTACATTTTGATTGACAGCTTTTTTAAAGCCCGAACCCGTTTACGGCCCGACATTATTTAAATGTGTGCAAGCACACAACTCTTTTGCCTTTTGTCAATAATGAGTCATTTATACATGTTTCTGTCACGATAGGTATTGGGGAAAAACACAAAGAGAGGGTAGATCCAAATGCAGGTAAGGGTTTTATTTAAACAGAGGGGTAAATACAAAATAAACAGTCATGAGAGACAAATCAAACAAAAAGGGAACCGGATGAAACGGGGAACTCGGAAGAACGGAAAGGTAGAGGAAGTCTGGTGGAACGAGAGAATGAGACACATAGGGTAAGACAAAGCAAGACTGATGGACCTGAAACACAATGACATCAGACAAGGACTCCGTGACATAGACTAAGACAGACTGGGTATTTATACACAGAAGGATAATTGGGAAACAGGAGACAGGTGGGGTGAACAATCAATCAGGTAACAAGGAGGAAGGTGACCATATAAGGGAACAGGAAGTGATCTGGGACAGGCACCGTGAGAAGGAGGACATCTAGTGGAACCCCGGGGAACAACAACCCAGACACTGTGACAGTACCCCCCCTCTACGGAGCGGCTACCAGACGCTTAAAGACAAAACATGACACAGAGACCAGGAGGGAGGCGGACAGGTGGAGGCTCAGGGGGAGGGACGGAGGGCCAGAAAAGGAACACATGGGGGACAAACACCAGAAATGATACATAAAACCGGGAGATCAGGAGGGAGGAGGACCGGAGGAGGTACAGGGGGAGGGACGGAGGGCCAGACTAAACTAAAGAGAACAGACAGAAACAGAACTCAAAAAACACAAAACATAAGTCCATGAAGGACATGTTGAGGCGTCCACTAGGACGGAGCAGATGACCACCACAGCCGTGTGGTCAAGGCCAGAGCCCTCCAGGGCGGAGCGGAAGACCACCACGTCTCTGTGGTCGAGGCCGGAGTCCACCAGGTCGGAGCAGAAGACCACCACGTCCTCATGGTCATCACCAGAGTCCCCCAGGGTGGAGCGGACGACCACCACGTCCTCGTGGTCACCGCCAGAGTCCCCCAGGGCGGAGCGGATGACCACCACGTCCTCGTGGTCACCGCCAGAGTCTCCCAGGGCGGAACCGAAGACCACCACGGCCTTGTGGTCACCGCCTCGGGAACTGTAACGGACACCGCCTCGGGAACAACATCGGGCACCGCCTCGGGAACAACCTCGGGCACCGCCTCGGGAACAGCATCGGGCACCGCCTCGGGAACAGCATCGGGCACCGCCTCGGGAACAGCATCGGGCTCCGCCTCGGGAACTGCATCGGGCTCCGCCTCGGGAACTGCATCGGGCTCCGCCTCGGGAACGACCTCGGCCTCGGGAACAGCATCGGGCTCCGCCTCGGGAACTGCATCGGGCTCCGCCTCGGGAACAGCATCGGGCTCCGCCTCGGGAACAGCATCGGGCTCCGCCTCGGGAACTGCATCGGGCACCGCCTCGGGAACTGCATCGAGCACCGCCTCGGGAACTGCATCGAGCACCGCCTCGGGAACTGCATCGGGCTCCGCCTCGGAAACAGCATCGGGCACCGCCTCGGGAACTGCATCGGGAACTGCATCGGGCTTCGCCTCGGGAACTGCATCGGGCACCGCCTCGGGAACTGCATCGGGCACCGCCTCGGGAACTGCATCGGGCACCGCCTCGGAAACTGCATCGGGCACCGCCTCGGGAACTGCATCGGGCACCGCCTCGGGAACTGCATCGGGCACCGCCTCGGGAACTGCATCGGGAACTGCATCGGGCTTCGCCTCGGGAACTGCATCGGGCACCGCCTCGGGAACTGCATCGGGCACCGCCTCGGGAACTGCATCGGGCACCGCCTCGGAAACTGCATCGGGCACCGCCTCGGGAACTGCATCGGGCACCGCCTCGGGAACTGCATCGGGCACCGCCTCGGGAACTGCATCGAGCACCGCCTCGGGAACTGCATCGAGCACCGCCTCGGGAACTGCATCGGGCTCCGCCTCGGGAACTGCATAGGGCACCGCCTCGGAAACAGCATCGGGCACCGCCTCGGGAACTGCATCGGGAACTGCATCAGGCTTCGCCTCGGGAACTGCATCGGGCACCGCCTCGGGAACTGCATCGGGCACCGCCTCGGAAACAGTATCGGGCACCGCCTCGGGAACTGCATCGGGCACCGCCTCGGGAACTGCATCGGGCTCCGCCTCGGGAACTGCATCGGGCACCGCCTCGGAAACAGCATCGGGAACTGCATCGGGCTTCGCCTCGGGAACTGCATCGGGCTTCGCCTCGGGAACTGCATCGGGCTCCGCCTCGGGAACTGCCTCGGCCTCGGCCTCGGGAACAGCATCGGGCACCGCCTCGGGAACTGCATCGGGCTCCGCCTCGGGAACAGCATCGGGCTCCGCCTCGGGAACAGCATCGGGCACCGCCTCGGGAACTGCATCGGGCACCGCCTCGGAAACTGCATCGGGCACCGCCTCGGGAACTGCATCGAGCACCGCCTCGGGAACTGCATCGAGCACCGCCTCGGGAACTGCATCGGGCTCCGCCTCGGGAACTGCATAGGGCACCGCCTCGGAAACAGCATCGGGCACCGCCTCGGGAACTGCATCGGGAACTGCATCGGGCTTCGCCTCGGGAACTGCATCGGGCACCGCCTCGGGAACTGCATCGGGCTCCGCCTCGGGAACTGCATCGGGCACCGCCTCGGAAACAGCATCGGGCACCGCCTCGGGAACTGCATCGGGCTCCGCCTCGGGAACTGCATCGGGCTCCGCCTCGGGAACTGCATCGGGCACCGCCTCGGAAACAGCATCGGGCACCGCCTCGGGAACTGCATCGGGCACCGCCTCGGGAACTGCATCGGGCACCGCCTCGGAAACAGCATCGGGCACCGCCTCGGGAACTGCATCGGGCACCGCCTCGGGAACTGCATCGGGCTCCGCCTCGGGAACTGCATCGGGCACCGCCTCGGAAACAGCATCGGGCACCGCCTCGGGCACCGCCTCGGGAACTGCATCGGGCACCGCCTCGGAAACAGCATCGGGCACCGCCTCGGGAACTGCATCGGGCACCGCCTCGGGAACTGCATCGGGCTCCGCCTCGGGAACTGCATCGGGCACCGCCTCGGGAACAGCCTCGGGCACCGCCTCGGGAACTGCCTCGGGCTCCGCCTCGGGAACAGCAGCTGCCTGTCTCCTCCTCCGCCCTCTACGATGGGGAGTCGGTGGCGTTGAGTCGGCCATCTTGTGCTGTGGTGCTGGGCTGGCGGCCATCTTGGGCTGTGACGCTAGGTTGGCGGCCATCTTGGGCTGTGGGGCTGGGCTGGTGGCCATCTTGGGTTGTGGGGCTGGGTTGGCGGCCATCCTGTGCTGTGGGGTTGGGCTGGCGCCCATCTTGTGCTGTGGGGCTGAGCTGGCAGCCTTGTCTGGACACTCTGGTGTGGTTGTTGCATCCCACTGGGCACGATGGTGCAGGTAATTGGTAAACCCCCAAAAGTCCAGTATCTCTAACCCCTTCATCTCCCATGAAGGTAAAGGATCATCCAGGCAATTATTAAATAAATCCTTTAGTGCTGCATCATTGTAACCTAGCCCGACTGCCATAGTCCAAAACAATTGCGCCAGGCCACCCACCTCACTTCCCTCTTGATGAAGGGTGATTAAGTTCTGGTATCTCCCCCTCCGTTCCTCCATGGTGGCTGGGGAACCGATTCGAAATCCCACACCGCTGGATCTAGGCATGACGGAGTCCTTCTGTCACGATAGGTATTGGGGAAAAACACAAAGAGAGGGTAGATCCAAATGCAGGTAAGGGTTTTATTTAAACAGAGGGGTAAATACAAAATAAACAGTCATGAGAGACAAATCAAACAAAAAGGGAACCGGATGAAACGGGGAACTCGGAAGAACGGAAAGGTAGAGGAAGTCTGGTGGAACGAGAGAATGAGACACATAGGGTAAGACAAAGCAAGACTGATGGACCTGAAACACAATGACATCAGACAAGGACTCCGTGACATAGACTAAGACAGACTGGGTATTTATACACAGAAGGATAATTGGGAAACAGGAGACAGGTGGGGTGAACAATCAATCAGGTAACAAGGAGGAAGGTGACCATATAAGGGAACAGGAAGTGATCTGGGACAGGCACCGTGAGAAGGAGGACATCTAGTGGAACCCCGGGGAACAACAACCCAGACACTGTGACAGTTTTAACATAATTTATTCATAACTAACGTAGATTAGACCACTTGGAAGTTTGAATAAAGAAATAAAATAAATCCTCTGTGACATCGTAACGTCTCAGCATTCTAGACATAGGCTCAGTTAACCTATAAATAGACCAACGCACCAATAAAAACGAGTCATTTTTTTACAAATTAAATTAAGATAAATTTTAAATTAAGATGGGTATTTGGCAATAACGAAATTAAGATAAAGGCTCCGCCAGATTTGCTTCGCACTAGCAGATGATATTTAATAAATAAATAATGCCAACATTAGCGTAAATACTCTGTCCACATGCATTTAAGTCTCAATTAATATTTAGTTATCATTTGAAAAACCATAACTCACAGCGATTAGCTAGGTCTTCATGTTTTTGTGGAGGAAAATGATTGAATCCACTGTAGATGTCTTCAGCGCGTTCATGCGCTCACTGATGGTGCGTCATTATTCCCTCATTATTCCCATAAACATGGTCAAAACTTTTCCACACCTCAAACTTTGCTTTAGTTGCTGGTGCAACCAAAACGTAATCGCCAGAGGCAAGCTTCCGTTTCACCTACTCAGCATCCATTTTCGCATCTTTCTCGCGATAATCAAAACGCATCACATGACCGCTTGTTTATCTCGCAAACCGGAGGACAAGCCCGAGCCTGACCCGAGCCCGCGTAAGATGATATAAATTAAGTCCGAACACATCGATCTTCAGCTCTAACCAGGCGTCTCCACAAAACAGCCAGCTCTTCAAACAATTCATGCCCATCAACATCTCGCGAGTCTCCATGAGTCAGGGCCTTTTCCAGTCTTAAGCAGTCCTGAAGAACTATTGTATTCTCCTTTTCTTTAAGAGATGCGATGCCATATAAAAATCCAAATACGCTTCCAATCAGCAAAAAGCGCTCTTCCACGGAACGGAGGTGATGCATTTAAAAAAGGAGAATTGTTTCTCCAGTGCTTGGTCATTTAAAAGCCGTCGTCTTTTGTACTCATGACCATATCATTTTATTCGTTTTGACCTTTTTTGGAATATACGTTATAATATTTTGCATGTATATATATGGGGCGCGGCTGGGCAGGGGTTTTTATTCAAATTTTAAAGTTAATTTAAATTTATACTAATGGAGTGGGGGAAAATGCTGTTGATATAAGTGCGATAATTGTAACTGTGGCGAGTGGGGCGGGGCCGAGAGGCGTGGGAACGGGGAGTGAGGCCAGGTGTAGTGATTGGAGATGAGCTACACCTGCGCCCCACCGCCAGTATCGAGTCCCACGTAGGAGATGGAAGGATATAAAACTGGAGTGACGACCGTGAAGGACGAGAGAGGACCAGGCCTGGGACGTTATTTTATGTGTTTGCTTTTATTTGTGCGCGTCAGTCGCCGTGAGGGGCTGACACGCTGTTTTGTGTTTATTTTGAATATTAAAATTATGTTTTGATTGTGCGCCGGTTCCCGCCTCCTTCTTCCCGATGAGTATGGAGATTGTATCGTTACAGTAACCTAATGTAAAACAAACAAATAAATTAATAATTATCTCTCTCTTTTTCTTTCTCTCTCCCTCTTGCCGCCCTGGCTGAGCTGCCGCCCTAGGCGGCTGCCTAGTTCACCTATAGGCACGCGCCGGCCCTGTTCACACAGGACGTGTTTGCAGTCCGCTACTCGGTACGTAAACGATCGCTGCACTGCTGCAGACACAACACTCCTGGAACGTATGGAATCCGTTAACATGGGTGTGTAAAAAAAATATGCAACGCATACGCACTGCAGACGCAGTATGTGTGAAACAGGCGTAAGGTTGTTTGCACCTTGTGCAATGTGGAATTAGTTTACAGCTTTTTCAAGCACTTTGTGATGCATTTTGGAAAACGGAGATGAGCCCCTTTTCCAATGCACCACCTAGCTTGATAAACCCCTTCTCAAAGACTTACTGTTTGTCAATTTTATTTGGTTAACACACATATTCTGAATGCCTTCGGCAGAATTCGAATGAGTAGGGGTGTCACGATTTCAATTTTAAATCGAAATCGATTGAAATTAAGTCACAGTCTCAAACTTCGAATTAAAAACTGGAATCGTCGATGCTGCCACGCCCCCATGTTGAATGACGGCAAATCAATGACAAAAATAACCGAGCATTCAACTGATGCTGGCGCGCGCGCTATATGGCTTCCGCGAGAGGAAAACTGAATCGGATGCGAAGAAACAGGAGGCCGCGAGCTCATTTCAAACTCTGCGCGCAATAAAAGCCCTCGCGCGCGCATGCTCATTCCCCACATCCTCGCGCTCGATCATCTCACCTCTGCTCGCGCGAACAATTTTATTTTTGTCAGTCGTGGGGCGGGGCTTGCTGTTTTAGTTGTTATATCAAATGTCATTGGTTATTCCCCTTTTCCTAAAGTCAGTATTCGACGCCTGTTAGAAAATTATTAATAATTCACTTGACTTGACCCATGACTTCATCAGTGGACCAGATACATGTGAGTAATCATTCGTTTTGCTTGTTTAATTTATTTTTGTCTTTAATGTAATTTAATGCATTGTTTATAGAGTAGATCTTTTGTAGATACTTGATTAACTGGAATTCTTCTGATTGCTAGTGATTGCAGTCTTGTAATAAGAGATACACATATTTTACAGACTGTAATGATGCACACACACACATACATACATACATATTTATATATATATATTATGTATACATATAAATAAATAAATAAATAAATAAATATATATATATAAATAAATATTATATATATATATATATATCTAAATGAATGACAGTGAAGTGTTTAACAAGTGTTTTATCTTTAATCTTTTAAATAGATACATCGTAATATTTGAAGGTTAGTTTAGTCATTTTTTATTGTTTTTGTTTGTTTTGTTATGAACTTGAATGTCATCTTTTATGAAGACTGCACTTACAAAAGAGAAACTGGATGGCAGTTTATTTTAAGTTTTCAATTGACTAAAGATATAAGTTATTGTTACATTATGTTGTTAATAAAAGTTTTAAATTTGACAGTGTAATGTGGTACATTGCAAACAAAGGTCAGATATTATATTACATAAAATTCTAGTTTGAAAAATGACAATCTGTGCTTTAAAAAGAATAAATGTAAAAATCGAGAATCGAATCGAACAGTGACCTTAGAATCGAAAATGCAATTGAATCGAGGATTTGGAGAATCGTGACACCCCTACGAATGAGCCATTTTAATCCAGATTAATTTCAAGATCACAGTGAGATTAATCTAGATTAAAAAAATTAATCTATGCCCACCACTACTTTTATTACACCCTGTGGACCCGAACATACTGTATGTAATAAGTGTTTTGGTGTAGTAGAGAGTGTGGTCATTGAAAATTTGTTCTGATATATGTTCTTCACAGAAAATGGGCCAAGGCCAATGAGTACAAGTTTGAAAAACAATAATTCATCGTATAATTTTTCTTTTGACAAAAAGTGAACCGGTACCACAGACCTGAACACCATAAAAAGGTTAATGCCATTTCATTCGGAAGATTCTGCAAAAGATGCAAGACACGAGTGTAATGGTCAAAGATATCCGCCAAGTGCATGTTAACTTAAACAAAACCAAAAGGAAAAGCAGAAACCTGTGCTGAACTACTACTGTGTGTTTGATGTTTCATGTTTGCCAGATGAAGACTGACTGAAGGCTGCTATTTTCACTTACTGTTAATAATCACCTACTACTGCTACAGTCATAATAAGCATTTTTCTTTTATATTATTTTTATTATATTTATATATATATATATATATATATATATATATATATATATATATATATATATATATATATATATATATACACACACACACATACACATATAGAACTTTACCTAGACGGTTAATAAAGAGAATGTTAACTCTATTCATGCTGCAGTTTAAAAAAACAAAATATGGAAAAAGTTACAGCTGCAATATTAAGCACAGAATATCAAAGTCAACCAAAGCAGAATAGTATTAACCCACCATCACATTTCCTAGCAGAACTTTACAGCTCTGATTCACTTACATGGCAGATACATGATCACAATCAACAAAGTAAATGCTGCCCGCTTTAGTTCATTAATATCTGGATCATCACATGAGAAACTTACCTGCATCCATGAGTGGCCACTTGAACCAAATGCTACCTGACACACTAGGAGCTCCAGAAACAAGCTATGACGGGTTGTGCTACAATACTGAATGTTCAAAGATAGAACCAGCGCATCAACGACAACAACCGCTTCTATGCTGATGCATCCGATGGTGAACACCAGGATGGTTGTTTGTTCTGTGGCGAGCAAAACACAAAGACTACAGCTGTAGGCACCGCATCCATAATAAAAGTTGTTCAGTATGCATCTGATTAAAGCCATATGCAAATCGTATACCCCATTGCTCATTAGAAGAGAGCCGCTTTGAAGTTCTGCACACAATTCATTTCACATGGACCTCTGAAAGCTTTCTGCATAATTCAACATTCCACATAAATATTTATCAGCTCATTAGCATATTAATTGGATAGCTTTTAGAACAGAGGAACGGTGAACACAACAGTGAGAAAGAAGTGAGACAAGGCCAATTACCAGCCGTGTGTGACTATTTTAATTACTGGGGGTGGGGGGGCACTTCCCAGCATGCAACATGGCTATGATGAAAGAATGTGTTGTTAATGACCACTGACTCAAAATATCTTGGAGCTCATTTAAACAACATCTCAAACAACAGAAATAACAAACCCTTAACTCAGCCACCGACTGAGATCAAACATATTTATCACCTGATTAATGTTGTTCCAACAGTTTGAGAAGGGAGGCTACTGATGATGATGGAATCAAGGGTGATCAAACCTCCTCTTTTTCAGGACATGTTCTGCCCTTCTAAATTTGCACAAATTGTCATGGTTTTAGCTTTGTATTTTCTATTGGCAGTCTCTCTGCTAGTGGTCAACTGGATTTTTTGATGGTTGATATCTTAGAGAGCAGATGACTATATATGTATATGTAGTCTGAGTGGCCACACCTGCGTGCCATCAGCCGCTACACATATAAACCCTGCAAGCGGGCACAGAGGTGAGAAATGTCTCCACGAGATTCAGCTAACATTGTCTTTTCCTCTGCCCTAAAAAGCAGGGTGTGACCGCCAGCCCCAACGCCGCAGGAGAGCACGGACCCACACTGCACTAGAGCACTTCCAAGACAGGACCGCGAGCACCGAACACCCAAACCACCTCAAAGCATCGCCAGTTCTTTTACAGAATTCCCTTAATAAAATCCACCCTTCGGGGAACTTACCCTCCTTCTCATGTCATGTCCTTTTTAACCCCACCACACTGGTGGAGAATGCTTCCCCCGGAGCTAAGCACCTCCTACGAGGACATATGAAAGGAGATCCTGGGACGAATGGGGTTGTCACCGATTAGCGCTGCTCAACTCTTCAACGAGTGGACCTTCGACCCATGGCAGCCAGCCCGGGCCCAAGCCGCTAGCCTCTCCCGTTTGGCTCAACAGTGGTTGCTGGCCTGGGGTCCCACCGTACACCAAGTAGCGGAACGCATCGTGGTCGACCACCTCTAACGTGCCCTTCCCCGCCCACTACGTCAGGCCGCCGGGATGCGGAATCCGGCCAACGTAAATGAACTTTGAGCTGGCGGAGGCCACCCAACACCGGGAGATAGGGGAGAGAGCGCCGCCATTTCCGGAGGTGGTGATCGAGATCACCCATGCCCATCCGATGGCAAGCCACCTAGGAGCCCAAAACACCATACAGCGCCTCCGGGACCGATTCCAGTGGCCGGGCCTCGAGGCTGAGGTCCGTCGATTCTGCCAGGCCTGTCCAACATACCAGCGGACATCGCCTCAAACCCCTCCCCCCAGCCCGCTGATACCGCTACCCATCATAGAGGGGCCCTTCGAGCGGATTGGGATGGATTTGGTGGGGCCGCTGCCGAAATCCGCCCGGGGGCACGAACACATTCTGGTCATCGTGGACTATGCTACCCGATACCCTGAGGCTATTCCTCTTCGGAAGGCAACGACAAAAGCCATAGCCCAGGAGCTCATCCTCTCCAGCCGGGTCGGTATCCCGTCGCAGATCCTGACTGACCAGAGTACCCCCTTCATGTCCCGGATGATGGCGGATGTCTGCAAGTTACTGAAGGTACAACAGCTCCTCACCACAGTGTACCACCCTCAGACCGATGGGCTTATCGAGCGATTTAATCAAACGCTAAAGCAGATGCTGCGCCGTGTGGCAGCGAAAGACAAGCGGGACTGGGACCAGATGCTCCCCTATGTGCTATTCGGCATTCGGGAAATCACTCACTTTCCACTGGCCTCCACTGGCTTCACCCCCTTCGAACTGCTCTTTGGTCGACAGCCTCGCGGACTTCTCGACGTGGCCCAAGAGGCATGGGAACAACAACCGGCGGTACACCGAATCACCATCGAGCATGTGCGTGAGATGAGGGAACGGATCGATAGAGTGATGCCCATTGTACAGGAACATCTCATAAAAACACAACAAGCGCAGCAACGGCATTACAACCGGGTGGCCCAACCACGGGAGTTCCAGCGAGGAGACCACGTCCTGGTCCTTATGCCCACAGCTGCCTGCAAGCTCCTCGCTACCTGGCAAGGCCCTTATACAGTCACAGAAAAGGTCGGCCCCATTACGTACTGTGTGTGGCAGCCCGGAAAAAGAAGGGAGGATCAGCTCTACCACATTAATCTGTTGAAGCGCTGGATCGGGACCCAGGAAGGTGCTCACGGAGCTGCGCCGGGCTGGCCTGACCGCCAACCCCCGGAAGTGTCATCTGGCCCTAGCCGAAGCCAAGTATTTGGGGTACCAGGTGGGTTGCGGCCTGATCCGACCTCAAGAGAATCAAGGTAGCAGCTATCCTCTCTGCGCCGCGGCCCACCTCGAGAACACAGATACGGGTCTTTTTGGTGTTGGCGGGATATTATCACTGCGTCATCCCTAACTTCTCCTCCTTAGTTTCTCCCCTGACTGACCAGGAAGGGGGAGCCGGAGAAAGTCTTGTGGAACTCCAGAACAGAAGCAGCATTCCTCAAGATCAAGGAACCTGACGATGGAACCGGTCCTCTGTGCCCCGACTTCAACCGCCCCTTTCTGCTGCAAACCGACGCGTCCGACACCAGGTTGGGAGCCGTCTTGTTGCAGGGCCACGACGGTGAGGAACACCCGGTGATGTTCATCAGCTGAAAGCTGACCCTTGCAGAACAGCGGTACGCCACCGTAGAGAGGGAAGCATTGGCCGTCAAGTGGGCAGTCCTGGAGCTCCGTCATTACCTCCTCGGCCGCCACTTCACCCTCCTCATGGACAACACTCCCCTGCAGTGGATGGCCCGGGAGAAGGAGACCAACGCCAGGGTGACGCGGTGGTTCCTGGTGCTCCAGGACTTTAACTTCACCCTACAACATCGGGCAAGGACGGTCAACACTGATGGACTCTCCCGCCTGTGGTCAGCTTTCGCAGGTCTGTCAGGCTCCACTCCCCGCCCTCCCCACTGCTCCAGAGGTATAGGAAGACGCTTAGGGGGGAGCGAGTGTGACGCGTGTCCAGAGCGCTCATCAGTGTCACCCTGGCAATGGCGCAGACACACCTGCGCCTACTCATCACGGGCCGAGCGGCCACACCTGCGTGCCATCAGCCGCTGCAAATATAAATCCCGCAAACTTACCCTCCTTCTCATGTCGTGTCCTACTTCACCCCGCCACAATGTATATATTACACTGTTTAACTTAAAAATAGGTAAAAAAAAAACAACAACAGCAACAACAACATGCGTAACTGCTGAAATTTAATTTATATTTATTTTATATTTACATAATTATATTATCTGAAAAAGAAAATTTGTTTGAACTTTGAAATATTTTTATGTATTTAGATAGCAACTTCTTAATTCTATTACAGTAATTTTCATTCAAACATGATTAGCTAATTTCATTTTAGCTTTTCGCACACAGTGACACACACATAGTCAATTATTTACAATGACTGCCTACGTGGTCAACCTACCTTTTAGTCATTACCTTCAAGTATGAAAACAATAGGAAAATAAAGCCAAAATCTGGGGTCTTATTTATGAATGTTGAGTATGCACAAAATGGGCATAGAAATTGCATCCACAATTTTCCACGAACATATCAGAATTTATAAAAAATAAATTTGGTGTAAATATGTACACGCCATATGGACATTCTAGACCATGCGTACACTATTTTTCTTGGAGTGATAAAGTAAACAACTATTTTAAACTATTCAGTCATTAAGGAAAAACCACTGTGTTAATGCTGCAGAGACACTCAACATGATTTTGTTCGGAACCATTTTCTTTACATAAATAGAGCAAAAAAGCACAATATTGTCTCTGCAATATAATAACTTACAATTTTTTTCTTGTTCATTGAATTGTTGCCCTGACATTTTGTTGCCCCCATTTTCCATTGGCTGTGGCCTAATGGTTAGAGTTGGACTGGACTAGTTACACGAAGGTCGCCGGTTCAAGTCTCGATGTTGGCAGGAGCTGTAGAGGTGGGGGGGGGGGGGGGCGTGAATGAACAGCACTCTCTTCCACCCTCACTAACCATGGCTGAATTGCCCTTGAGCAGGGCACTGAACCCCCAGTTGCTCCCCGGGTGCTGGATATATAGCTGCCCACTGCTCCAGGTGCGTGTTCATGGTGGGTTCACTTCTCACTGCTGTGTGTGTGCTCTTGGATGGGTTAAAGGTGCCATATGCAAAAATTGAGGTAAAAATATCCAAAAAAAATGACCTACACGCATTAAAAGAATGAGAAGAAATAAGGGCGATGATGTCATTCAAAAAATGTCAAGTTATAGTGCTGCAGAGATATCAACCTTAATTAGCATTACTAGCCCCGGCCCGACAGGTGTCATAATACCAGTTTCGGCCATCGGAGGCGGTATGCGGGCAACATAACCACCAGCCAACCTGCAATACACTAATAACTTGCACGGCTTGCGGGCATAACTGAACTTGATGTCAATCATGTGGAAAGTACAGCCCAGTACTTCATTTCAGTTCAGGGAAGAGAGAGGAAGGATGGCTTGGGTGCTTGAGCGCCTGCCCCTTTGGTGCCCAAAGTGCCCTTTTGTCAAAGCAAAATTTCCTCTATTGTTTTTTTTTTGTCATAACGTTTCCTTTTGTGAATGCCTGCTCATGCCCAATCTAAATATTAGTAAAATTTTTAATAATAATTTAGCCGTCAAGAAGATGACCAACATGATGACCTTTGACCTGACGACGACGACCTCCTCATCCGATGGGACGATTCGTCACGCTGCACGTGCATTTTTTAATTGTCAGAGGATATTTTCATTACCGCGGAAGCTGGTAAGTGGTGTTTCATTCTCAGCAAAGTGATTTTGATATTTATTTACTTATTATTATTTTACAAGAACGACGTGATGCAGATATGTTGTTTATGTTGCGGTGTGTAGCCTGTAATGTTAGCGTGCTGTTTGAGGGAGAAACGTTTCACAGGCATCGAGGGCAGAGGCGTCATGCCCTATTCAAAGATTTCTGAGCCAAGTTGATTTTAAATGTAGCTTCCAAACGAAAAAAAAAAAAAAAAACAGCAGAATAATATTTTTTATATATTTGATATAATCACACTGTTGTGATTAGATCGTTCAGTGCACAGCATCAGCTGCTAAATTCAAATCTGTGTTCGCTGGCTGGCGCTGAGCCAGAGACGTTCGTACAACGCTTCATGATAACCAATCAACTGTTCTGTTGCGCAAATGCATTGGCCAATCAGAGACGTGCAGAAGAGTCATCATGAAACGTGGTGTTTTTGTTCACTTGCTCGCTGACTGAATTATTTAGCGAATTCTTTCTTCAGAGAGAGAGAGAGAGAGAGAGAGAGAGAAAACAAAAAAAAATCCTGATGTGCATAATGTAATGTAAAGTGCTTCAGTGATTGTAATGGCTAGACTGAATGAAAATGTTATTTGATAATGTAAATGTTCTTTACTCTCTGTAAAATGAAAGTGTTAAAATAAGTAACTTACAATATTGTTATTAAAATTTACATTAAATGCAAATCAGTCGTATTAAAAATATTTTATGGCATGATATGGCACTTAAGTAAAAAGTCAGGGTTTTATGTGTAGTTAATAGATTACACTACCTTTCCATTTATTGATCAAATAACAATCTATTAAGGTGCAAAACGTGTTTACTTACACGTTTGAGAATCGAGATATTTACTGAAATATTAAGCATGTTTGGAATTGTTTTGAATAAAAAGGAAAAATAAATAAAACATAAGCCTATATAAGTTATACAGTGCTTTCATAGCAAGACTCAGTTGTTTATTGTTTTGTATCAATATTTAAGGTGGACTTATTGATTAGGTGCAAGAATAGTAGTGATGGTTAAAATAATAGATTGATAATGAAATAGTAGATTGTGCCTTGTTCCTAGATGGACAGAGACTGGAAAGTAAAGATCAGATGAGGAGATGGAGATAGAGGAAGAAAAAGAGGCAAATGTAGATGCACAAGTGACAGAAAGAGCAGGTAAGCAAGCCAGGAGACAGAGGCTGGTGAGAAAGAGGAAAATGTAGAGTGTTTTCTGTAGTTTTTACTATAACAGCTGTTCTTAATAATTCTGTAGAACAGAGAAGAAAAAGCCATCAGGTTGGGACAATTTAAAACATTTCAGTTTCTAATCCCAGAGTTATTATTAGGTGGAATAATTTTTCTTTTTTTACTTTTAAACTTAAACTCGTCTCTTCTCATCTTTTTCTTTTTCAAAACTGCATCACAGCATTTGCTGCCTTATCAATAAATAATCATCCATATCAATACGCAAATCGGCAAGGAATGCATCACAATTTATTGCTGTATTGCTATTTTGAACCGCGCTATTTAAAGCCTTGTTCCATGTGCCCCTTTTATACTTTGAGCACCTGCCCCTCCAAAGGTCTCTGCACGGCCCTGGGTTACAATTAGTGTTGTCACGGTACCAAAATTTCAGTATTCGGTACCAACACCAGTGAAAATCCACGGTTCTTTGGTACCAAAATTGCAAAACAAAAATATTCTTATTAAAAAAAAGAAAAAACACTTTTTAATCACTAAAAATAAAACCAATGCCATTCTTTATACTTATTTACAATTATATTTAAAGTTTTTCTACAATTAATATAATTATGAAAAACAGTAAACAAGTTTCACCCAAATTCAATTAGTCTTAATTAAATGTAAACATTTAATTAAAGGACTAATTGAATTTGGGTCAAACTAACCAACCAAACCATTTATATAAATGCTCTAAATGCACTTAGTCCTAGAGAATACAATTATATGATTAAATATCAATATTTCTTTCTTCACTTGACAATCCTCAGTAACAAATAACCTCATTTCAAAAGTATCACACAGCGATAAGTTATAGGCCTACAATAATGCTGGGTACCAATACCACATGATAATTGGGCTGATTTGGGGCCGATTTCTCCCCTTCTGACAATCATGTCCCGATTGTCTTGGTGGTTCTAAAGATTATCTAATCAGATTTCCCTGTTGTGTGAGTTGTGTTAAGTGTGACTGAATCTGCTCAGAAGAATGTCGGAGGTGCCCCGATGATGAATCCTAAATATTTAACATCCTGATGTGTGGGGGGAACCCCAAGGAAAGCGCGGGCACAATTATGAAAATTGTGAAACTAAACCATTTCCAATTAGAAAGGGAGCTGACTGAAGATGGAGGCATAACAAATGCTAACATCACAATTTCTTCCTGCCTATCGTCCACCATATTTATTCTCAAGTTTTAAACAGATTTTTAACTAAGGGGGGGGGGGTTGAATGACAATGCAAGTAAACACTGTAGGATTTCAAGAAAGCAAATCTGCGGTACTAACAGAAATGATTTTAATGTCCATGAAAACTGATTTGTACAGGGCATAGTAAAAACATTCGGGGCCTTACTGAAAACATTCAGGGCTTTAGCCTGAACTATAGCTAGGCCTAACTAACCACTACTATGTCCTGTGTAAGAGTGAAGAGTGTGTTTCAAACTAAACAGCCAAACCAAAGCTTTATAAAGGTGAAGAATGCTCCTCAGCCTGACATGCAGCAGCTATCAAAGACTCACATGCATCAAATGCACAGATCTGCTGCTCTGTTACACAGAGACAAACTAAGTCATGATGTGGCTTAAACTCAAGCTGTTGCCATGACATCAAACCTACTGAGAGAGAGAGACAGACAGAGAGAGAAAGACAGATGGATCTTTAACTCAAAAGAAAACAGTTGAGAGACACAATTTACATGTTGCTGCTGTAAGGGATTCAGTAAGCTAACTGATTATGCAAATGTTTTAATTAATAGAATTTAAAATAAGCAATTAATTAGCCTTTAAAACTACAGAACGCAGCGCTGCATAATTTAAAACCGATAAGTGGCATGAGGCACAATGTAGGAGAAATGAAGTATTCATTGAACAGAAACATTTCAACTCAACTGCAGTACAAACTTTTCTATTAGACCTCAAGAACTCATTAATATTCATCAGCTTTAATTAAGCCTTCATTCTGTTGTGTCAATCATGTACTCCAATTCTGCGATGCCTTTGCAACTAAACTGAACTATACTTTCATATATGACCAGATCAGAGCCAGTCTTTAATAACAAGTGGCTCAAAAACCTAGTACAGACAGGCTGCACTGCTGCAGTGATGCTACGGTGACAGTTCATTGATGGCAGACTGATGCTACAGTGACAGTATAGTGCAGTCAACATTAGTGACAGTACATTTACTGTACACTGATGGTGCAGTGATGCTACATTGATGTTATAGTGATAGTGCAGTTATGTTGCAGTAAACATTACAGTGACAGTAGTGGTGGAAAAAAATTATTTAGATTTCGACCTCCTCGCATGCCTGAGGAAAAAGTCAGAAATGCAATTAACTCAGAATTACAATCAGAGAATACATCACAATTCTGTTTATTGAAATTCATTGCAGTTCAAGTCAATTCTGATTCTGTCAATTTTCTATTTGTTTCCATCCAAAAACATTTTAATGTTATGATATGTGATATAATCAAAAAGATAAGTGAACATTATCAGTTGATGCTTAGATGGTTTCCAAATTTACCAATAGCCCAAATCAGTGCCCAAATGGAGAGTTAGTATTGTTAATCCATTTTGTTTGTTAGCTGCTAACTAATTAAATAAAGCTTTATAAAGCTATCTACAGTCATAGTTTAATGTCAGTTCAACAAAGTCATGAACTAACGCATTAGTATACGAATAGGTAAACATGAGAAAAAGTTAAGTAATGCTGAACAGATTAGTTAATTTTTAGTTTATTTAAACCACAACATAACAGGTTAATCTGTTAAATGTAAAGAGATGCATTAGTAAATAAAGTTAACATTAACAAAACATTAAGTAATCCTGAACAGTGGAGTTGTTCATTGTTAGTTAACGTTAACTTATACAAACTTATTGTAAAGCGTTACAAAATTATTTTAAAATAAAAAGGGAGTATTAAATACAAACACAATTATTTTATAGTAAACTTAAAAATAAAATTCTATTAATATATTTTTTTTATTATTGAAATTTTCACCTTTATTATTTTTCATTTGAATTATTTTATATTTTTCTTTTACAAAATTGTAAAAATAAAAATTGAAAACGTTAGCGGGTAGCCTAGATTTACATTTACATTTAGTCATTTAGCTAAAGATCATAAAGATTTATGCTTTCAGTATGAATAGAAATCTTATCCGATCAAAAATGGTAATTGTCGATTAAAAGCTGTCAACTAGAGGTTGACCGATTTATTGGTTTTGCCAATTAATCGGCAGCGATAGTTGATTGCTGGAACAAACATGCTATCGGCAAAAATCCATGCCGATAGTTTTTCCAGGTTGAGTCCGTAGCTGGAGCGTCTGAGTAGGGTCTGATTTCATTATACAGTGCGAGAGCGGTCTCTAGTGGCTAAAATCACTGACAGCACATTAGGGCTGAATGATATGGACAAAATTTCATATCTCGATGTTCATGCCAGATATCTCGATATCGAAACGATATGACTACGTGTTCTTTTGCTTAGCACGACCTGCACAACACGTCACTCTGGTTTACATCATCTTTTCTGAATCCAAAATACTTCCAAATTATGGAAGATGATTTATGTTTTGGCACCAAGTCAGATTCTGCACTGCCACCGGCCGCATTATCTCCCGAACTCATTTCTTTCTTTCTAATTTGTCCGCTGTCTCTGTACAATGTGTATAGACGTTGGAAAAGGGGGTGCTGGGGGAGCGTCCAGAGACAGGCGCGCTAAGAGCTAGTGCTTTCACTTTTGTGAAAAAATCATTTTAAATTTTTAAGACATAAGTGTTCATTGAATCGGTTGTAAAATTGATTTTCCATGTTCAAAAAAAAAAAAAAAAAGTTTATTTTTTCAACGTCAAATAACGGACGAACGTAAATAGAGTGCTGGAAACGCACAAGCAGGGCCGGCGCGCCGCACACGCACTGCGCGTAGGGCACCAAGTGCTTGGAGGGGGGCACCAAAAAAATCTGGGTCGTGAAAAAATCATCACAATAGGCTACTAGTATAAATAACAAATAAAATATTTCTAAAAGCATGTTAATATACAAAAGCAATTCAAAAGTAAATAGGCCTAGACCAAATTAGTCGAGAAAAAGGTGAATCTCTGTGCCAGTCTCCCTCTGGTGCCCCCCCTTCCTCACCTCCCAGTGGTCTGTTCAATTATGCCTCAAGCAATGTCAAATTTGGCAGACACCGACCTCAGACATGGCCTCGAAAAGGCACCAAGAGTCGGGGGCGGAAAAAAGAAGAGACAGCGGGATGATGCTTGCACGTCGCTTGCAGGTTAGACAATGTTTTAAATAAAAATGTTAGTTTTGTAGCCCTTGCGTGTAGTATGCATGTCCAGGGGCGTTGGCGCGTCCGCGTCGCTAGTAGTGCAAAAGATCCGCTTTTAGCCCTGCATGTTGAGTCTTTTATTTTAACGGGGTCCGGGGAAATTGTGAAACTTGGGCTGTTAAAGATGCAGTTTGTTTGAGAAGGAAAGGAAGGCCAATCGTTGGGGTCCTCATCGTCATATTTGAATGACAAATAAAGCTAATTATCCCCGTACGTTACAGATGTGTCACGTGTGCAGCTATTAGTGCAGAACATTCCTATTGTAATTTCTTCGCTTCAATACAATGTCTATCTGCCTCAGTCTGTACTGTAAAACCCTGCAACTGAACGTGATGTGATTTTGCCAAATTAGACCACTTAGATAAAGATTTTTCTTTGTTGTACTATGGCATGCGGTCATTTTCAAGAGGTTCGGCCAAGGGCGACTTCTGTTGGTGAAACTGAAATTAGAAAAAAAACAACACAATCTCAGTGTTTGTATATTTTCATATTCACGGAGTTGTCAAATTATTAGGGCTGGGAAAAGATTAATGTCGATTAATTGCATCCAAAATAAAAGTTTGTGTCTACATGATATAACCTAACTAAGAAATTATGAATGGTGGTTATTTCTTTGGTTTGCATTTGTGCTTTTGTGCTTGTCACAAGTCAGCAATATTTCTTATTTATTGGCATGAAGTTTCGTGAAGAAAAGCAAACGGCAACAGGAGTGCAACATTCTCGAAAAATATATGCAGAGGGGATGGCTGCCATAACAAAAGAAAAACATCACTGCAGGCTTCAACCCGGCTGCATTTATGATTTAGGCAATTCAAAAATCTCCAAAATTATATTTAATAATGATTCAATCCATTTAAAAAAACTGTTCAAAAAATGAAACTTTAAATAGACTTGAGAACAGGCCATGTGTGTTTTTTTATTTAACATAACCGACACTAGGCAGGCATATTGTAATGCGCAAAAAGGCACAAAATAAGGCCATTACAAATTTATTGGACAGGAAAACAAATCGATCAACATTTTCGGGGTCCAGAGCAAAGCGTTTTTAATTCACTATATGTCCAGCTGTTGAGAAGACGCGCTCCGACCGCAATGATGTCCCAGGGACACTCAGGTACAGCTGCACAAGGTGGGGGTATTACTGCCAATTTCCACCACAAAAGCCGGTCGCTCTCAGCTTGCAATGGTCCTTTTCATAACTCATAATTATGCGTAGGACGTTTTGTTGCTGCGTCGACCAAAGCGCAAGCGCAGCGGTGCGCACGCCGTGGTCAAAGTTTAAAGTAGTTAAACTTTTGCCGCTGCGCTCTGTGACAATTACCAGCGTGACCAATAGAATCGGAGGATCCAAACAAGCACGGAAATCAAAATGGATGAACGGCGAGTACTGTGTGTGTCAGAATTTCCTTAGCTGTACGATACAAGTTTGAGGTCGTACCCACAGCCTCTTCTTCCTTGCTTCTCTCTTAATTCTTATCAGCAGGACTAGCGCTATCGCTCGCTTCTTACAACGGGACAGATACATGTTTGCTGCTGACTGAAAGGAGGAACAACAGACTATGAAAGAGCTCCCGCTAAAAGTTTTTAAAACTCCGCCTACGCCATAGTGCAGCGCAGCGCAAATCGCGTTGTTGTTGAAGGGCAACGCTGAACCCAGCTGCTGCGGTGTGTCACATGACAAGCAATGACGCGTCACCATGGAAACGCCATCCCCCCTCTCACAATATAGTTCCCACGTCCCTAGTGTGTGCGCGTGCAGTCAAGGGCACACGTAAAACTGATGTTTGTTGTAACTGCCAGAGTTGTATGCAGGGCGAGCACGGAGAGGGGAAATCTATATCGTCGCTTTTTTCAATATTAATATCTTGAAAGTTCATATCTTGATATAGATACGATAACGATATATCGTTCAGCCCTACAGCACATGCTGTTTGTTTAGACACGTGACACTTAAACACTTAAATCATTATTTAAAACTACAAAAGGAGACAACAATGGAACAGAGAAAATGGCATTCTTTCCATCTCCACAAGGACCACGTCAGATCAACATTGTTTGTCGCGGACAACTAGTAATGTATAAATGCTGTGTAGTATAATAAATTATAAATGCTTTTTTTTATTTCATATAAGAAGGTGTAACATTAAAATATATTAAAGCACACAAACACACACAAAACTCAAGTACATATGGAGGGAGGGATTCTAGCAGACCAATCATACTGCTTGCGTGTAGAATTGACGCTGTTAGATTTTTGGAGAGGTGTACATCAGGCTACAGCATAAGGGAGTGTGTCCAGTGGATCTCACACTGGCGAGTACATTGGACAGTTGTTTTTAGACATGCTTACCGAGTGGGATATAGACAGTGAATGTGTGCTGCTGGTGCTCATGGACAGTGGAGCCAATGTTGTTAAGGGGATGAGGTTGGTGGATATGCCTGACCTCAGCTGCAGTGCTCACACCCTCCAGTTTGTTGTGAATGATGGCCTCCAGGCACAGAGCACTGTAGGTGACATCCTGGCCAAACTGAAGAGGTGTGCAACCCATTTTGGTCATTCAGTCCCTGCCAAGCAGAGGCTTGAACAAATTCAGAAGGATGTTGGTCTACCTGAACACCATATTCTCCAGGTATGCCCAACCAGATGGAATTCTACATTGCATATGCTCCAAAGGATGCAGGAGCAAAAGAGAGCACTGACAGTCTACTCTGGGGACTTTTGGACATTTTACATGTCCAAGTGTGGAGGAGTGGGACCTGGTCGAAAAGCTGATCAACACACTGAAACCAATTGAGGAAATTACTCTAGAAGTGAGTAAGTCTGATGCATCTGCACCATGCATCATCCGCACCATTGAGGTTTTGAAAATATTTCTGGATACTCAGGGTCCTGAAACTAGAGGAATTCAGACTTTGAGGAAGGTCATGTTCAACAGCATAACCAGAAGGTTTTCCAAGATTGCAGAGTCCAAAGAAGCAGTGCTGGCCTGTGTGATGGATCCTCGTTACAAACAGTGTCCCCTCTCTGACAGCACAACCAAGAAGGCCAAAACCTGGCTTGAAGAAGAGGCAGACAAACAACATCAAGCAAGCTCAGCAACGACTCATAAGGATGCCGAGGGATATTCAAAGAAACCTAGGATGGAGAAGTCCCTAGACCAGAAGCAGAGTGTGCTTGACCATCTCTACGAGGACATGTTGCAGAGCCAGCAAACAGTGACAGGGGTGTCTGAGAGTCTGAACGAGGAGCTGGATCGGTATCTTCAAGAGCCCGTTCTTGATCGCAAAACAGGTTTCACTATTTATTTTTCAGTGATATAAAATTAAATTATGCTTTTGTATATTAAGTATATAACATTTGTATTTGTCATCATCATCATCATCAGGTGACCCCCTGCAGTGGTGGAGTCAAAACGCTGGCCGCTTCCAGACTCTGGCTCCATTGGCCAGGAGGTTTCTCACTCCTCCACCTTCTATTCTATCTTCATCTATCCTTAGTGAGAGGGTATTCAGCACTGTGGGGGCCATCTATCAAGAAAGGAGGAGCTCTCTAACAGGTTCCAAAGCAGAGATGTTGTGCTTCCTGTACTACAACCTGCCACTTCTCAACTGGCAGTACTAAGGACTGAGCACCCTGTTCAAGACATTTTTCAAAACACTGTTCAAATATTAAAGTTCAGAGCAAGACAGAGTAAAATTCTAAAAGTATAATTGGTAAAAAGTAGTGGAGGAGGAAAACCTCTTGCCTGTGTGTTGTATATATTGAGAACATTCTACATTGTTTAAATTATATTTTGGTATTATTTATTTATTTTATATTTTAGATTTATTTATTTCATATGTAGCTATACATTTAACTTATTTAAATTTTATTTTCAATTCATTGACATGGTTTTGTGGAATATTGAATTTGTTTGGTATAGCTCTTTTACTTTAGTATTATAATTTATTTAAAGTAAACACACAGACTGTTAAAACCAGCTTCAACTGGAAGTAAAACTGTTAAATGTTTAAAACAGTTTTTTGATCATTAAAAAATATATACTTTTGATGCAATTGTTTAGTCATTGAGAGTGTAATTTAAGGCTTTTTTTTTTAAATAATCCCTTCTGGAAAATGGCTTATACAGCCCGCATACATAGAACAGGGAGATATTTTGCAATTGAATGTTGTGTAAGTGTAGTTTATAGGAAATGGGTCTAATATCCAGTTTATTTTCAAAATATCCATATTGGTCGGGCTCTAATATATATATATATATATATATATATATATATATATATATATATATATATATATATATATAATTGAGAGCTTGTGATTGAAATTCAGAACAGTTCAACCAGAATATTCAGATGTGTGCAGCACATTTTATGGAGGAACGTTTCCTGATCCTGGGAGAGAAGAACGATTTGCCACTGATTAATAAAATGCAATATTTGAGCAGTGTAGAGTAGCGCTTGTTGTTTGTAGTTTCTCTGATAATTAATGCAGACATGGTTTTCTGTTTTTACGCAATGCCTAAAAAGACAAGATAAAATGTAATTATGTTCCCACTGGATGCAACAAATGGCTTGTTTGTAATAGCATTGCCACGGTGAAGAAAATTTCCCACCAGTTAATCGATGTGTGACAACACCGGTAATACCGGTATCACTGTGTGTGGGGGGGGGTCCTCTTTTCCTCGCTTCCTTGCTTTTAAGTTGCTTATAAATGCATGCGTGTTATACTTTCACTTTTGCGGCAATTGGCAATTCTGCATCAATTGCTTGAAATTAAATGGACAAAAAAAAAAACCCCTGATATTAAATACAGACCTTTTTTTAACAAAACGAATAAAAATACCACCATGTATAGGCTGAAAAAAACTGCGAACTGTGGACCCAAACAAATAAGAATGAACGTTTGTTGCCTAGCCAATATTAGAATGTTTTTAAAACGAATAAGAAAATAGGCCTAAATAAATTACACAAAGTTTAAATAAGATAAAACCATATAAATAAGAAACAGATGTAAAAGCAAAACTTCCAAAATGACCTTAGCCTACATAAACGACAAGTCAGCACTCTGTAAAAAAAAATAAATAAATAAATAAATAACAACAAAAAAACAAAAAACTTTAAATTGGCATTTTTAACAGTGCTTGCGGAGTTTACTTTTTTTTTTCCTTGGGCTGCAGCTCGAAGCGGCTTCCTCATTTTGTTCTCTCTCTTCTCTCACGGGGTGCATTGACTGCGCTTTCCTACCGAAGATGCCCGTTTATTGGTCACTTCAACATTCAGGTTGTAGTAAGCCCGGTAGCGTGGGACTTTTGTCTAGCGCAGGGGTGGGGAACGTTGACCGTGGAGGGCCTGCAGGGACACAGGCCCTCCAGGACCAACGTTCCCCACCCCTGGTCTAGCGCATAAGCTGCTGGCTTGCTTCTGGCAGAGCTTCATATTTCTAGTCTAAAACAGATATGATGCTGGCTTTCAGGTTGGCTGTCAGTTGTCCGTCCTCATCTGATGTGGCCAATGTGTCATCAGTTTTCAATTATAGTGTATGCTTCTAAACCATTATTTTTTTTTTTTATAATTATTATTCTAACTTAATTCAAATAAATATTTAAGAAAAAAAGAATTCTTAAAAAAATCCAAATGACAGGGGGGACGGTGTCACGGTGGGAGAGTGATGTAACCAGTGTTAAAACCAGTGACACCATCTATCGCAGCAAGCCTAAATTGTACTGAAATTTTTTTTTTTTTTTTTCTCATGCGGTGTTCTGACCGGGGGCCTGTCCTTCGTACGTCGCTAAATCAGTTAGCTGGATTTGAATTTTGATGATTTGGCGTGATCTTGGATCATTTGGTTCTTCGAAGCTCATCCTGAAGCTGCTGTCATAGCAACAGGTCCGTAAGCTTAAACCTGCTCGTAAGCAGGCTTATTTCATTTAAACAGGATTAGATCGCTTCTTTTCAACCAGAACTGATACTCAAAATATGTCTGCTACCACCGCTATTTTATTACAAGAGTATCGTACTGACCCAGGGACAATAATTTAAAATAATAATCATTTAAAAAATTTATTTAAAAATAATATAAAAATGCTGTTTAGTCCATAACAGCCAGTTTTACTCACTGAAATATTTATTTGTCATAAAATTATTACTTCATAATTGTATTAGAGTCTTACATACAGATAATAGAGCCGTACATTATTTTGAGTGATAACTGCTATTATAAGAGTGGTTTGATGGAGTGCAGGAGATGCAGATAACATGATATTGACCCTTAAGAAACTTTCATTAATGCTGTCAAGTAACAAATCTGTCCAAATATAAAATGAAATGAATAGATAATTTCTACATTGAAATAAAAATGTAAAGACTGCACAACTATTATAAATTGCGAATCTAAATAATTGGGAATCATGAAAAAAATTCTAATACAATAAAAACATGTATCTATTATCTGTTTCATGTATCTATTATAACATTTATGTAGTTTTGTTTGCTTGGCTGTTTCCTTATAAAAGTCCAGAAATTTGTCAAGTTTTTCGTCGGGTGTCATTTTAAATTATATGACGTCAATACATTGCCGTCTTGCCACCAGCCAGTCGCTGCACTGCTGATCATGGTTTCGAGTATCGATACATATCCCCTTTTAAGCCAACACATGAACGCGCAATTATCTCAGATAACTCAATCCAGCGATACTAATCATACACAACATGTGTGTTCAAAGAACCCAATTAGGATCATGATTAGCACGATGATATCATCTTGGATGTGTCATTTGACTTTGGATGTAATAAGCGACGTACGAAGAACAGGCCTCAGGACACGCATCTCAGTATAGTCAAGGGCGTAAACTTTCGGCCAATCACAAAGCACTGGATAGCTTTCCAATCAGAGTACACCTCGCTTTTCAGACCGATGAGATTTGTTAAAAAACAAAAGAAAAAAAGGCGGGGCTTAGAGGAGAAACAATAATGTACAGTACGTGTAAAATGTGTTTTTTAACCTTAAACTGCATAAAAATTTCATTACACCAAATACACAAAATAATGTTCTTATATAATGTTTTATCAACATCATATGACCCCTTTAAAAACTTCATTTTGTAAATTTTAACCTTCAATATTATAGTTATGTAGTACCAAATGACTTTCATGTATATTTTACAGCATTAGCTAAAATTTTATTTACTTGATAAAATTGGTCAAGTACTGTACAGATATGGATCCAAACTAATTGAATCAGTAATCGAAAGCTTGTGAATGAGAATCGAATCATGAAATTTGTGTCAAAACCCAGCCTTAATAAATAAATATATACACACAAGCAATGAATGCATTCCTGAGAGACAAAAGAAAATCTGAAAGAAGTACAAGGTAACGTCCACAGAACTTGCATTCCAAAGCAAATCACACAGCGCATTTGCACTTAAAAATTAATCATTCATGAACACGGGGTTTGTACTCATTAATATTCATCAGCAGTTCTGTATATTTAATCCGTGCGATAAATAAGTAGTGTGGCACCTCTCTCATTTGGAATGAAATGGATGTCTAAATTATGCACAAGAATTAAAAGCATTGAAGCAGGTATAAAGTTAGGCAAATGCACTTTAACTTCTGTTTTTTTCTTCCTATCTATAAATGTAGTTCCTACACAACAACTTTACCTCAGAATTAATAAACACGAGATGCGTTTGAGAAAAACCTTTTGGACTTTGTCATTTATTATGTGTTAGATACAATAAACATCCCCCTACACACGCGTAACGTTACTCATACATTAACAGACCATGTTGAGGGATTTCGTTTGCTTTGATCTAGGGAAGAAAAGAGCAAGCTGGATTTTTACTTTAATTTTAGTTAGCCGTCGCACGGATAAAACTGATGAATTATATATTAGGCTACGCTTGACGTTTAGTGCAAACATATACATATGCAAATAGGCGGACGTTGAGTTTCTCTCGCGCCCAAGCAAGCAACACAATGCTCCCTGATGATAGCACGGCTGCTAATTCACACTCATAACACTTTACAAACATAATTATAGCGCATAAAACCCCGACCAAACCGAGCAGTTTGACCCACGCTCACCAGTTAACCCACACGCAATGAAAGCACGAGAGTCTGTGAATATGCAGCGCGCACGCGCGACATTTCAAAAGATGAGAGTTTTGCACAGGACAAACAACTCTCATCTGCTGTTGATGGACTCAAAATATTTCTAAAATAACAAAACATCTTCGCCATTGCCATCGGTTCAGTCTACAAAATGATCGGCGCTTGTGTTTGACTTTGGTTGCGCGAGGCGGATTGGGAATATGAATATGTAAAATGTAATGATTACCTGCAGTCGAGCGCTCATCTTGAGTCGTTAATCCTCTGTCCGCCATTTTGAATATTTAGTGTGAGACCGAAACCCCGCCTACTGCTGAAACATCATACACACCTCTCCCTGACTGACAAAACCCCAGAACAACCACATAATTCATAATTCAATAAGGTTTATTTTTTCAAATTATCCCGTTTGTATGTTTTCCTGAGCGTACAAACCCCACTTGCCAGATTTTCAAAACCAGATATCTTTCAGTACCAGATTTTTAAAGAAAAGTCCAATTACTCAAATGTTTTCTTTAGCATTGGTTTGTTGGTTGGTTTTAAACTGTCATCCTAAAACGTAAGACTATCTATTGTGAAACAATTAAAATAATAAAACACACGGGTGAAGGCAGATTTGAAATGAAATCATTTCATAAATGTCAGGTCTTGTTTAATAAGGTAAACCAAACTTTTAATTTTTTTGCTGTTTTAATTTGTTTGTTGTTTCATAAAACTGTTTGCAGCTGTGCAATAGTTTAATTATTAGCCTATTGTTTTGCCTTCATTGTGTAAAATGAACCAATTTTGTTTCTTTTTCTTTTTTTTACTAAATGCATAGGCTATTCATTATTATTTTTTGAACTATTTCATTTAATGACTCCAGAGCTGCTAAATATGTTATTTTTCACAATACATTACACACCATTATCTTGATATATCTTTACATCTCTTTATATATCTTCACATTATATTTTCTTTATAGATAAATAGATATAGATTGCAGATTGCACAATATTGCACTTTTTACTTCACTATGAAAGTGACATTCAGCCAAGTATGGTGACCCATACTCAGAATTTGTGCTCTGCATTTAACCCATCCGAAGTGCACACACACAGAGCAGTGAACAAACACACACACTATGTTTCATATTAAATAATTTTATACTTAATTATATTATACATCTATTAATTTCTTACATTTACTTAAGTAAAAGTAATTGAAAGATTTACTTGAGTACAAGAAAGTTTATTTTTTTATGTTCTAAAGTATTAAAGGTAAAACAAATAACAACTTTTATTTATGAAATTAAGTGCAGTAATAAGTATGACATTATGCTTTGGAATGTGGTGAAGTAAAGTTTTCCAAAGAAAAACATTCTGATGAATCACATATATTACTTTAAATTTACTTGAGTGAAGTAAAAAATATTTCACTACTGTCTGCCTCATGTGCCAGGAGGAGTATGTGGTTCTTCTCTGTCATAAAGACTTTTGTCAAACTTTAGCTTCATAATGAATGCAGTGATGTTATCTTCTATTTGTAACACTTATATACAATATAGAATAGAGCTCCATATCAAACAAGTTTTAAGAATATTGTACTGAACAGTTTTGTCTATGAATGTCAGCCTCTCAATTCACACATATGAAACATTAAATCATTACTGCTGTGATATTTTATAGATAATTATATATTTTGCATAAAATAATTTTTTAATTAGTTTTTACTTTGAATGTGTGACTTTGACTCCTCCTCTTTCCTCAATGCAGAAAGAATTTCATTATCCTCCATTTCTTTTACCAACTGTGCTCTCAACCTCTGTTTAATCTGAACAATAGAAGCAGATATTTCCTCCTCTTCCTGTCTTGTTTTATCAGTCCTCAAAGTCTTGTTGTTCTCATATAGTGAGGCATGGGAAGATTTCTGCTTTGCCGAGTAGCTCTGTTAACCACCTCTCTTCTCATCCTCATATTTTAGCATATGATCTCCTGGTTCTGTAATTAGTATCTTCACCTAGGCTGTTACATGAAGAAGGTGGGAACCCCTGAGATGGACAGTAAATCTCTGGACTGGGATCTCGACTCAAATCCATGTCATAATCAGCCGGATGCCTGGATGAAAATCTTGAGACATGACTGTCACGCTGTCTAGTCTCTGTTTCCCTGGGTGTCCACTAGTGGGCTCACTTCCCCTAAGGCACTTCACCGTAGGCGCTAGAATTCCTCTAGTCTTGTCCTGTCATCACAGTAATTGCACTCCTGTTAATTGCACCAGGTGCAGTCACCTTATTGTCATTAGCCTCCCTATAAATACCAGTCTTTTCCTGTTGTTTGTATGGAGTCCTTACCCTTCATGTATCCAGCATTCTCGTTCCCCGAGATTCTTCCCAGTCTGCTAGTCCTCCGAGTCCTCTCCATTCAAGAGTTCCCTTTCCTGTCCCTTTCCTTTTGTTTGTTTATTTTGGACTGTTGACCTTTGCTTGTTCTGCTTGTCTTGATTCCCAGGAGTGTTCACGTCACGTCTGCTGAGCCAGCACCACAGTACAAGATGGCCACTAACCCAGCGCCACTGCATAAGGTGGCCACCAGCCCGGAGCCACTGCAGAGGAGGGCAGCTACAGTGGGCTTTCCAGAGTTGAATCAGGTTCCGGTTGACCTTCCAGAGTTTGACCTCCCCAGTCACCGAGCAGGAGAGGAATGGTTTCGAGGGTACCCCCCTGGTCGTGTTTCGTTTGACCAGCAAGGGGTCGCTCAGGAATGAGTGGTCGAGAGGAGGTCCAGCATCACTCTCCACTATGGCCCCCCGTCGACCCTGGGTTCGGGAGGAATGGATGGGAGCCACCGTCTCACCATTGTGGACCAAGAGGGGAAAGGAGGCGCAAGTCTGCCGAGCCAGTGCCGCTGCACAAGATGGCCGCCAACCCAGCGCCACTGCGCAGAATGGCCGCCGACCCAGCGCCATTGCACAGGATGGCCGCCGACCCAGCACCACGAGGCAAGATGGCCGTCAGCCCAGCGACACGAGGCAAGATGGACAGACATTTTTGGATTATTTCTCCATGCTGTCAAAAATCCTACAGATTCCCAGGAGTGTTCACGTCACGTCTGCTGAGCCAGCACCACAGTACAAGATGGCCACCAACCCAGTGCCACTGCATAAGGTGGCCGCCAGCCCGGAGCTACTGCAGAGGAGGGCAGCTACAGTGGGCTTTCCTGAGTTGAGTCAGGTTCCCATTGACTCTCCAGAGTTGAGTCAGGTTCTGGTTGACCTTCCAGAGTCGAGTCATATTTCCGTTGACCCTCCAGAGTTGAGTCAGGTTCCCGTTGACCCTCCAGAGTTGAGTCAGGTTCTGGTCGACCCTCCAGAGTCGAGTCATATTCCCGTTGACCCTCCAGAGTTGAGTCATGTTACAGTTGATCTTCCAGAGTCAGGGTTAGTCACCTTTGACCTTCCAGGATCAGGGCTAGTCACCGTTGACCTTCCAGAGTCACGACTAGTCACAATTGACTTTCCAGAGTCAGGGCTAGTTACCGTGGACTTTCCAGAGTCAAGGTTAATCACCGTTGACCTTCCAGAGTTAAGTCAAGTCACTGGTGATCTTCAAGGACAGAGTCAAGTCACCGGTGATCTTCAAGGACAGAGTCAAGTCACCGGTGATCTTCAAGGACAGAGTCAAGTCACCGGGGTTCTTCATGGGAAAATTCAAGTCACCAGTGATCTTCATGAACAAGGAAACACCATGGGAGTACCAGAGTCTCGTCATTTTTCTGTGGAACTACCAGATCCTCGTCACGTCTCAGTTGAACTCTCTGAGCACCCGACTGATCCTGCTGTGGCCACAGAGGCTACCCCTAACTTGTTCATGTTTTTTGTTTCAGACTTGCCCAATCAGACTTATCCTCCTGTTTATTCGGCCACATGGAGGTGGTGGTCTTCTGTTCCATCCTGGGGGGTGTCTGGTTTGGACGCACGGATGTGGTGGTCTTTTGCTCCCCCCTGGGGGCATCTGGTTCGGCCGCACGGATGTGGTGGTCTTCTGCTCCGCCCTGGGGGGTGTCTGGTTTGGAATGCTCGGATGTGGTGGTATTCTGCTCCGCCCTGGGGGGCATCTGGTTCGACCGCACGGATGTGGTGGTCTTCTGCTCTGCCCTGGGGGGCATCTGGTTCGGACGCATGGATGTGGTGGTCTTCTGCTCCGCCCTGGGGGGTGTCTGCTTCAGCTGCATGGATGTGGTGGTCTTCTGCTCCACCCTGGTGGGCGTCATGTGATGTCCTTCTTGGATTTGTGTTTTTTTTTGTTGTTGTTTTTTTTGTTGTTCTTCTCTCTGTTTTCCTTCTATGGACCTGTCCCTCCGTCCCTCCCCCTGATCCTCCGCCGGTCCACCTCCCTCCTGGGTTTCTTGTCTGTGTCTTTCGTTCTGTTTCCCTCTAAGGACCTGGACCTCCGTCCCTCCCCCTGATCCTCCGCCGGTCCACCACCCTCCTGGACTCCTTGTTTTGTGTTGCACTTCTCTTGTCTCTGTTTCCCATTTTACCTGGTCATTTTGTCTCTGTTTCACCATTCTACCTGGTCCTCTTGTCTCTGTTTTCCCCATTTTACCTGGCCCTCCGTCCCTCCCCCTGGTCCTCCGCCGCTCCACCTCCCTCCTGGTCCCTTTGTGTTTGTGGTTTTCCCTTGGGTTCGGGTGGAGCATCTGGCAGCTGCTCCATGGAGGAGGGGGTAATGTCATGCTGTCTAGTCTCTGTTTCCCTGGGTGTCCACTAGTGGGCTCACTTCCCCTTCGCACTTCACCGTAGGCACTAGAATTCCTCTAGTCTGGTCCTGTCATCACAGTAATTGCACTCCTGTTAATTGCACCAGGTGCAGTCACTTTATTGTCATTAGCCTCCCTATAAATACCAGTCTTTACCTGTTGTTTGTATGGAGTCCTTACCATTCATGTATCCAGCATTCTCGTTTCCCGAGATTCTTCCCAGTCTGCTTGTCCTCTGAGTCCTCTCGTTTCCCAAGTTCCCTTTCCTGTCCCTTTCCTTTTGTGTGTTTATTTTGGACTGTCTTTTTGGTGTTGACCTTTGCTTGTTCTGACTACGATTTGGATTACCCTATATTAAAGACATCTGCTATTGGATCTCTCTCTCTCCCTGTGTCTCTCTGGATACACGATCGTCACAATGACTCACTGTTCCCATCATAAGGTTTAAGTTTGCTTTGAGGAGGTATTACGTTTTTGAGCCATTCATCAATACTGCTGGTTTGGTTACTGGCTGAAGCTGGAAGGTTCATTATTTCTGACCGCCCGTAATCTCTTTTGGGTTAAGGTCTCTCAGAAGAATGGGCTGCCAAATCATCAAACCCACTCGACTTTCCATGACTGGCATCATCATCACCGTTTTCCTCCTTCATTTCTTTTTTTTAGTAAAATGTACTGTGTTTGTCCTCTGCAGTCCTTTTCCCCTCATAGGATGCCATCTTGTCCCTCATGTCAGACTTGATTTCTTTCCTCAAGGGTCCCCAGAAGCTCCTCTCATTGCTTTCTTCCCTTGATCTTAGCTGGGTCCTCTGCTTGACTCCTCTCCAGAATTTCATCTTTGTTCCCCTCACCACCATACTTCTTCTGATGCTTGAGTTTCCAGGTCTGATAGACCATTAAGTTGACATCCTCCAGTGAGGGAGTGGGAGCTATGGTCTCAGCCTCCATTTGCACTCCATCCTCTGCCACTGTATCTTTTTGGTTCCATCCAAACTGAATTTGCTTAATCTTCCATCGCTCCAAATGTGTTAGATTTTCCTTGTTCTTTTTGCAGAAGTTGTACAGCTGCTGTTGGACAGTATGCTTTTAACATCATTGTCAGTTTTTTTGTGGCTTGCTTCACTGTCCTCGTCAGTATCGTGCAGTGACCTCTAACTCCTTTAGACGCTGCTTCCAGAGACTGGAATAACTGCTGCAGCTTGATGTGGACCCTGCACTAGTGTTGCACGGTGCACCGATACTTCAAAAGTATCGCGATTCTCGGAAATTAAAAACGTCATGATACCTAAATTTATTAGTATCGATACTGCGAAGAATGACTGCGTTCCAGATTTGTAAGAGACGTATTTCATGTTGGTGTGTGCAACGCACGCTTCCAGTGCCTCCCTATGGGCGTCTGTGTTTTTTTTCTCCTCACGCAAGCGAAAAAGCACTACTGCCTGCATTAGTGGCTTTACTAAAATGTGTGCATAATCGCATTAAATAGTTTAAATAAGTTGTTCAGATGAACAAAGCACGAGGTTTTCTTGCATAATTAACATTATAATTGTTTGGTCAGACAGTTCATATATAATATTCACATTAATCGGGGATTAAACGTGGAGTTATGTTCTGTATGCTAAATATGAAAACGAGCGTATCTGCACAGCACCTATAACTGCGCTTTGTATCTGCTGATTGCTGATCGAGATTTACATGCTTGGCTCACTAACCCGTTCATAAATGATGTATCAGTTCATTCAACTCATTCACGCATGAGAAGATCTCTCGATCTTGTTCAGTGAAGGGCGGAATCGTTCACTACATTCAACAAATCACATGCTCCGTCATATCTTGAGTAACTCTTTGACAGGATGAAACTGTTCACAGAGCTGTTCACGAGCTGTGCATGCGCTGCTAATAGCGCCGAGCTCACGCGCTGCTGTGTTGGGTAAAGAAATGTTACTTTATTTGCGGGCTGGGGTGGGCCAAATTATTTTTAAAAAACCCGACCCGCGCATCACTAGGCTGCACGTGCAAGCACGAGTGATACTGTGTCCGCCGGTCCACGATTGGTATAAAAAGATGACGCTCATTAAAGATGACGCTCATTAAAGCTCACTGGCTGAGTTTTCTCCTCTGAAAGAAAAGGTTGCACAACTGACAGAATAAGTTACAATATCTGAGATATTGCTGCTAAAATATTTTTGCTTTTTTTTTTTTTACTTGAATGCCATTGCTTAAATTGATATTTATCTTTTGACATTTAATCTTCTGAGTTCAGAAACATTATTTAATATAATCGCTGTTCATATTTTTTATTCAAAGTTCAGAATCAAAATAAATTTATTACTCTTATGTTTCTTATGATAGCTGAGATAATGCTCCTAATTGTATTTTTTTCTTTACCTTGAATGTTGGTCTATTTTATTTTTATATTTCATATCTTGTTCAAATGTTTAATATATCTGCTGTTCATATGTTCATTTATTAGTGTGTTATATGATTAGAATGTTGTCCCGGTTTTAAAATAAAGCACATCAATGATATTTGAGAATGTATTTTCCCTTTACAGGAAAAGTATTGAAAAAGTATCGAAATCGCAATTCTAGACTAGGTATCGGTATCGAAACAATAATTTTGGTATCGTGACAACACTACCCTGCACCAGAGGTGGGCTGATGGGGATGACGTCTGATGTGTTCCTTCACCCTTCACACATCTTCACTGGTCACACTTTCCAGGTCCTCAGGTCGCATGGCTGGCTGCTTCCTGTCGTGCAGCAAAGACTCATTGTCCTCCCTATCGCACATTAGCTGGGCCTCCCACCAGTCCTCATTCTGGTACTTCTTGTTGCGCTTCTGCCATTCTCTTTTCATGCTGTCCACATCCCCATCTTCATCATCCCCATCTTTTCCAGGGAGCGACGGGACCTTGTCAGTCACCTTTATGTTGGGTTTAAAGGGGGGGTGAAATGCTCGTTTTCACTCAATATCCTGTTAATCTTGAGTACCTATAGAGTAGTACTGCATCCTTCATAACTCCAAAAAGTCTTTAGTTTTATTATATTCATAAGAGAAAGATAGTCTGTACCAATTTTTCCCGGAAAAACACGACCGGCTGGAGGCGTGACGTGTGGGCGGAGCTAAAGAATCAAGAGTGCGAGTAAGCTTTTGCGTTGAGAGTGTTTGGAAGCTGTGACAGCTGTGAAGGCTGAAACTGAACGAGAGCAGCAGCAGCTACGACTCGCTCCGAGGGGGGCTCGAACCCGGGTCTCTGGCAGGGGAGGCGGACGCACTAACAAGGAGGCAGAGATATTTTAAACAGTTTTACTCACCGCATGCGGTTCCAACACACGATCGTGACCCTTTTTCGTTGGGACTGCATTATCCTTAAGAAATAAACGATGTGCAAATCCGGCGTCAAACTGGGCCTTGTTTGTAAAACAAGCATCTTCGAAATGCAGGGAACAAACAAAAACACTTGCACAACTCCGTTGATGCTCTGTAAAAATAAACTCCATCTACTGTTCCCTTAATGCTGTTTTTTTTGGTAATCTGTGCAGGGTTGTCTTGCCCTGGCAACCAAAAACACACTCCTTTTGTGACATTTCGCGATGCTCTCGCTCTGATCAGTGAATGCCTGTGCTCTCTCAGTGCTCTGCTATACGGGAGCGCGCGCTCTTCCGGCAGAAGTGCCCTTATAAGGAAATTCCGCTCCATCTAACGTCACACAGAGCCATACTCAAAAAAAAACTTTCCGAAACTTGTGACAAACTGGAAGGAGTATTTTTGGAACAAAAATACTCCTTCAAACGCACAACTTAATTTTTGAAACTTTGTCCATGTTTAGCATGGGAATCCAACTCTTTAACAGTGTAAAAAACTCAGTATGCATGAAATAGCATCCCCCCCCCCCCCTTTTAATAGGGCCGCCAAGGAGTCCTGGCATCAGAGCTGCAGTGGCAGCAGAAGATGTAACACTGCTCATGATGCTTAAGTCTACAAGCATCAGCCTTCAGCACAAGCCACGTCTACCCACACCAGAGATATATGCTAGTGAGTCTAATCATTGTAGAGCATTCTTAACTAAGCGTTCTGTCATTTTCTCTATGACCCAAAGGAACACGAGATATCAGATTGTCACAAGTTTCACATATTGCAGCCATAGCTTCCTCTACCCCAGATACGACTATGACAAGGCTTGTAAATACTGGCATTCTACCACCCCCTATACATCTTGAGAACAGATTTGAAGCATTAATGAATGTGGGTGAGGAATCCCCAAATGTGATTAAACATCTATTGGATCAGCCAGCAGCTAACACCTCTACTAACAGGCGCTCAAGGTCGAACAGGCAGCGGCATTCAGCTCAGAGCAAAGCCGAGCCCAGGACTCTGATAATGGGTGACTCTATTAACAGAAATATGCGTTGCAGGACTACAACAACATGCTGCCTTCCTCAAGCAATGATCTCTGATGTGAACAAGGAACTTCAGAACATTCTGATGGAGCACATGACTGCAAATCAAATCATCATCCATGTGGGAAAGAATGATATTCAGAAAGAGCAGTCAGAATTCCTTAAGAAGCACTTCAGTGAACTCTTTGAAACACTTCGAAGACTAAAAGTTCAGTCGTTCATCAGTGGACCACTTCCAGCAAGGGGAACAAATATGTTTTCACGGTTGCTTGGGCTGAACACATGGCTACAAAGATCTTGTAATATAAAAGGAGTGAATTTCATCGAAAACTTCAATCTTTTCTGGGGCCATAGACAATTGTTTAAACCAGATGGCCTCCACCCAAACAAACTTGATACGAGAGTGTTTACTTTTCCCTCCGTCATCCTTCAGCAGAGTGTATCAATCCATTTAGCACACACACACCGGGTCCGAGTCATCATGTGGTTGACATATCCCACAAGAACACTGATAACTCCATGCAGCCAAAACAAGCACTGTTGATGGACACTATCCCAGCTGAGCCCTGCCCACAAAGCTCCTCACAGACATACTGTGATGTATCAAAACAGCTACAAGATTCAGCACCCAAGGACGACTTTCTGGAAAACAGCCAGGGAAGACAACATATCACAGCCACCAGAAACACCAGGGACACAGCCCATCTCACCAGACACATTATCCCTCTCTCCAGCATCTCCACTTCTGTGCTTTTCACAGAAAATGGAGGAATTGGTGTATGCTGGGACTAAACTCTCTCACTCATTTGCTGCAAGCCTGCAGATATCAACAAAAAAACGGTGGGCCCTGCTCCAGTAAGAGCTCTCCGACCGCTGCCACAACGCCAGGGCCCAAACCCTCTATCTGCTGAAGGTGAACCAAAAACAACTGATAGGAGCACTCTAAAAAGAAAAAGAAAGTCTAAGACCATCTCAAGCAGAGGGGGGAAACTCATCTAATCTGCTGCCTATTATGCATCAAACTAAGATTGATTTAAAGACACAAAGCACAGCCATCAAGTTAGCATCTTTAAACATTTGCTCACTAAAAAATAAGTAATTTATAATCAATGACTTTATAATCACAAGCATTCTGGATTTTATGTTTCTAATGAAACATGGCTAGAAGATCCTCAATGAAGCAGCCCCTCCTAACTTCACCTACATGAGTGTCTGCAGGACTGTTAGGAGAGGTGGAGGTGTAGCTGCTCTATTTAAAGATGTCTATTAATGCAAGCAAGTGTCATATGGTCAGTACTTGTCTTTTGAATATCTAGGGATTGTTCTGAAAGGTGCTCCACTCATTCAGTTTATTATTATTTACAGGCCGCCAAAATACTCTCCAGCCTTTGTTGAAGAGGTCACAGAAATGTTATCAATTTCTTCAGAGTTTGGCTGTTTTGCTATTGCAGGTGATTGTAATATTCACATAGACAATATAGAAAAAAAAACTACAAAAAATTATAACGGTTCTAAACACTTTTGACTTGACTCAGCATGTGCATGGACCCACACACAAAGGTGGACACACTCTAGACCTAATCATCAGTAGGGGTCTAAACATTTCATCCATTGTTATTAAGGACATTGCATCTGATCACTTCTGTATTTTCTTTGATATTTTGATCTCTGCTACAACTGAATCTAGATCGGTCTCTGTCAGAAGTAGATGCATTAACGAGAACACAAGTGTACTATTTATGGAGGCTATAACTTTAACTCCAACCATTGATATTGATATTGCTCCAATAATAGTCAGTAAGAAAACAAACAGACAGAAACCAGTTTGGAGAAGATCAACAGCAGTTCAGACTATGAAAAGACAATTCAGAAAAGCTGAGCGGATGTGGCGGAAGACAAAACTTGAAATTCACTTAAGCATCTACAAAGACAGTCTTCATGCTTTTAATGTGAAAATGTGTATAATATGTCTATTTTTGAAGCAATTGATAGCAAATTCTTGGAAGACCTAGTGCAGCACCTAAAATCGTCAACCTGCTATCTTGACACAATTCCAACATCTTTTTTCAAAAGTGTGCTTAACTGTTTAGAAGCAGATCTTTTAGAAGTGGTGAATGCCTCACTTCTTTCTGGGACATTTCCAAACTCCTTAAAAATTGCAGTTGTTAAGCCCATCCTGAAAAAGAACAATCTTGATAACACCATTCTGAGCAATTTTAGACCAATATCTAATCTTCCTTTTATAGGCAAAATTATAGAAAAGTGTCATGGTTTCGGTTTCTCTTCTCTTCCCCCCTTTCCCTCTGCTTGTCATCTTGTTACACTCACACACTTCTTCAGCTGTTTCTCATTATCTCTTCTCTGTCACACTGATAGATTCACACCTGTTCTCTCTTCTCCCTAATAACTTCCGCTATTTCTAGTTCCCCATTTTCCTCGCTCTTTGCCAGATTATTCAGTTTCGATATTTGATGCGAGAAGCTGCACTGTCGCCCCTACTCTTGTCCTGTCTGTTAATCTCTGGTCTTAGGTCAGATCAAACTGTGCTCTGGATATACCTATTGCTCTGCTCTCTTTCCAGTCCCGCTGGTGCTGACGAGTCTTCCAAGTGATCTCTGCTCCAGCCTTCTGACGTAGACTCATTAGTGAGAAAAGAGATCAGCAAATGCCTTCACCTGCACACTGCCTAGTGTGCCGATCCGTTTCCTGAGAAGGACCATCGGTGTGCTGATTTTTCATAGAGAGAGTTTTTATGTTCCCAGTTTGTGTGCCGGCTCATCGGCTCTCCTTTTGTTGCTCTTTTGAAGACCTTTTTTTTTTTTTTAATCGCTACTCTCTATTAAAAGCTTATAGGGTAGGGCTTTCTGGGATGGTATTCAAATGGTTGAAGTCATACATAGAAGGGAGAGGCTATTATGTGAGTCCAGGAGAGCATAAGTCTAAGTGGACGTCCATGACATGCAGAGTCCCACAAGGGTCAATTCTTGCACCGCTCTTGTTTAGCCTGTATATACTCCCACTAAGTCAAATAATGAGAAAGAACCAAATTGCCTATCACAGCTATGCTGATGATACCCAGTTTTACCTAGCCTTATATCCAAATGACTGCAGCCCTATTGACTCCATCTGCCAATGCATTGATGAAATTATTAGTTGGATGTGCCAGAACTTTCTTCAGTTAAACAAGGAAAAAACTGAAGTCATTGCATCTGGGAACAAAGACGTTTTCAAGGTGAATCCAAATAGCTGATTCACCATTCAAAAGTTTCTTAAATGCTGTCTGTTTGCCAACACTAAAAATGTGTGAGGTTGTATCCCATCCTGTGAAGGTGTGAATAAACAGCAAATGGTAACACAAGTCACTACCCAGGACTTGTTTCATCTGAGCGGCGACCTCGCGCTCTTTCTCATGAAGCCAATAAGGAAGTGACAAAACTGCAATTCATTGACTTGCCGCTTGAGGCTGGCTGCAAAAGGGAGTCAGTCCCATAGACTCCCTATGTTAAAATGCCCAACTTTACAGCAGAAAAAAACGTTTACAGCCTGATTCAAAAAATGATTTTGGTCTATATTGCTAATTTTGCCCTTCATGACAACTGTGAGGGGGGTGAATTTTGTAAAAACTCATCCATTTAAATTATATTAAGACTTAAAGTTATGCATAATTAAGGGCGTGGCCACTTGAGTGACAGGTGGATTGCCGCTGCTTACAATGCCGTCGCTCTAGTTGGGCGTGGCTTCAGCAATCAGCTCCCGCCTTTTTGCCCATTTTTGATTATCCGGGAGAGTCGTGCGGTGATGCGCTGCCAAGATGGCAATGGCCCGCTCTGCACACTTTGCGCTTCAAAACCGCTATTGAGGAGTCTATGGATGACGTCACGGACACTACGTCCATTTTTTTTTACAGTCTATGGTTTCATCTCACTGATGTTGCACACTTTAGTAGCTTTGGACTTGTCTGAACAAAAATAGGGACCTCTATTATTCATCCCTGCATAGTAGAGGAGAAGCATGAACAAGTCTGTATCCTCCCCATCAAGGTTGTGGGCTGATGTTCAAAGGCCTTGACTGCAGCTTTAACAATATCCATGTTTGCATTACCTGATGCATTGATAACAGTGCAAGCCACCTTCTCCAGCTCCTCAATCAGAATATTGATAAATCCTTGTTTGTTGCAAGATCTGGAAAGAAAATCATCCTTTCTTCCCAAATCTCAGTCTCTGCGTTGAAGTTAACGATGAGGTGAGTGTTTTCACCACATCTCTGATGCATAGGACCTTTGCTATAACCATCAAAAATGACTGTGCAATGGCACCGTAACAGTCACCCTTTTTCTATGACAAGCGGTGAACCAGGGAGCCACTGTCAACGTCATATTGCTCAGTTGGTGGGATGCTGTCAGGACAGATTTGTTAGATTTCTTTATTGCTTGAGAACTCTCTGACTGCCTGTGCTAGTTGGGGCTTGTTGGCTTTACAGAAGATTTCCTTTCTTTCGAACAGGGCCAGGGCCGGCGCTCCGCACATCCACATCACGCACTGCACGTAGGGCACCAAGTGCTTGGGGGGGCACTAAAAAATCTGGGTCGTTAAAAAAAAAATCATCACAATAGGCTACTAGTATTAATAACAAATAAAATATTTCTAAAAGCATGTTAATATACAAAAGCAATACAAAAGTAATATAGGCCTAGACCAAATTAGTCGAGAAAAAGGTGAATCTCTGTGCCAGTCTCCCTCTGGTGCCCCCCCTTCCCCACCTCCCAGTGGTCTGTTCGATTATGCCTCAATCAATGTCAAATTTGGCAGACACCGACCTCAGACATGGACTTGAAAAGGCACCAAGAGTCGGGGGCGGAAAAAAGAAGAGACAGCGGGATGATGCTCGAGCGTCGCTTGCAGGTAAGACAATGTTTTAAATAAAAATGTTAGTTTTAAAAGAACGGCGTTAGGTAACGACGTTATTTTTTCAGTAACGCGGTAATCTAACTAATTACTTTTCCCGTCGTTACAACGCCGTTAACGTTACTGAACGTTAAATGCGGTGCGTTACTATGCATTGATTTAATAAACTTTGCAATCCGAACGCACCCCTGGCTCACACAGCGAGTGAGCAGGTGGGTTAATGGCGAGATAAGCGGTTGTGATTGGCTAAGGCAGAGTCATGTGTTTCATGGTAGCCATGATATTTAGTGCTGCGCCAGCGGCACCATACTATACACACACACACACACACACACACACACACACACACACACACACACACACACGCAACAGCTACACAGAGATTTGCAGCAGAGATGGTGAGATGGCGAGTCAGGAGCAATCCGATGAAAAGTTTGCATTTTCAAGGTGAAGATATAAGCACTACTTCAAATTCGTTGTGGTCAAAGGTAAGAACGTGCATGTAATGTGTACATGTAATGTGTGACACGCATCTACAAAGCTAGTGGCCAAAAACATTATTTTATACAAAGATAATACTTGGAAGTGCAGGATAAAACTCTTGCTGTCTATTGACGTGCAATAAATATTGAATGTTATGTACCTGTCTGTTCTACTCATTTCAACTGACTTGTGAAAACTGCCAAAAAAAAAAAAAGTACAAATTCTCTGACATGTAGCAACTTTTTTTTTTCTTTTTCTTTTTCTTTTTTTTTTACAGTAACTCAAATAGTTACTTTCCCTGGTAACGAGTTACTTTTATTATAGAGTAAATTCAGTTACTAACTCAGTTACTTTTTGGAACAAGTAGTGAGTAACTATAACTAATTACTTTTTTAAAGTAACGTTCCCAACACTGCTGATAGCTGATTTTGCAGCTAGGAAATGTAGGCGTGTGCCTCTGTAGGGCCTCTGACAACTGATGTTAGTGAAAATGTTTAATATAGTTCTATAGAATAGCAGAATGGTCTCTTTATAGAGATGTAGTCCCTCTGTTGAGTAATTTCTACTGTGCAGTTATGCATGGTTATTTGCAGTTTAAAATGTGCACTTTAAAATTCATACTTCATAAAATTCATACACTTATACTCTTATTTGCACTAAACTTTTTTTGCACTTTTAACTTTCTGTTTACATTGTTCAGTTCCAATTATTCGTTTGCAGCAGTTATTTTGGAAGTAAAGAGAACCTAACTAAGAAATTCTGAATGGTAGTTATTTTGTTGATTTCAGTTGAAATAGTATCTGTGCAATCATTTGCAATCCATTCCACGACACAGGCGGGGGGCCAGTTCTCCTCTGGCCAGATGAAACCAACAGTTCAATTCCAGGGTGCAGCAAAGTCAGATTGTGAAGAATCTTCTGTTTCCTATGGTCTTGTCCCGTCTGAAACAAGGTCTTTACAGGGGATCTGTATTTGGGGCTCATCTAGTTGTCCTGGTCTCCGCTGTCTTTCAGGGTGGTCAGGTCCTTCCTAGGTGCTGATCCACCATCTGGTCTGGATACTGACTGGATCTGGTACCTATGGTGACCTCGGAATAAGAGAGAAAGAGACAATTATTAGCTTAGATTCCATTCTAACGATGTAGCAAGTACATCAGGTGTTATGGGAAGTGTTACCGGTTCCGGTTTACCTAATTAATGCAGCCTAAAAATCCTTTAACGGATTTGGATATTAGAAGCATATTTCTGTGTTATGTGTAACCAGAGTTAAAGAGATGGGTGTTTAATCTAGATTTAAACTGCAAAAGTGTGTCTGCCTCCCAAACAATGTTAGGTAGATTATTCTAGAGTTTAGGTGCTAAATAGGAAAAGGATTTGCTGCCTGCGGTTGATTTCGATATTCTAGTTATTATCAAATTGCCAGAGTTTTGAGAACGCAGCTGATGTGGAGGACTATAATGTAACAAGAGCTCGTTCAAATACTGAGGTGCTAAACTATGGGATCAGAATGTATTGCTGACACAGAAAAATAAGCATAAATCAAATATTTAAAAACACATGTAAAATAATGCACAAAATGGAAAAACAAATGCATTTTTTTCAATAACAAACAGCACAGTCATGAATTGAAAAATAAGTGTGAATCAAAAATTTAAGTGCATTTAAAATTATATTGCACAAAACTGAAACGTGAATTAAAAATTTTCCAAATCTCAAACAAAATCAGGTTTCCTAATCATGTTATTTTTTTTGTGTGCTTGTGGTCTTTTCCTGTTTGCTCTTGTTGACACGTTCTGCGCTTGAGTTTTTAAATGTTGCAGTTAGAGTTTCATTTAGGCAGCCATATCACCCTGGAGCCCAAGACCGGTTGCCCACAGAAGCTAAGCAGGGCTGAGCCTGGTCAGTACCTGGATGGGAGACCTCTGAGAAAAACTAGGTTGCTGCTGGAAGAGGTGCTAGAGAGGCCAGCAGGGGGTGGTCTGTGTGGGTCCTAGCGCCCCAGTGTAGTGATGGGGACACTATACTGTCAACAAGATGTTAAACCGAGGTCCTGACTCTCTGTGGTCATTAAAAAATCCCAGGATGTCTTTCGAAAAGAGTAGAAGTGTGACCTTGGCATCCTGGCAAAATTCACCCATTGGCCTCTACAGCTTCTTCTCTAGCCAATCAGTCCAAGGGGGAGTTGATGTCACTCCAATGCAACTCGTGGCTGCTGTGGCAGGTGTGTGAAGTAGGTGACACACGAGTGGATTCAAATCTCTCCCGTCCCACTCCCGCAAAAATAAAAAATCCTGTCCCAGTCCCATGAAGAAAACTTGGGGAAAATTCCATTTCAATCAAGAATGACTCCCGTTGCCTCCCACTCCCATGTTGTATTTTTTTTTTTTTTTTTGGCCGGAATCTGTCAGTTACAGTAAAACAAAAACAAAAACAAAAAACAAAATGGTACAGATTACAGCATGCCCACTTTAGTTAAATACAAATTCAAAATGTAGTTTTTTGTTGTTGTTGTTGTTTTATTGAACTGAAAGCTATCTTAATTCATATTATGCAATGCACACACATTCAATTTCATGTAAATTATCCATGCTAACACGTTTTCTATTTTATTATTTTTTTCATTTGAACGTAGACCTTTCACTCTCTATAAATTTATTTTTCATACTCAGAGTTTTGAAGTTTCTCGCTCAAGTTCATATGACCGAGACGGAAAAAAAACATCTTGTTTTCTTTAATTATTTCTAGGAAGCACAATGTTTCATTGTCATTCTGAGTGCACACAAATAAACATATGCAGATTTGAAAGATTTATTACTTTTATCTGTGTGAGCAAAAATTAAGGAGTGTTTTAAGAGCAAGTGAGAGCACCGGTGACTCCATCTGTCCTGCTATGAGCGCTGCTGTTCAGTTTCCACACACACTTCAATAGCGCACATTTATGTAGGTTTACATTAGATTGAGCGGCCATGTAAACTTATTACTACATGCATCTTTTAGATGAAAAGCTATCTTTCAGGTCTATGAATGATAGGTGGGCTTTTGGATGTACTGTCCGATGTAGGCTACTGTATTACCACATAGACCATCCGTTAACAAACCAAAGTGTTATTATGATTCCAGGTCCCGCCGACATTTTTTCCCATCCCAATCCCGTGATTAATAGTGATTTCGTTTCCAATCAATGTCAGCCTCTAGTGTGAAGATTTTTTTTTTATTTAGTGACAATTCACATACAAATGAACAATAAAAGCAAAAATATAAATACTGTATATTCAACCTGACAATAATTGTAAAAAAAAAAGAAAAAGTAAATACTAAATAAATCAACAAACAAAAATAAGAACTATATACAGAGGGGTATTAAAAACAAATCCATATCTCCAACTACAAAATAAGTATACAGAAGTCCTTAAAAAGGATAACGTTTCAAGGCTTTACAACAATCTATAGTCTTTTTTGCTTTGGAGTTCCTTACACATTCCATCACTTTAAGATACTGACGTAACTCAAATTTAAATTGTAAAAAATTAGGTGTACTCTTTGACCATCGACATTTATGAATGTGATATTTCGCTAATATAATAAACAAATTAATAACAAAATAGAATGTATTCTCTAAAGGCTTATCATAATAAAATAAAACATTCTTTTCTTCTAAAGTAATGTCAATTCCTGAAATCTCTTCAAAGAAGATCCTAAAATCATACCAGAATAATTTAGTACAAATACAATCAAAAAAAAGATGACATATACTTTCATCATTCAAATTACAAAAGACACATTTCAAATCAATATCCTTCTTAAATCTTTTAATAACCTCATTTACTGGATAAATACAATGAATAATTTTAAATGAAACCTCGCGAATCTTATTGATGACACAGTATCTCCTGGAGATTATAAAAGCCTCCTCCCAATTAATGTCCTTAAAGCGAGAATTCCAAAAACTTTTAGCTGGGGGTATTCTAAATGGCCGACAAAACTGTCTAAGAAAATTATTATTGCATTTTTTATCAAGAATACTTATACCATCTAACTTTACATTTAAGTCATTAGTTATGTTCAAATCAAAAGCATCAGCAGCTCGCATCAACTGAAGAAGACCAGAAGGTATAGCATCAAAGACCACTGCATAATCCTTTGCAGAAATTGGAAGTTTAAACTTATCTAAAAATTCTCCATATGAAAGTAAAACACCATCAGGACGAAACAACTGTGTCACCAATATAATATTATTTCTGAACCAATAATCGAAAAAAAGTGTCTTATTCTTATATTTAATATCTTTATTGTTCCAAATCAAACACCTGTGGGGAGAGAAATTGTGTTTGTACACCAACAACCAAGATAATGTGTCTATGAAAGTTAGACAGCTTAAGGGGAATTTTATTAATATCAAAGTTACAATTGAGGAGAAAATTAATACCGCCAATTTTGTCAAAAACTAAATTTGGGATGTAATACCATAATTGATTATTAGATTTAATACAATTTTGAATCCATTTAATTTTAAAGACAACATTAGATACTCCAAAGTCAATAGCATTTAAACCACCTTGATTAAATAAATTACCTAGAATGTCTCTATTTAAATAATGTAGTTTATTCTTCCAAATAAAGTTATACATTTTCTTATTTACCTGACTAATACATGACTTTGGAGTATCTAAAACCATTGCTGTATAAGATAATCTTGACAGTCCTTCAGCTTTTGATAGTAATATTCTACCATTCAAAGATAAATCTCTAATTAACCAAGAATTAAATTTATTTTGTATTTTATCAATCAATGGAAGATAATTTAAATCAATTCTTTCCTTCTGATTTTTACAAATTTTGATTCCCAAATAAGAAACATGGGTTTTAACTGTTATACCACACAATTCCACCACACCATCAGATATATCTTTCAGTGGAAACAGTTCGCATTTATTAATATTTACAGTTAAACCTGAGACTGATGAAAACATATCTAAACACCTAAGTGCTGCATCTATTTCTCTGTTACTTCTTAAAAAAATAGTTGTATCATCTGCAAGCTGTGAACATTTTATTTCTTTGTCAAGTAAACGGATACCCTGAAATGGATTCTTTTTAATGTGAAGACACAACACCTGCATTACTAATAAGAATAAGAATGGAGCTGCAGGGTCTCCTTGTTTTACACCTCTAGAAGTGTTAAATCTGGGAGTTGTTCCAAAAGGTAATTTAATAGAAGTATTGCAATTGCTATAAATTGTACGAATAGCTCTAATAAAATTACTGCCAAAGCCAAAGAAACCGAGAGTCTCCATCAAGAATGAATGATCCACAGAGTCAAAGGCTTTATAATAATCAACCAATAATATATAACTTTCTTCATGAATTAAAAAATTATAGTCAATTAAGTCCAAGACTAACTGAATATTATTTCCAATATACCTGCCACGCATAAAGCCAGACTGGCAGTCATCGATAATTTTATCCAAACAAAGTTTCAACCTTTCTGCAAATATAGCTGATAACAATTTAGCATCATTATTAATTAATGATATTGGCCTCCAATTTTCAATACTAAGTGAATCTTTACCTGACTTTGGAATAAGTGCTATTAAACTTTGAGTCACTGTAGGCACCATCTGCTCAGCTTCCAATATTTCCTGAAAAAGATCTTCCCGAAAGGTTTGATAAAATTCAGCAGTTAGACCGTCATTACCCGGCGATTTATTCTTCTTCAGTTTGACAATATTTTTGTTTATTTCTTCGAGTGTTATTGCTTTATCACAATTATTTTTCAAGTCTTCATCTATTACAATAGAATTTATTTTAATATTCTCCAAGAATGACCGTGCATCTCAAATACCTTCATCTTTTGTGTATAACTTTTTATAAAAACTTGTTACGAACTGAGAGATCTCACTTGAGTCTGTTGAAACTTTATCATCAATTCTAAGTCTCTTTAAAGAAGATAGTTCTGTATTTCTTTTTTCCAAATTGAAAAAGTATTTTGAATTCTTTTCGCCTTTCTCCAACCATTTACGCCTTGACCTCACAAATGCTCCTTTAGCTTTATTCTCAAATATTTTATCCAATTCTAATTGAAATTTCACCAACATATCTTTATCTTTCTGAGACAAATTATGTTTTTAATATATACAAATTATATCTTTAATTAAGGAATCCTCTTTAACCCTTCTGGCTTTGGCCATGTTTTTCCCAAATCCGATAGCAAATTTCCTTATTGAATACTTCATAAATTCCCAGTTTTTTCCAAACATTTTAGAAGTGTTTGCCTTATTATAAGAATCCTTTATAATATCTTTAACAGCTTTTTGAAATTGTTCATTTTCAAGAAGAGAATTATTTAACTTCCAATAATTAAACCCTAATTTTTTCCCGGCCAAACTATCAAAACTAACAATAACATTAATCATTTTGTGATCCGTAAGAATGGAAGGTATTATTTTAATTTCCTTAACTTTTTGTACTAAATCTTCAGATAATAACCAAAAATCAATTCTGGATTGTTTGGAACCATCCTTACTGCTCCAAGTAAACTCAACTTTGCCAGGATTCCTATTTCTCCATATATCAAGACAGTTAAGATGCAAACATAAGTCATTAATAATATAATAACAATGATTTCTTCCATGTCTTGGGGGCAGACAGTCCAATAAAGGATCACTGATAGTATTCCAGTCTCCACCCAAAACCAAATTAGCATTTGAAAATTTTGATAACAATCTTGAAACCTCCTCTTCAAAACTCTGCAACAAAGTTTGATTCTCATTTTTGTTATTATATCCGTAAATGTTACCTAAAATAACAATATTACCTTCTGTCTCTAGTACCAAAATTACCCATCTTCCAGATAAGTGTACATTACTTTTAAGTATTTTCCCTTTAAACATTCCTTTCAAAATCGCAACACCCGCAGAATTACTGCTTGCGCAAGACAGCCAAAGATCATCTCCCCATTGATTCCTCCAAAATATATAGTCAGTTCCTAAAGCATGAGTCTCTTGCAAAAAGTAAAAGTCCGCCTTGAATTTCTTGAGATATAAAAAAATTGCTTTTCTTTTTAACATATCACGAATACCCCTCACATTAAACGAGTATAAACATAAAGACATTGTGTAGAAAAATCAGTCAGTGAAGAAAACAGGCTATCAAACGCCAAAGAACAATGTAACTAAATAGTCAATCAGTAATCCAGTGTGTATATTAAGATGAATCTATCAGCGTGAGGGATGATAAATGTCATGTACCTTAAAGTCCAACGCGCTCCAAAATGGAGCTTATAAATTAACATCTCAATCAGAGACCAGGTGTTTAAAATAAATGAAATAATAATAATAATAAAAAAAGAAAAACACCTCACAAGGCAAACAACTGTTGCTCCTTACATTCGAACTTCTTTTCCATCTATTATTGCTTTAGCTCCCATGTAGAAAGCTCTTTTTCCTTCTTTACGTGCAGCATCAATCTGAGGCCACAGCTTGTTACGAGCCTCCTTGTCTTTTGTCGTCAGATCCTCCCCAAAACGCAGCTTCCTAGATTTTAAATACTTCGATCCTTTAGCGTTCTTCCAGATGAGATCCCTTGTAGACCTGGCGACGAACCTGATAATAACTGGACGAATCTTCTCCGCGTTTTTCCTGCCGACTCTGTGGCTGACATCAATGTGCTGCTGACAGGCGTCCTCATTATCCGGAATGACGGAGCGGCAGATTTGAACAACTCGAGCTTTAACATCCTCTCCTTCCTCTTCTCCCAGTCCATACAGCCGCAAGTTCCACCGTCGCTGGTACCTTTCTGTTTCATTGAGCTTGTCCTCCAACTCCGTTATCCGTTTCTGGTGGTCTTCACTCGTTGTTTTCATATTAGAGATGTCTGACTTTACATCTTTCAACTCCTGAAAGAGGTATTCTGTGGCTTCCTTCAAAGAATTGACGCACTCACGGTTTTGTTTTATCTCTTGATTAAGAACATCTGTATTCTGACTCATCTTCTCCACCAATATCTTGACTATATTGTCTTGTACCTCCCCGAGTGTAGGTTCGGGCCGACTTCTTTTAGAATCTGGAGTACAAGGTTCTGATTCGGGCAAAGGTATCGGATAGGTACCTGCATCATTCTTACGTGCATATAAGTGCACTTCCATGTGTTCAAGCGAATCTTTTACTCGCCCAGCTGCCATTTTATCTTTGCTCTTTACAGGTCTCTTCTCTGCCATCGTTTAAATGATATATCAAATACAAACAACAACAAAAAAAACTTGAAGCATAAGATTACTCCCTCGCAGCGTTTTAGAAATTCACACTGTACAAGCGCAAACGATTACAGTTACCGTTGTTCACATGGCGCAAAAAGAAAATTACTTTCTCAGGACATAAAATGTGTGCGTCTCGGTCGCCATCTTGGCCACGCCCCCCCGCCTCTAGTGTGAAGATGGATAACCAGCGTCAGCAGGTAAATCCCGGACGAACTCAGGTAATTAGTTTAATATTTTGTTAGCGGGTGACAGAAACATTCGCTTTGTGTGATATTTAAGGGGCTTTCACACTGGCAGTTTAGTGTGGAACAGGGCATGGTTCACATGAAAAATCACTAATGTAAACGCTGTCATCGGACCCTGGTGCGCACTGGGGTACCGAACCCAAGACTACCTGGAGAACCTGAGTTCGGTTGCTCCAGAGCCGTTGCGTAGTTCGCGTGAATGTGCATAGCAACACGGACACGGGTGCGCACTTGTCACCGGTGATAACTGCGAGATGCAGGCCGGTTAGAAAAGTGAAAAGTTACATCCGCCTTGCTCTGATGTCATGCTGACGTGTGACAAAAAAACTCTCATGACAGCGAGGCGGCTGTGTCGGATTGAGCAGTCGAGCGCAGTTGGTCTCCAATGATTGCGCTGATCAAAAGCATATTGGGAAATGACTGACTGATGACACAGCTTCATGTTCATTGGCTGAGAATGTCAACTGATACATTTTCTCTTTACACTAAGAATTAGATTATAACTATTGAGTGTGAAAGTAGACCAACGCTGTGGGCGCCGCCGGGAACAAAATCTCGCTCAGGCTCAGACCGCAGCAAATGAGCCCAGTGTAAAAGCCCTAATAATGCGAATCTTGTCAGTAAAGCCAGTTCAATAATCAGCGGTAAATCTCAGTCACTGTGCATTTTCACATGGAGCAGCATTTGGCGCGTTCGACTTGAAGGGGCGCTGCACAGAATGATCACTGTATGACATCAAAGTACTGCGAGAGTGATTTGAATGCATTGGATCCATGTGCTCTCTTATTGTTCGCGTGGTAATTTGATGTCATATAGTGATCATTCTGTGCAGCGCTGCTTCAAGTCGAATGTGTCTAATGCTGCTCCATGAGCAAGCGTGCAGGTGATGGAGATTTACCGCTGATTACAGAAACGGCTTTACTGACAAGATAAATTAAATATCCTTGTGATTTATCATGCAGCCCTACTGCTTACAAAATAAAGTATTGTTCACTAAACCAAACTAACAAGACACGTGTTAATAGACTAGATTACACAGAGCTTGCAGAAAATATCATAACACACATGTTTCTGTCACCCAATAACAAAATATTTATGGCTAATTACCTGAGATCGTCCGGGATTTTCCTGCTGATGCTGGTTATCCATCTTTACACACCTGCCACAGCCGCCACTAGTCGCATTGGAGTGACGTAAACTCCCCTTGGACTGATTGGCTAGAGGAGCAGCTGTCAATCTAGAACTTGTGGGGCAATGGTGACGCTGAAGCCCACCCTGATTTACATGAAACTCTAACTGCAACATTTAGAAACGCAAGTGCAGGAATTGGAAACAAGAGGAAAGGGGAAAAGACCACAAGCACACCAAAAAAATAACATTAGTAACAAACCTGATATTGTTTGTGATTTGGAAAATTTTGAATTCAGGTTTCAGTTTTGTTCAATATTTAAATGTGTTTAAATTTTTGATCCACACTTATTATTTTTCAACCCTTGACTGCGTTGTTTGTTATTTAAAAAAATGCATTTGTTTTTCGGTTTTGTGCGTTATTTTACATGTGTTTTTAAATATTTGATTTATGCTTATTATTTTTTGATCTGTGACTGCAATACGTTTGGCCGGATTCTGATCCCATACTAAACCATTCAGGTCTTCATAAGTAATAAGAAAGATTTTAAAATCTGTGAGGGGTTGATGCGCTGTTTTGTGTTTATTTTGAATTATTAAAGTTTCATTTGATTGTCCGCCGGTTCCCGCCTCCTCCTCCTTCCGGATGAATATGAAGGTTTTATTGTTACATCAGCATAACCGTAAAAGCTAACACTGTGTTTCCTGATGATATCTCCCATGGGTAACATGTAAAGTGTGAAGAGTAACGGCCCTAGTACTGAGCCTTGAGGTACTCCATACTGCACTTGTGATCGATATGATACCTCTGCATTTCGGCTACGAACTGATGACGGTCATAAGTACGATTTTAAACTATGCTAATGCACTTCCATTAATGGCAAGTTTTCTAGTCTATGCAAAAGAATGTTGTGGTCAATAGTGTGAAACGCAGCACTAAGATCCAATAGCAAAAATAGAGAAATACGATAAAACGATCAATTGATAAAAGCAGGTAATTCATAACTATAAGGAGAGCAGTCTCAGTACTCAGAGCTGATCAGTGTTGGGAGGTAATTGAACACGATGGTTTGGTGCAAGTTTCCCAAAGTGATATTCAATGACTAGGAATTTACTTTGAACTGCAAACTCAAGGTTTGTAATGTATCTCCCTGGAATGACACATTCCTTTTTTCTTTTCTTTTTTTGCCCTGGAGTGACTCAAGATTGTCCCCAGCAAAAAGAATTGCCATGTCCACCACATCTATGTCATCCGCTAACATATCTGGGGCAACTGAATCTGCTACATTCTTTTCAAAACACAAATCTTCCTTGTATGATGAAGTAAATCCAATTTCATGAAGGGTATCCACAAGGAATTGTGACCGATACATATGATGTGCCTGCACTGCAAGGACAAGTTGTAATGGAGCTTCTACAGCATGTGGTTATGTTGTCTGGACAATTGTCTGTCCAATTCCTGCAACTTTTCGACTTGTTTCCTTACCCACAAAAATACCATTCAAGTTTATAGAGAGTCTTAGGAAAAAGCTTAAGTGACTTTGTGCTCTGATACTGATCCATAACGGATGGGGCATTGGTTTTGATATCACTTTTGATCAATCATGCAGCTGTTTGAATGATCACTTGTTTCTGGGATTCCTCATCCTTTCTTGTTTGCTGAAATAAGATGATCATATTTGTGATGTTCTCTCTCTCTCTCTCTCTTTCTCTCTCTCTCATTATTACTATGTCATGGAGGCCTTCCCCTTGTACATTTGTACATTGTCCTGGTACTATTCTCTCAATTTTCTCTTGAGGTATTGACTTCCATATGGTTCAGAATCTTGATCTTTCAGAGATTCCTTCATTTTGTCTTGAAAATGGGGTAAGACGGGGTGGTTGGTTTAACCTGTTTAATGTCACCCCGTCCCGTATACGGGAACCCTACGTTGACTATACTATATTACAATCAAATCTAATCTAATCTTGACAAACTATATATCGTTGGAAAGGTCTAAGACTCCCAAATATATATTTTACCAATATTTTTTGTTAAACATTATGTAGGAAAAGTAATAGATGAATTTATGACAAGAGTGCACCCTCAGAAATCTACATTACAAAAGGAGCTTTGACCTTTGTTTAAAGGGGGGGTGAAATGCTCGTTTTCACTCAATATCCTGTTAATCTTGAGTACCTATAGAGTAGTACTGCATCCTTCATAACTCCAAAAAGTCTTTAGTTTTATTATATTCATAAGAGAAAGTTAGTGTGGGCGGAGCTAAAGAATCATGAGAGCCAGTCAGTGTTGCCAACTTAGCGACTTTGTCGCTAGATTTAGCGACTTTTCAGACACCCATAGCGACTTTTTTCCAAAAAAGCGACTAGCGACAAATCTAGCGACTTTTTTTGACAGCCCTTATTTAGTCTCTGAGACTCTCCGGTACTGCCGCACGAGCTCTCTCTCTCTGCATCTGCTATGTTCAACGAGCAGAGAGGAGCAGCACTTTCAGTTAAAAAAATATATTCTGTTGCTTCTAACTCTATTTTACATGTAAGTATAGCCGAAATCACAGTACAATCATTATCTTAATCTGATGTGTATGTGATTTCATTAGACAATGTTCTGAATAGGATTTTAGTGCAGAGATTAACATAGTCTTAATAGGCGCGTTTCAGTCATTATAATATTAATTCCGTTGTCGGACAACAGAAACATTCAAATATAATAATAAAAAACTTTTATTGAGAATTTTGGCTGCCTTAAAATGCAGTACATGAGCACAGAAAGGGCAAGATAATATGACGCACCTATGTCATGAATATGCTAATTAGCATATGACGTCATCTAGCGACATATAGCGACTTTTTAGGCAGGGTTTAGCTACTTTCCATTGAAAGAAGTTGGCAACACTGGAGCCAGTAGGCTTTTGCTTTGATAGCGTTTGGAAGCTGTGACATTACGTGAGGACAAAACCAACCAAAACAAACCATTGCTAACAGTCAGATTCAGCGTATATTTATGATCCAGAATCAGATCCAGAGGCTGAAATTTAACAAGAGCAGCAGCAACAACAGCGTCTCTATGTGGTATATACTAAGACTGTATATATTTGCTTAGTGGTTTTGGAAAATGACTAAGTTCCACTTTGTCGTCTTTTTTTTTTTTTTTTTTTAAGCTGTACATGTGGAAAGTGCAGTTTGATGACAACATCGCATGTTGTTTACTTGATGTGCTTACGCGCCGATAGCTAAGTTAACAACACAGAGATATTTGAAGCAGTTTTACTCACCGCATGCGGTTCCAACACACGATCATGACCTTTTTCGTTGTGACTGCATTATCCTTAAGAAATAAACGATGTGCAAATCCGTCGTCAAACTGGGCCTTGTTTGTAAAACAAGCATCTTCGAAATGCAGGGGAACAAACACAAACACTTACACAACTCCGTTGATGCTCTGTAAAAATAAACTCCATCCACTGGTCCCTTAATGCTGTTTCTCTTTAGGTAATCTGTGCAGGGTTGTCTTGCCCTGGCAACCAAAAACACACTCCTTTTGTGACATTTCGCGACGCTCTCGCTCTGATCAGCGAATGCCTGTTGTGCTCTCAGTGCTGTGCTATACGGGAGCGCGCGCTCTTCCGGGAGAAGTTTCCTCAGGACCCATATATGGAAATTCCGCTCCATCTAACGTCACACAGAGCCATACCCGAAATAAACTTTCCGAAACTTGGGCAGCGTTATAGGAGGACGTGTGCTTGTCGCTCTGCAAGCAATTTCGAAGGGTTTATGATATTACTGCCATTTTTTTAAATAAATTGATGGCAGAACCTTAAAAAGGAGAGGAGGGGAAGAAAAATATAGCAAGACATAGTAATTGTAGGCTACCATGAATGCCCAAGTCTAAAAAGAAAAAGAGGAACACTGAAAGTTCAACGATTTCTCTACACGTGCCGCTAAACATGGAAGATAACCAGTCTCAAGAGTCGGTAGCCCAGAATCCTTTGAGTGGAGAAGAAATGTGCTGGTATGAAACCACCCCAGAGCCATTGTCAGACACCGGTTTATTTCCCATTTTGGCGGTGGAGACACCAGAGAAGCCTGCCAAGAAAAGGAATCGTGAATCTCAGTCAGGTGGGCGAAACTGGGAGACGGCTAATGCTGAACTCATGGAGGCGATAGCAAGCAAGCAGCAAGCAGGATGAAACACTCCGGAGAGTCTCTGCTATAGGCTTAACTACTGAAGCTACTTCCAAACGTGTTGAGGAGCTGACAACAACTGTCAAACAGCCTTCACTGGAAGTTCAACAACACAAGCAAACACTGGAGAAAATGAAAGTTGCCAATACAAAGCTCCAAGAAGAAAATAAGCACCTGAGAGAAGCTGTTGCTGTGTGTCAACGCTACAGTAGAAGGTGGTCGCTTAAGATGCACGGCGTAAGGGAGTCAAGAGATGAAGACATCAGAGGCAAGATAATCGACATCCTTGGGAAAATGGCACCAAAGCTTCGTGAAGACTTGAAACAAGGCATTGACATCGTCCATCGCGTCGGGAAACTGAGAGATGACGGCACTGCGAGATCAACTATAGTTTTGTTTGCCTTGCGTCGCCTTCGTGATGCCGTCTGGAAAGAACCTAAAAACTCTCAGTATCTGCAAGAGAATCGTCTCAGGATTACCGAAGCTCTTTCTCCGGAGGACAGAATGGCTCGGGAGAAGCTCTGGCCTTTGATCAAGAAGGCGCGTGAAGAAGGGAAAAAGGCTTCATTCCGAGGTGCTTCGGCTGTCATCAATGGAAAAGTTATTGACTGTCCGGAATAGCCTCATTGGCTGAGCATCTTCTTTTACCAAGCCATAGGTAGGCATGAACACTCTGCCAGCGCCCGTTGCAGACTGAGATGGTTGAGCACTTAATACTAGTGCTACCTTAACAGATTTTACTTTGGTTTTTTTGTTGTTGTTTTTTTTTTCTCTTCACACAACTATATATTATCTCCTTGTCGGGCTCTAAATGAGATCATGTCGGTTTAATTTACTATAAGTGCAGCCGTCTTGAACGTTCTTGTTTCTAAGTTGACGGCAACTTGTACAACAGGGTTCTTGCTATTTTAAGGCAGGTTATCATCACCTTCTTGTAAGGTCTTTGCATACTTTTTGCGTTCAATAGCACTTTCAGGTAATTTCTGTTCTATATCTCCGTTCCTTTATGGACTTTTTGTTTAAACGTTTTAATGTCTTGTCTTTAAATGTGAGAGGTATTCGGGACTTAACAAAAAGAAAAGCATTATTTTTATTCTGTAAAAGGTCTGAAGCTGACTTGATTTTATTACAGGAAACACACTCTTGTGACTCTGATACAAGGTTCTGGAAAGCTCAATGGGGTAATGTTGTTCACTTTAGTCATGGTTCTAATCATTCTGCGGGTGTCTCAATCCTTGTGCATGGTTTCAAGGGGAATATTTTGGAAGTTGTGCCATCTAGTGACGGAAGATGGATAATAATAACAGTTAAGCAGGACAATACAGTTTTCATCGTTTGTAATGTATATGGATTTAATTCACACTTTGACAACAAAAACTTATTCAATATCATTACTGGCAAGCTAAGGGATCTGAGGGGAAAATACATAAATGCCTTTATAATTCTTTCTAGGGATTTCAATGAATGCCCTGACGAAATAGAGGATAGATACCCACCTAGAGCGGCTCGCTCCTCCCAAGGAAGTGATTTATTTTTAGTTTCCTGTTCTGCTCTTCAATTTGTTAATGAGGTTAAACATGTTTATGCACCCCTTTCGGACCACAACTTAATTATTTTGAAACTAGGCTCCATTGACCCGCAATCTGGCATAAGAGGTTATTGGAAATTTAACAACACTCTTTTGAGTGACAACTCCTTTAATGAATCTGTTAAGCTTCTAGCGAAAGAGATCTTCGAGATTGACATTAATAATGGACATAAGAAAAAGTGGGAGTACTTCAAGTATAAAATTAGACAATTGGCTATAAAAAGATCTAAGGAAATAAAGAAAGAAAAATTTAAGTCAGAACATGTCTTGATGAATAAGTTAACTCTATTAATGTCAAAAGGAAACATTAACCCAGAAGAAGAAATTGAGCTAAAAGCCATCCAAATTCAGATATATACAGATATATACCAAATATATACAGAAATGGCAAAGGGGGCATTTATTAGATCAAGGGCTAAGTGGCTGGAAGAGGGCGAAAAGAACACCAATTATTTTTTTGCTTTAGAAAAAAGGAATGCTAAAAGAAATTCTGTAACTGAGCTCTACATTGATGGCACCCTTTCTAAGGATCTAACTCACATTTCTAAATTTGTTAGCTCATTTTATGGTAATTTATATCAGTCTAATTTTAACAGAGAAGAAAGTGTAAGTTTTTTTGAAAAAATTCAGCACAGAATCCCTATTATTAGTGAAGATTATAAAGCATCTTGTGACGCTGATATCTCTTTAAATGAGGTTAAAAATGCTTTGTTTGCTATGAAGAAAGGAAAATCTCCCGGGATAGATGGGCTAGGAGCGGAGTTCTATATTAATTTCTGGGAGCTTATTCAACTCCCTTTAATGCACATGTTTAGGGAGTGTATTGATCAAGGGGAAATGACCACAACAATGAAGCACGGCATCATCTCCTTGATCCCGAAACCTGGTAAACTTAATTGATAATTGGCGTCCTATCACATTATTAACTATAGATTATAAAACTCTGGCCTCTGTATATGCAAATAGATTAAAATCGGATTTAAATTCAATAATTGCAGAAACTCAAACGGGTTTCATGAAAAACCGCCACATTAGCAATAACATAAGGCTCGTTTTAGACTTGCTTGACTATGCTGACGGTGTTGATTCTGACGCCTTCATTTTGTTTCTTGATTTTTACAAAGCGTTCGACACAATCGAACACCCCTTTTTAATACAAGCTATCAAGGCATTTGGTTTTGGAGGCTCTTTCATCAACATTGTCAGCATGTTCTACAAAGATATAAATAGTTCTGTTATAATCAATCAAAATACTTCTCCACGATTTCAGATTAATAGGGGGGTCAGGCAGGGGTGCAACATTTCTCCCTTTTTATTTATCCTAGTAACCGAACTACTAGCTATACACTTAGTAAAGGAAGCACATTTTTAAGGAATAAAGATTTTTGGAAAAGAAATAAAGATCTCACAGCTGGCGGACGACACCACCATTTTTTTGAACAACAAGGACCAGTTGAGTGTTGTCTTTGAATTGGTGGAGAAATTCTCTTATGCATCTGGTTTAAGGCTTAATCAATCCAAGTGTGAGCTATTGCCACTTCATTGTTGTAGTGACTCTGCTATTGATAACATTCCAGTTAAACAGATTTTAAAATATTTAGGTATACATGTATGTAAAAATATTATAGTTAGACAGAACCTAAATTTTTCGAATAGGATACAGAAAACCAAATTAATATTCAACTGCTGGCTACAAAGAGACTTGTCCGTCTTAGGTAGAGTATTACTCTCCAAGGCAGAAGGCCTTTCTCGCTTTGTTTACCCTTCCTTGTTTCTGTTTGTAAAGGATTTTGGATTTTATAGATGTGGTCAACACATTCAAAATTAATTGGTTAAAAAGGTGCATTCAAAATCCTGATTCTATTTTTTTCTTTATTCCGAACTTTATTTTTAATAAACTAGGTGGGCTCTCGTTTCTTCTAAAGTGTAATTTTCTACCAAATAAACTACCTATCAAACTGTCCAACTTCCATCAACAGTCCCTCTTGGCCTGGAAATTATCCTTCAATCACAACTTCTCACCACAAAAATCTCTCCTTTGGAACAACAGCGACATTCTTATTAGAAATAAATCAGTATTCTTCCCTAAGTGGTTCGATAGAGGAATTAACCATGTACTCTGCTTATTTGATGATTCTGGCACCATGTTCTCTTATGAACAGTTTATGGAAGCTCATGATTTCCCAATACCTTTTAAAGACTTTAAGTCTATCACTGATGCCATCCCTATCGGAATTAGACAATTAATTAAAAATCATCTGAGCTATGGAAACAAAGATATCAGACAGCCTTCACTTATGTTGGATTGTGTAGAACTGTCTGATAAAAAATGTAACAATAAGCATATTCGCCGAAATTTGCAAAAGAGTAACTCCATTGCTCCAAGGGGTATGTAATTGGAATTCCTTAATAAGTTAAATAAATTGGAAAAAAAACATGGTTGATTCCTCACAAATACTGTGTCTCTAATAAAGCTAAAGAGGTCCACTTTAAACTTTTACATAACATTTACCCTACAAATTGTTTTGTTGCTAAGTTTCGAGACATTTACACATGCTGCAGCTTTTGTAAACAGGACACTGAAACCATTCCTCATTTATTTTTTAATTGTCCAGTTACCAAAAGGTTTTGGGGAGATTTGGGTACTCACTTTCTCCAATCTCAAAATATAACACACTCATTCACCCTGAAAGATATTATTTGTTACTTTTGTTTCCCACAAGATGGCACCCTGGAGTTTGTATTAAATTTTGTAATCTTATATGCGAAGTTCTTTATACACAAGCAGAAATTTAATAAGTCTTCCTTTTGTTTTAAACATTATACTTTGGAACTTAATATGCTTCGTAAATCACACAAGCTTGTAAAGAACAAGAAGAATGGAAAACTTTTGTATAAATATTATGACCTATTTCCCGAATCCTCTTAATATTCTCTTTTTTCTACCTCTATGTATGTATGTTTATATTTTATTTTATTTTATTTATTATTATTTTTTTCATTTAATTTTTTGTTGTTGTTGTTGTTCTTTGTTTCTGGTATGGTATGTCTGTGTAAATATTTGTTTGTATATTGATGGTTTTACACGTTTGTACCCAATGTTACTACCTTCAATAAAAAAATAAAAAAACTTTCTGAAACTTGTGACAAACCGGAAGGAGTATTTGTTGAACAGAAATACTCCTTCAAACGTACAACTTAATTTTTGAAACTTTGTCCATGTTTAGCATGGGAACCCAACTCTTTAACAGTGTAAAAAACTCAGTATGCATGAAATAGCATTTCACCCCCCCTTTAAAATAAAGACTTCCTCGTTGCCTTTTTCTCTATCACTTTTTAGAAATCATCAGAAGTTATATATCACTTGAAAACATAAAATCTCAAAATTCATCCTTCAAAACCCATTTTAAAATCAGACATTGCATTACCATGTAAATGGTACATCAAAATCATGTTACAAAATGTTTTCAGTCATGAATTATAAAAATTTAGGTTTGTATCATGCACATTCAAGTCTATCTTCAAAAACGTGAATGACAGTTAACAGGTTAAGCAGTAAAGGATGAATTTTGTTCATTTCAATGAGGCAAGCAATATCAAATATCAGTATTCTCTTCTACCATCTTTTGAATTGCGGAAAATTATGAATTTAGCTTTGTTGTGTTTAGTATAATATCACCTTTATACTCATCTACATCTATAGAGGATGCATTGCATATGTATTACCTTTTATTCAAATTGAAATGAGTGACCATTTTAGAGGGTTCACACACAGGCCTCTGATCATAAATGACTCTGAATTAGCCCAAACACAAATTTATACAACTACAGGAGCTACATGACATAGGCTAATTTGTTTACATCTCTGGTTCACCCCAAACAATGAAAAAACCTTACAGTAATCTCACAAAAAAATGTATTTCATAAGTATGCAATCATGTCAGCGTAATTTTGATATGGAAGTAAATTAATTTTGAATTAAAAAAGCTTGTTGAATTACAATGATGAAAAAATATGCATTGCATTAACCTTACTTGCATTTTAATGCATTGAATTTGTAAGTCTTGCATTATTATGGGCTGAAATTCAACATGGTTGTATATTTAAGCCATGATTATTTCAATTATAAACATTTCAAACTGATTTTCATATTGAAAAACTCAAGAATCCATATTCACCTTTCAGATTTCACTTCCAAAATATTCGATCTTTAAAAATACATCCTATAATATTCAAACAGGCAAGTTTCAGTCCATTTTATTTCACTTTACAAATTTGTTTCCACAAATTCAGTGGTTCAAATTCAACAGTAAATTCAACATTTCACATCTGGGAACAGCAGGAAAATCTGTAGATTACCGAGCATAATATCATCTGCTGTAAATCTTCTTCACCAGCAGGAGGTAAAAGCACATCATGACAAGAATCAAAGCAATAGAGACGAGAGGCCTTCATAACACGTCATAAGTCGAAATGGACGGAGCGGTGAGTACAAGTTATGATTTTATTGGTCAGTATACTGTATTTATATGCGGAAAATTAAAAAGTAAAAAAAATTACTCAAGTGTCTAAGTGATTCCTCTTTACCTCGAGTACACAAGCTGTGTTTATTTACTGCAAAGGTGATAATGTGATCAATACAAGTCCATAATTATCTTGCCTTTGTTTTTATATATTTGTTTAGTAAAACCACTATAATACGCTGAAATAAAGAGTGTATGTTTTGGTTATGCCCAGGGGTGTAGTGGTAAAAAAAGAGGTGGGTAAACTATAAATTCTGGATGACCACATCGTGGTCGAGGTAAGGTGGGCCACTGCCTACCAGTGTATGTGTATCCTGATGACATCGCTATAGGCTATCATTTTGATTTTACTACCAAGGGTATCACTGGTTGTTCCCTCCCATCTCTGTTCAGTTTCTTCATTCTCTGTTTGCCTTTCCTCCTTTTCCCTCTCTCTATCTCTCTCCTGAGAGGAATTCGTGGCCTAGTGGTTAGAGAGTTTGACTCCTAACCCTAGGGTTGTGGGTTTGAGTCTCAGGCTGGCAATACTATGACTGAGGTGCCCTTGAGCAAGCCATTGAACCCCCAACTGCTCCCCGGGCGCCGCAGCACAAATGGCTGCCCACTGCTCTGGGTGTGTGTTCACTGCTGTGTGTGTGCACTTTGGATGGGTTTTTGAATGCAGGGCACGAATTCTGAGTATGGGTCACCATACTTGGCTATATGTCACGTCACTCTCTATATCTCCGATTTCTGCATAATTGTCTGTAAAATAAAGTTAAAATGGAGAAAAAACAGCTTAGCACACCACATCCTATCAAGTAGCTGGTCACTTTATAAGGCCTATAGACTAACCCTTTCAGAAAAACCATTAAAATAAATTATTTAGTATGCATTCAATGTTTAGGTACCCAGTCTGAATGCTATAGCAAAACAAAAACAACAAATATTAAGAATATATTTGTTAAATGTATAAAATATTTTTTTGAATGTAGGATATCAACTACACACTAACCAAAACTCAAGTGTAGCTACAAGTGTGTTCATGCTTCATTTCAAATCTTAGGATGATATCCCTAAAAGTATACATTTTATAATTGAAAGACTATATCATGGGAGGCTTCGGAGAAGTTTTAGAAAAGGCTGATAAGATGCTTTCATATATTTTATCAGATTGCACGTGTACAGACTGCACGTGAGATGATTAACAGCTTGACAAAATAATGATATCGCACTGATGTCATAGCTCTGTTTGAGATCTTCAGATCGCATAAATCAGTGCAAAATGAATTAAAAATTTTATTCTGTATGACGAAATATTTTGCAAACATTATCATTTTATTATCACACAGAAATGACCAGGTCAGTAGAAACTGTATGTTAAATTCCTCGCTGATTATGAATCTTAGGCCTGTTCTGACCTCCATGTTACAATTTTTAAAACAGGTCCTTTCCTAGATTATTCTCAAATCATAGAGGAAAACAACATTTCACTGGACCATGTCCTGTGCCCATTAAACAAAAACCATTTCAGGTCACGTTCCATCTGATGCCAGCCCAATGTGAGTGGTCCCCTAGTGGTCCAGATCAACTGCTCCATACACAGGCAGGACTAGGATGCAAAACTGCCACTCTAGATGAAAGTATGACTCATCAGGAGGTAATGTATGGTGGCGAGAAAGCTCAGCATGCTGCAACTTAAGAAAACACATGCAAATTGAAAAAAACATCAGCAAATAATGAAAACATCTTCATCAGTTTGACAACACAAGTGTTGCAAATCATCACAACACATGCATATAACGAAACGCTGCAAATCTTCACAACACATTCATATATCAAAATGCGCTAAAAAATCATCACAACACATGCATATAGCGAAACGAAACGTGTTATATGCTATATATGCATGTGTTGTGATGATTTGCAGCGTGTTTCGCTATATGGATGTGTTGTGATGATTTGCAGCATGTTTCGTTATATGCATGTGTTGTGATGATTTGCAGCGCGTTTCGTTATATGCATGTGTTGTGATGATTTGCAGCGCGTTTCGTTATATGCATGTGTTGTGATGATTTGCAGCACGTTTCGTTATATGCATGTGTTGTGATGATTTGCAGCGTGTTTCGTTATATGCATGTGTTGTGAGGATTTGCAGCGTGTTTCGTTATATGCATGTGTTGTGAGGATTTGCAGCACTTGTTTTGTCAAACTGATTAAGATGTTTTTTTTTAATTTGCTGATGTTTTTTCAATTTGCATGTTTTTTCTTAAATTGCAGCGCGTTGAGCTATCTCGGCCACCGTAGTAATGTGCCATTACACTTCATGTCCAAAGAACCTATTCACTAATTTATTTTTGTGAATGGTCATAAAGAGCAGTGATAGCAGCTAGATTAATTAATCATGTTATCTTTAACAGTTATGTTTCTTTTCTGTTTTTCTTTTTTTAAGTTATGTGACAAACTCATGGAATTGTATCCAAAACTTGGTGAGGTAACTGGAGGTTGGCTTCTTTTTAAGGCAGCAGGTAATATTTACTGCCTTCAGTAACTGGTTGGCCTAGCTGTTTAAATATTTAGTTATTAATTACACACACACACATACATACATGCATACACACAGAGAGAACAGTACTGTGCTGAAGTGTTATGCACATTGATTTAGTGTGTTATTAGGAAATGTAAGCTCTATCTATTTATCCATATATATAATAATAATAATAATTATTATAAATAATAATAATAATATAATTACGAACCAGTAGCCACCACAACAGAACAAATAGCAGAAGAAAAATAACAATCTATGCATACTGTACATGTAATCTTGCAGCCAGTGCTTCAACTGTGGAAAAACATCAATAAAAGCATGATACTTGCAAAAAAATCAAGAAAATTAGATTAAAACAAAAAGACTAAACATTTTGACCTATATAACAATGATTATTATTCTGAATAAAAATGTATCAAAACCTGCTTTAAGTGCAATTTGTTTTTCTTTTTAGTATTTATTTGAGTGTTGATTATTAAACCTAAAAATAAAAAAGGCAACTGAATTTAATAGTTTGGGTTCTGTTAAAGGGATAGTTCGCCCAAAAATGAAAGTTCATACAGGTTGGGAACAACTTGAGGGTGAGTAAATGATGACAGAATTTTAATTTTTTGGGTGAACTATCCCTTTAATATTATAGTAATGTGCAGGAAAGTGCTCTATGTGTCTACTTTACTGCATAGCTGACTGTGACTTCAATACCGAGGAACGTACTGAACCGTCATGTTTGTGTACTGTTACACCCCTTATATATATAGGGTGCAGGTGTGAATGCTCGGTTTCCAGGTCGATGCTGATGAGAGCTCGGGACACAGTTCCTACTGACCTGATAATTTCTGTTTGAACAGAAGATGGCCCCGGAGTTTGGCCTCTAACATGAGATGATCTGACAAACCAAAAAAAAAAAATAATCACAATTTTTATCACAATATACGTGTTGCCATTTAATAAAAATGTTTTAAAAAAAATGCAATACCTGTTTATACTCTGACTCGTAGAAGACCCATCAGCTCTTTCTTGTGTGTCAAAAGTTGCCTTGCTGATCTCAGCACTTTCCCTTGATAAAACAAACACAACATGGATGGAAGATGGAAATTATCTTAACAAAATATTACGTCATCATAGATATCAAATTATTAATGTAGATACAGGACAGTCTTTCTGAAAAGCATCGTGAGTGGACAGGTTTTCCCACACATTGATTTATTTGTGGCGGACTGCCACAAACAGATTGTCCAAAAGGCTTTGACTTAATTAAATAAACATGAGCACTGCACTATCAAAATCAAAAACCAGAGTGGGTGTTTTTCATCACTTTATTTCAGAAGGAAACTGACTGTGTTTAGAAAATGTTCGATTTCATTTTCATTTAATTTTGCATGTAATGCTTGATAAGGCAGCATTTGTGAGCTCAGCATTGCTTTACTATGGAGCCAAAAGAGTATCAATAAAGATAAATGCACACACTACATTCACATATGCACACATAGGATTCATACATGCACACACATAATTCATAAATACACACACAGGATACACAAATGCACACAAAATTCACAAATGCACACACAGAATTTAAAAAGCACAGAAGATTCACAAATGCTTACAAAATTCAGAAATGCACACAAAATTCAGAAATGCACACACAATTCAGAAATGCAAACAACATTTACAAATGCACTCAAGATTCACAAATGCACAGGACAAGATTCAGAAATGTATTTCTGATGCACACACACATATATCTTGATTTACAAACTGCTTGCGGTCTGTGAACTTCATTGCATTTGTGTGTGAATTTTGAGACTCCTCTGACTTGGCTCGACACACAAATGCCCTTTTTTAAACAGGGAATGATCTGCAACCAATCAGATATTTCCCTTGTTTGAGCCAATCACAAGAATGCACCCCATGTGGGGGATTGTTCACTTATAAGCCAATCAGCGAACGACTCACTTTCCTCAGCGAACAACTCACTTTCCTCAATCAGCGAACGACTCGCTTTCCTTAGCGAACGACTCAGCAGCCGGCGACTCACTTTGCGCAGCCGGACACCCACTTTCCGCAGCCGGAGACTCACTTTCCTCTCGCAGCGAACGACTCACTTTCCTCACGCAGCGAACGACTCACTTTCCTCATGAGTCACGCAGCGATAGACTCACTTTCCTCACGAGTCACGCAGCGAGCGACTCACTTTGCGCAGCCGGACACCCACTTTCCGCAGCCGGAGACTCACTTTCCTCTCGCAGCGAACGACTCACTTTCCTCACGCAGCGAACGACTCACTTTCCTCATGAGTCACGCAGCGATAGACTCACTTTCCTCACGAGTCACGCAGCGAGCGACTCACTTTCCTCAGCGAACGATTCACTTTCCTCACCCAGCGAAGTTGAGCGAATGATTCCCTTTCCTCACGCAGCCGGCGACTCACTTTGCACAGCTGGAGAGTCACTTTCCTCTCTCAGCGGACCACTGACTCTCTCTTCATGTAGGGACCGAATATTATAATTAAAGTGACTTCTATATTGCATCCAAAATAATATTTAGATATATTTAAAATATTCAAAAAGGTGTAAAAAAAATTTGTTTTACTTTCATAAAAATATTTCAATAAAATGAAATAATTGCCTATTGCAAATTTATGAATCCATGGTTAACTTTTTTTCTGCAGTCACAGTCTGGGCTATATGTACAGTATTGAGACATTTTTTAATTTATATTTTGTAAAAAAAATATTAAAAAATAAACCTGAATTGTAATCTAAACATCTGTATTTCCATACAATTTCATAAATAAGTAGGCTATAATATGTCACACCACAGGCATACTCATGTGATTGGCTTATAAGTAAACAACCACGTGGAGTGCGTTCTTGTGATTGGCTAAAAGAAGGGAGACATCTGATTGGTTGCAGATCATTCCCTGTTTAAAAAAAAGGCATTTGTGTGTAGAGCCAAGTCAGAGGAGTCTCAAAATTCACACACAAATGCAGTGAAGTTCACAGACCGCAAGCAGTTTGTAAATCAAGATATATGTGTGTGTGCATCAGAAATACATTTCTGAATCTTGTTCTGTGCATTTGTGAATCTTGAGTGCATTTGTAAATGTTGTTTGCATTTCTGAATTGTGTGTGTATTTCTGAATTTTGTGTGCATTTCTGAATTTTGTATGCATTTGTGAATCTTCTGTGCTTTTTACATTTTGTGTGTGCATTTGTAAATTTTGTGCACATTTGTGTATCCTGTGTGTGTATTTATGAATCATGTGTGTGCATGTATGAATCCTGTGTGTGCATATGTGAATGTAGTGTGTGCATTTATCTTTATTGAGACTCTTTTGGCTCCATACTTTACAGCCGTTACTGGAGAAACCTCTACCTCTCCTGCTACTAAAGTGCGTCCTGCCGCCATGAATAGAGTGTAAGGCTGCGGCAAACAATCTACTTAGGCCTACGATGTTTTTGATAAATGAAGCCCTTACCTGGACATAGCAGAGACAAGTCCTATTTAATTAAAAGACGGAGATTAACTAATATACTGGTATAAATGTAACTTTTAATTTACAAGTGGCAGATTTATTTTATAATTGCGTTTAGGTTGTATTTAATGGTGCTATACAAAAATGGTGCTATTTAGTATCTTGTCATTAGTGGCATAACCAAACAATACACTCTCTATTTCAGTATACTAAAGTGGTTTTACTAAAAAAATATATAAAAACCAAAGGCAAGAGAATTATGGATTTATATTGATCACATTATATCACTTTTGCAGTAAATAAACACAGCTTGTGTACTCGGGGTGAAGAGGAATCATTTAGACACTTGAGTAAACAATGATTTGGGTCTTAATCTTTATTTTCCTCGTATAAATACAGTATACTGACCAATAAAATCATAACTTGTACTCATCGCTCGGTCCATTTTGACTAATGACGGTTTATGAAGGCCTCTTGTCTCTATTGCTTTAATGCTTGTCAAGACGCACTTGCACCTCCTGCTGGTGCAATTTACAGCAGATGAGATTATGTTTGGCAATCTACAGATTTTCCAAGATTTATGTCTCTGCCGTGCAAAAGTGGGTATGTCTCTGCCGTGCAAAAGTGGGCGTTATCACCATGTGGGTGTTTTCAAACTGCTGGGTGTTTCTGAATCATGGGTGATCCCCACCCAACCCCACCCCTAAACCTAATGTCACTTTTACATCAACCAATCAGGTATCATTGTGTAAAAACACCTTGATCTGGTGACTCCCATTACTTTCCTGCAGAGACCTATACTTGGATTTTGCTGCTGTTCCCGGATGTGAAACGTTGAATTTACTGTCGAATTTGAACCACTGAATTTGTGGAAGCGATTTGTAAAGCGAAATAAAATGGACTGAAACTGCCTGTTGAATATAGTAGGCTGTATTTTTAAACAGATCAAATATTTTGGAAGTGAAATCTGAAAGGTGAATATGGATTAATAAGTTTTTCATTTTGAAAATCTGTTTTAAATGTATATTAATGGCTTAAATATACAACCATGTTGAATTTCAGCCCATAATAATGCAAGACTTAAAAATTCAATGCATTAAAATGCAAGTACGGTTAATGCAATGCATATTTTTTAATTATTGTAATTTAACAAGCTTTTTTAATTAAAAAACATTTGGCATTAATTTACTTTTGCATATTTAGTCCAATGGATTCATAGACCCAGAAAACATGGCGTTTGACACCATGATTGCTTGGCTAGGTCAAATAATGGAGTTAGGATATTTTAATGCTTCCTGCCCATCTTTGACAACATCTTAAAAATTACACCTTTCTAGTGATCAAACTTTGGTAAACTTGTACTATGTTATTAAGGACACTGAATACAAAAAAAAAAAAAGCTGACCAATCTTTTGTTGTAATATATATTTTATTTTATTTTAATTTTGTTTCTTATATGCCGCCGCCTAGTGGGAGAATAAACATCCCCGCTGTTCCTCATTTTAGACTCTTTCTGAGGAGATGAAACTGGTTTTGATTGGCTGGTTTACGGCATGAGAACAGGACCATCTCTTACTATTCCATCAAGTTCCAGAGCCTGACAGCTGAGTGCAGGTGGAACGAGGAGGCAAAGTAGGACATGTTCCTGCATGGGTTGGCTGAATTTATCCAGGAGATATTCACCATGGAGTTACCCTCTGGTCTTGATGGACTGATCAATTTTAGCTCTTTGGGTTGATGCATGTCTTCAGCATTATGATCAACCGGCCGGCAACACTCTGCTGTCGGAACTTCAAGTGCTCTCTGCTGTCAACTCTGGTAATATGGTCAGTCCCACATCCGATCATGAACCCATGCAGGTGAGTAGAGCTCTGCTTTCTCGGGAGAGAGGGACCATCGGAGAGCTAAGGGACTAAGGGATTTATATTGTGGCATAGAGGGCCACATCCTGGTTTACTGTCTGGTAAAAGGTCAAGCCTCACAGTAGAACCGAGGTTACCTTCGTGTGGTTGCAGGAAGCATAAATTTTCTCCAAATTGGATTTGCTCAATGCTCATCATTTGGTCCGCATAAGGGGGTTTGGGTGAGTGGAAGACTGCATTCAATACACCTAGGGGGCACTTTGAATATCTTTCTTTATGCCCTTCGGCTTATCCAGCTCCTGCCGTGGTCTTCCTAGCACTTGTCATGACGTGCTGAGAGACATGGTCGATAAGTTCATATGTCTACCTGGATGACATATTGATATTTTTCTCATCTCTCCCGGAACATGTTCAGCACATCAGGCAAGTGCTTCAGAGGCTGCTCTGCACGCTTCGTGCACAGTCAATTCCATTTTTAATCAAATTTGATCATAAACTCTTCGGAAGGAATGCGCATGGATCCCAATAAGGTTAAGTCTGTGGTGGATTGGCCAACGCTGGATTCCTTTAAGGTCCTGCAGAGATTCCTGGGGTTTGCCAATTTATACCAGCATTTCATTTGCAATTTCATTCAACTAGCCACTCCTCTGACTACCTTGACCTCCACTATGATGACATATGACATTCAGGTGGTCGAGTGCAACCAAAGCTGCATTTACCTCAAGAGCCACTTGGTTTCGGCTCCCATTCCCGTGACCTCTGATTCCGACGCATCAGTTTGTATTGGAGGTTGATGCATCAGAGGTGGGGGTAGGTAGGGTGTTGTCCCAGCACTTTTCCTCTGATAACAAGATGCATCCTTGCATGTTTTTATCCCATAGCTTATAGCCTGCCAAATATTACTATGGCATTGGTAACAGAGAGTTGTTGGCAGTCAAGTTAGCGCTGGAAGAGTGGGATAAATGGTTAGAGGGTTGGGGGGTACCTTTTTATTGTCTGGACCATTCATAAGAACCTTGAGTATATTAGGTCTGTTAAACGACTTAACTCCAGGCAGTTTTTATTGTCTGGACCAATCATAAGAAACTTGAGTATATCAGGTCCGTAAAAACCACTTAACTCCAGGCAGTTTTTCAGTCATTTGGACTTTATGCTTTCCTACCATCCAAGAACATCAAACCTGATGCAGTGTTTCGCGTTTTTGAACTTCCCAAGACTTATTGTCTCCATACTCATATGGGAGGTCATGTCAAAGGTCTTAGAAGGGGTAACTCTTCCGCCCGGATGACCGCCGGGTTGGTCATTTGTGCTGAAGTATGGTCCGACGTTATTCGGTGGGGTCATTGTTCCTGCCTTGCTTGTCACTCAGGAGTGAATCGGGCTAGATTCCTTGTTAAACAGCGATTCTGGTAGCACTGTATGGCTCATGACATTTGAGATTTTGTTTTGGTCTGCTCTGTTTGCCCTCAAGGCAAGACTTTAAGTCAACCCCCAGCTGGGTTACTCTAACCGCTGTTGGCCCTACGAGACCCTGGTACCACATCGCGCTCGATTTCATCACTGCCCTCCCAGAGCAATACGGTTATTTTGACCATAGTGGACCGGTTCTCGAAGACAGCTCATTTCATTCCCTTGCCTAAATTACCCTCTGTCAAGGAGACAGCGGTTACTGTCATTGATCACCTTTTTCACATTCATGGCCTCCCGATGGATGTGGTCTCTCACAGGGGGAACCAATTTGTTTCCAAATGTAAGATTAATAAGGGAATTAAAATCAATATAACTCAAAGGGGATTGAATTACAATGAATAAGAACCAAATTAGTATGCAAATTATTCAGAATTAATATTTTTTTAATATTAATATTTTTTTCAGAATTAACACTTTATCAACTATTCGTCCACCGATAAGTTGAGGTTAGGTTATTTTATCAGTTCTGGACAAAATATTATCCCGTGGCCTACGGTAATAATATAATACAATTATGATAACTGATTATGAGCAAGGTAACAGAATCTACAGTTTAAGGCAGTACCTTGTAAGCACATAGCACAAGACACTGGTATGTAAAATCAAACAAGGCTTTATTGAACTACTCTAATACACACAAACTAAACTAATGAAGACACACAAACATTCATTCAAACAGTGACAGAGAAAAGTGATGTTGTTTACGGAGGGTGAATGGAGTCCCAAGTGTCTAGCGTTAGACACTATTTCTTGACCACAACCTGAGAGAATCAATCTACTAGCACTTTAATATTAGTTTGTTTTCTTAATAAGATTTGCACCAGTTTCAGCCAGAATTAGGAGATATTGTGTACTTGCGTTTGGATGCTCCTGTGGGTGTATTGCTGGAAGTTGCTGGAGACGGAATCTCTGGCACTGATTGGCTGGCAGTCGGTCCATGACGCATTCTGAGGGACAGCACTCGATGGTGATTGGTTGGTTGGCTTTGCGGGGGTGGCGATTCGTTTGCGAGACTTCCTAGATTGCGGGTTGCTATGCAACGGAGATTGCTCTAAGTCTGGAGCGACTAAGAGGATTTTTTTTTTGATGAAGTTCAGCGAAGGATCTTACAGAAGAGTTGATAAGTTTTGAGTGAGCTCTTGGTGGTTTGAAGAGTACACACTGGACGATGGAAAGGTCAGCACAAAACATAGGCAAGAGCCCAAGTCACTGCAAGAAGGGCAAAAAGCAAGTCAAAAAGCAACGCATAGTTGCTTGTCATTGGGTTATAAGCGTATTCAACTGACCCGTCCTTCTTAGTGCGACAGCAAATCAGATATTGTCTAGGGCGGGACCTACGGTTCTCCGGTTCTTGCATGTAATTAGTGTAATGTCCATGTGATCGCGTGTGTCCAAATTCCTGAGAGTTTAGTTTAAACCCTTTAATAAGCAAACTTAATCGTTTAAATATGGTGCATCCTACACACATCTACTTTATATCAAAATTCTAGAAATCATTTACCCATCAAGAAGGTACCAAACTAGATATACTTCCCATAGTTGAGGTGAAAGTAAATAAGGATTTAGCCGTGATAAGTGTTTAACACACAAAATTACTTTAGTGATATATAGCATGCATAATACAGAGAATACACATGTATGAGGCAACTTCTGGTGATTAGTTCCTATCACTGAGGTAGAAAACCCTATGAATAGGCTGTAATGAAAGTTAAACATACAGAAATAATTCCACAGGTTATATAAAACATACATGATACTTAAAATATATGTGAGGTTAAAACTGGTAATCAATTTAGCTTATTGGAAGCAATTTTGAGACCGTTGTTTGTATTAAACCACAAGTGGGTTAAATTTCAGTGTGGAGACAAAGTCTCTGGAATTTACAGCTGCAGAAAGGAGGTGTTGCCTGGTTTAAGGTTTTTGGTTATCCTGGTCCAAAGGAATGCCTTAGCATCCTTCCTGATAAGGCTGGGGATTTATGCATTGGGGTCACCACAGGGTTTCTTGGCCATTTGGTCTTAAGTTTGGGGAACCAAGAGAAATCTTTCCTGCTTTCCTGGCGTCACTGGTATGAGATTAGACAGGCACAGAAAGGGAAAGGGGGTGACATCTCCTTTAGCCATCTTGGCACCATGACTGTGTTTTATGACGCACTAATGGTTCGATGGGTAACCGTTCTGTACTGTGGAATGCGGTGTTGGGTTCTTTTAATGAAATGGACTGTTCAAGGATAATCCTACAAAAATTTTGGAAGGAGTTTTGTAGATTGCTGGGAGTGAGTGTCATTCTATCCTCTGGTTTTCATCCGCCGACAGGCCAACCAGGATCTTGAGAGAGCTTTGCAATGTTTGGTGACACAGAATCCTTCCTCCTGAAGCCAGCAACTCTCATCGGTATAGTACGCACACAATGCATTAGCAGTGTTATCCACGGGCCTTTCTCTGTTTGAATGTAGCTTGGGGTACCAGCCACCTATTTTTCCCAGTTTGGAATCTGAAGTTACAGTCCCCTCTGCTCACACCTTCCTCCAGAGGTGTCGTCGCACTTGGAGAAGTGCCAAATAGACTCTCCTCCAGTTGGGAGCACACACCAAGGCTCAGGCCGATCACCACCGGTCGAAGCCTCCCATTTACATCATTGTTCAAAAGGTGTGGAGAATATTCCTCTCTGATCCATTTATAATAAATTAATAAGATTCTTAGCCCGGTGGCAGTCCCCCTCAAACGTTCTCCGGCATACAGATGAATTCACCCCATTTTTCATGTCTCCAAATTAAAATTTCAGTCCTTAGTGGACTGGGAAGGTTGCGGTTGATAGGAGAGAAGTTGGGTTCCTGATAGGGACATTCTGGACCACTACCTTTATTGATGATTACAATCAAAGGGTAAGTTCATCAGAGAGGGGGTCTCCCTAGGGGGAGGGGTACTATCACGATTCATGGACTCACTGACAAATTTTTTTTTTTGCTCTCTCTGTGTGTGTTTATGTGTGTATGCCGGTATTGCCAGTGATCCGCGACATCAGCTGATTAGCACTGTAGCCGCACTGGGTAGTACATTAAAGTAACTTAAATGATATATAAGGAATTTTAATAATTAATCAGGAATATGATTAATATATATCTCATATGACGGTTACATTAAAATGATCAAAGATGGAAAAATAGGTCAATTGTATATTTAATAACTCATTACAAGGCACTGTAATTTACTCATTAATATGTCAATATTCCATTCTTCACATCAATTATCGTGACATCTTTACGTGATATCAAATGGCCGTAAGATTAACTTATCATCTTTCAATAAACTTATAATTTCAGGAAAAATTGTTTCTGGCCATGAAACTATTCTCCTGTCCTTATACAATTTAGGTTACTGAAAAGTAACATAAGCTTTGTAGCTAAGATCAAACATTTCATTGACTCGTGATGTGAGCATTTTAGACAGAAGCAATCATGAATATATATTGGATTTTAATAATTGAACTAATAATACATCAAACTACGATTCACACAGAGTAAATATGCATATAACAATACAAACAGTGAAAACAAATACAAGACATAACGGATACAGATGAGAGAGAGAGAGAGAGAGGATGACAGAGAATAGGCGCGATCACAGAATAATCGCTCAGTATGGCAAAATCTCAGACAGTAACCCTTAAAAGACAACAAGGAATCAGATCACCTTGAAAAGGTAATAGACAAACTTTAAGCAGCATTTAAATCTCTCTAGAAAATAATACTTGCATGTGGTCTCTTTGTGACCCACAAGACGAGTGTGCGTGTGTCGTTCTTTTGTAGCTGGGCGTGTTCTCTCGTGTCTTCCGGGGCTACGGCAGACTCGCGTGAAGTTTCAAATGTTCACCGAATGAAATAATTCAGAGTTCATCTCCCTCGTGGGGAGAGGCGAATATGAGAATAAATTTAGTACAGAAAAGAAAAGAAAAAACGGAGATGAAAGCTTCCTAAGGAGCCATGAGAACGGGCTGTTCTCTCAGAAGCAGTGTTCGGACAAAAAGCTAAAGAAGGGAAGAAAGTACGAGAGTACGAGAACTTCCTTGGACAGTTCTCTTATTGATCGACTGGTTCACGCCTCTGTTTGCACGAACAACCAATGAATGTCCGCGATCTGAAGCGGGAAAAATGTTCCTTTGTCTCTGGGGAAACATCCACTCGCGTGAGTTATAGCTTATCAGAATTCAGCAGTTATATTCTAGCAAGTTGGTAATTCAAGATTAATACATTTTAATGTAATTTCCTATGTATAAGTGGGTCCGTCAAAGCATGACGGTTAAACAGATACCACGAATGGCAGATATAAATGATAGAAACATGAAGTTACATTTATATGCAGAAGTACACACATTTAAAGCTTAAAAGATTAAACATCCCCGCTGTTCCTCATTTTAGACTCTTTCTGAGGAGATGAAACTGGTTTTGATTGGCTGGTTTACGGCATGAGAACAGGACCATCTCTTACTATTCCATCAAGTTCCAGAGCCTGACAGCTGAGTGCAGGTGGAACGAGGAGGCAAAGTAGGACATGTTCCTGCATGGGTTGGCTGAATTTATCCAGGAGATATTCACCATGGAGTTACCCTCTGGTCTTGATGGACTGATCAATTTTAGCTCTTTGGGTTGATGCATGTCTTCAGCATTATGATCAACCGGCCGGCAACACTCTGCTGTCGGAACTTCAAGTGCTCTCTGCTGTCAACTCTGGTAATATGGTCAGTCCCACATCCGATCATGAACCCATGCAGGTGAGTAGAGCTCTGCTTTCTCGGGAGAGAGGGACCATCGGAGAGCTAAGGGACTAAGGGATTTATATTGTGGCATAGAGGGCCACATCCTGGTTTACTGTCTGGTAAAAGGTCAAGCCTCACAGTAGAACCGAGGTTACCTTCGTGTGGTTGCAGGAAGCATAAATTTTCTCCAAATTGGATTTGCTCAATGCTCATCATTTGGTCCGCATAAGGGGGTTTGGGTGAGTGGAAGACTGCATTCAATACACCTAGGGGGCACTTTGAATATCTTTCTTTATGCCCTTCGGCTTATCCAGCTCCTGCCGTGGTCTTCCTAGCACTTGTCATGACGTGCTGAGAGACATGGTCGATCAGTTCATATGTCTACCTGGATGACATATTGATATTTTTCTCATCTCTCCCGGAACATGTTCAGCACATCAGGCAAGTGCTTCAGAGGCTGCTCTGCACGCTTCGTGCACAGTCAATTCCATTTTTAATCAAATTTGATCATAAACTCTTCGGAAGGAATGCGCATGGATCCCAATAAGGTTAAGTCTGTGGTGGATTGGCCAACGCTGGATTCCTTTAAGGTCCTGCAGAGATTCCTGGGGTTTGCCAATTTATACCAGCATTTCATTTGCAATTTCATTCAACTAGCCACTCCTCTGACTACCTTGACCTCCACTATGATGACATATGACATTCAGGTGGTCGAGTGCAACCAAAGCTGCATTTACCTCAAGAGCCACTTGGTTTCGGCTCCCATTCCCGTGACCTCTGATTCCGACGCATCAGTTTGTATTGGAGGTTGATGCATCAGAGGTGGGGGTAGGTAGGGTGTTGTCCCAGCATCCTTGCATGTTTTTATCCCATAGCTTATAGCCTGCCAAATATTACTATGGCATTGGTAACAGAGAGTTGTTGGCAGTCAAGTTAGCGCTGGAAGAGTGGGATAAATGGTTAGAGGGTTGGGGGGTACCTTTTTATTGTCTGGACCATTCATAAGAACCTTGAGTATATTAGGTCTGTTAAACGACTTAACTCCAGGCAGTTTTTATTGTCTGGACCAATCATAAGAAACTTGAGTATATCAGGTCCGTAAAAACCACTTAACTCCAGGCAGTTTTTCAGTCATTTGGACTTTATGCTTTCCTACCATCCAAGAACATCAAACCTGATGCAGTGTTTCGCGTTTTTGAACTTCCCAAGACTTATTGTCTCCATACTCATATGGGAGGTCATGTCAAAGGTCTTAGAAGGGGTAACTCTTCCGCCCGGATGACCGCCGGGTTGGTCATTTGTGCTGAAGTATGGTCCGACGTTATTCGGTGGGGTCATTGTTCCTGCCTTGCTTGTCACTCAGGAGTGAATCGGGCTAGATTCCTTGTTAAACAGCGATTCTGGTAGCACTGTATGGCTCATGACATTTGAGATTTTGTTTTGGTCTGCTCTGTTTGCCCTCAAGGCAAGACTTTAAGTCAACCCCCAGCTGGGTTACTCTAACCGCTGTTGGCCCTACGAGACCCTGGTACCACATCGCGCTCGATTTCATCACTGCCCTCCCAGAGCAATACGGTTATTTTGACCATAGTGGACCGGTTCTCGAAGACAGCTCATTTCATTCCCTTGCCTAAATTACCCTCTGTCAAGGAGACAGCGGTTACTGTCATTGATCACCTTTTTCACATTCATGGCCTCCCGATGGATGTGGTCTCTCACAGGGGGAACCAATTTGTTTCCAAATGTAAGATTAATAAGGGAATTAAAATCAATATAACTCAAAGGGGATTGAATTACAATGAATAAGAACCAAATTAGTATGCAAATTATTCAGAATTAATATTTTTTTAATATTAATATTTTTTTCAGAATTAACACTTTATCAACTATTCGTCCACCGATAAGTTGAGGTTAGGTTATTTTATCAGTTCTGGACAAAATATTATCCCGTGGCCTACGGTAATAATATAATACAATTATGATAACTGATTATGAGCAAGGTAACAGAATCTACAGTTTAAGGCAGTACCTTGTAAGCACATAGCACAAGACACTGGTATGTAAAATCAAACAAGGCTTTATTGAACTACTCTAATACACACAAACTAAACTAATGAAGACACACAAACATTCATTCAAACAGTGACAGAGAAAAGTGATGTTGTTTACGGAGGGTGAATGGAGTCCCAAGTGTCTAGCGTTAGACACTATTTCTTGACCACAACCTGAGAGAATCAATCTACTAGCACTTTAATATTAGTTTGTTTTCTTAATAAGATTTGCACCAGTTTCAGCCAGAATTAGGAGATATTGTGTACTTGCGTTTGGATGCTCCTGTGGGTGTATTGCTGGAAGTTGCTGGAGACGGAATCTCTGGCACTGATTGGCTGGCAGTCGGTCCATGACGCATTCTGAGGGACAGCACTCGATGGTGATTGGTTGGTTGGCTTTGCGGGGTGGCGATTCGTTTGCGAGACTTCCTAGATTGCGGGTTGCTATGCAACGGAGATTGCTCTAAGTCTGGAGCGACTAAGAGGATTTTTTTTTTGATGAAGTTCAGCGAAGGATCTTACAGAAGAGTTGATAAGTTTTGAGTGAGCTCTTGGTGGTTTGAAGAGTACACACTGGACGATGGAAAGGTCAGCACAAAACATAGGCAAGAGCCCAAGTCACTGCAAGAAGGGCAAAAAGCAAGTCAAAAAGCAACGCATAGTTGCTTGTCATTGGGTTATAAGCGTATTCAACTGACCCGTCCTTCTTAGTGCGACAGCAAATCAGATATTGTCTAGGGCGGGACCTACGGTTCTCCGGTTCTTGCATGTAATTAGTGTAATGTCCATGTGATCGCGTGTGTCCAAATTCCTGAGAGTTTAGTTTAAACCCTTTAATAAGCAAACTTAATCGTTTAAATATGGTGCATCCTACACACATCTACTTTATATCAAAATTCTAGAAATCATTTACCCATCAAGAAGGTACCAAACTAGATATACTTCCCATAGTTGAGGTGAAAGTAAATAAGGATTTAGCCGTGATAAGTGTTTAACACACAAAATTACTTTAGTGATATATAGCATGCATAATACAGAGAATACACATGTATGAGGCAACTTCTGGTGATTAGTTCCTATCACTGAGGTAGAAAACCCTATGAATAGGCTGTAATGAAAGTTAAACATACAGAAATAATTCCACAGGTTATATAAAACATACATGATACTTAAAATATATGTGAGGTTAAAACTGGTAATCAATTTAGCTTATTGGAAGCAATTTTGAGACCGTTGTTTGTATTAAACCACAAGTGGGTTAAATTTCAGTGTGGAGACAAAGTCTCTGGAATTTACAGCTGCAGAAAGGAGGTGTTGCCTGGTTTAAGGTTTTTGGTTATCCTGGTCCAAAGGAATGCCTTAGCATCCTTCCTGATAAGGCTGGGGATTTATGCATTGGGGTCACCACAGGGTTTCTTGGCCATTTGGTCTTAAGTTTGGGGAACCAAGAGAAATCTTTCCTGCTTTCCTGGCGTCACTGGTATGAGATTAGACAGGCACAGAAAGGGAAAGGGGGTGACATCTCCTTTAGCCATCTTGGCACCATGACTGTGTTTTATGACGCACTAATGGTTCGATGGGTAACCGTTCTGTACTGTGGAATGCGGTGTTGGGTTCTTTTAATGAAATGGACTGTTCAAGGATAATCCTACAAAAATTTTGGAAGGAGTTTTGTAGATTGCTGGGAGTGAGTGTCATTCTATCCTCTGGTTTTCATCCGCCGACAGGCCAACCAGGATCTTGAGAGAGCTTTGCAATGTTTGGTGACACAGAATCCTTCCTCCTGAAGCCAGCAACTCTCATCGGTATAGTACGCACACAATGCATTAGCAGTGTTATCCACGGGCCTTTCTCTGTTTGAATGTAGCTTGGGGTACCAGCCACCTATTTTTCCCAGTTTGGAATCTGAAGTTACAGTCCCCTCTGCTCACACCTTCCTCCAGAGGTGTCGTCGCACTTGGAGAAGTGCCAAATAGACTCTCCTCCAGTTGGGAGCACACACCAAGGCTCAGGCCGATCACCACCGGTCGAAGCCTCCCATTTACATCATTGTTCAAAAGGTGTGGAGAATATTCCTCTCTGATCCATTTATAATAAATTAATAAGATTCTTAGCCCGGTGGCAGTCCCCCTCAAACGTTCTCCGGCATACAGATGAATTCACCCCATTTTTCATGTCTCCAAATTAAAATTTCAGTCCTTAGTGGACTGGGAAGGTTGCGGTTGATAGGAGAGAAGTTGGGTTCCTGATAGGGACATTCTGGACCACTACCTTTATTGATGATTACAATCAAAGGGTAAGTTCATCAGAGAGGGGGTCTCCCTAGGGGGAGGGGTACTATCACGATTCATGGACTCACTGACAAATTTTTTTTTTTGCTCTCTCTGTGTGTGTTTATGTGTGTATGCCGGTATTGCCAGTGATCCGCGACATCAGCTGATTAGCACTGTAGCCGCACTGGGTAGTACATTAAAGTAACTTAAATGATATATAAGGAATTTTAATAATTAATCAGGAATATGATTAATATATATCTCATATGACGGTTACATTAAAATGATCAAAGATGGAAAAATAGGTCAATTGTATATTTAATAACTCATTACAAGGCACTGTAATTTACTCATTAATATGTCAATATTCCATTCTTCACATCAATTATCGTGACATCTTTACGTGATATCAAATGGCCGTAAGATTAACTTATCATCTTTCAATAAACTTATAATTTCAGGAAAAATTGTTTCTGGCCATGAAACTATTCTCCTGTCCTTATACAATTTAGGTTACTGAAAAGTAACATAAGCTTTGTAGCTAAGATCAAACATTTCATTGACTCGTGATGTGAGCATTTTAGACAGAAGCAATCATGAATATATATTGGATTTTAATAATTGAACTAATAATACATCAAACTACGATTCACACAGAGTAAATATGCATATAACAATACAAACAGTGAAAACAAATACAAGACATAACGGATACAGATGAGAGAGAGAGAGAGAGAGGATGACAGAGAATAGGCGCGATCACAGAATAATCGCTCAGTATGGCAAAATCTCAGACAGTAACCCTTAAAAGACAACAAGGAATCAGATCACCTTGAAAAGGTAATAGACAAACTTTAAGCAGCATTTAAATCTCTCTAGAAAATAATACTTGCATGTGGTCTCTTTGTGACCCACAAGACGAGTGTGCGTGTGTCGTTCTTTTGTAGCTGGGCGTGTTCTCTCGTGTCTTCCGGGGCTACGGCAGACTCGCGTGAAGTTTCAAATGTTCACCGAATGAAATAATTCAGAGTTCATCTCCCTCGTGGGGAGAGGCGAATATGAGAATAAATTTAGTACAGAAAAGAAAAGAAAAAACGGAGATGAAAGCTTCCTAAGGAGCCATGAGAACGGGCTGTTCTCTCAGAAGCAGTGTTCGGACAAAAAGCTAAAGAAGGGAAGAAAGTACGAGAGTACGAGAACTTCCTTGGACAGTTCTCTTATTGATCGACTGGTTCACGCCTCTGTTTGCACGAACAACCAATGAATGTCCGCGATCTGAAGCGGGAAAAATGTTCCTTTGTCTCTGGGGAAACATCCACTCGCGTGAGTTATAGCTTATCAGAATTCAGCAGTTATATTCTAGCAAGTTGGTAATTCAAGATTAATACATTTTAATGTAATTTCCTATGTATAAGTGGGTCCGTCAAAGCATGACGGTTAAACAGATACCACGAATGGCAGATATAAATGATAGAAACATGAAGTTACATTTATATGCAGAAGTACACACATTTAAAGTTTGGTTAACACACAATAACATTGCAGATACTACAATTTGATATGGGAAGTCATCTAATGCACAAAAAGGCAACACAGTCAATATATTTACAATACGTTTTAGAAAGGTACTTTTCTCTTTTCTGACAAGAATTCCAGCAAGCTGCGCTTTCCTGTCTGTTTCTTCCCAGTAGGGTCATAAAGTTTTATGATCTGGTCAGGGGTAGGGTTACAAACTCATGACTCTATTTGGGAACATTAATTCCAAAAATATTTCCAAGTTACAAGTCAGCCAATTATAATCCTCGCATAACAGGATTAACCAGTTATGCAACACACAAACCTATCAAAATACATCTTAGTAATAACTTAGATGAAGAGTGTAAAGAAAGGTTTGTGTGTGTGTGGTATGTGTTCTGGTGTTTCGTTTCTTCTTTGAGGCTCACACGGGTATCCCCAGGCTCTCAAAGGCGTAATAAATGTCACCCCCCATAGGAGGTTGCCGACATTGTGGTGCCCAAATGGTGAATTATGTTGGAAGATGTTGTAAAACGAAGGTCCTTGTTTACTCACGTTCTGGTCTTTGAGTGCAGAATGTGTTAGAGAGTCAGGATTCATTAATATGGAACAGATGGCTGAAATACCATCCGCTCATTAATGTTACAGCACCAACTGTGGCTTATCAGCTCGGCTATTTAATGTCTGTGCTTTCCGTCCTGGGTTGTCAGTTAATTGTGTTGTTGCGGAGTTAAATTGAGTCCACCTCTCCCCATTTGTCTATTTTTCACTGCTTGGACCACAGAGGAATTGACTGCTTCTTGGAGTCCCTGCGCTGCCAAAAGTGACTGTTGGCAGTCTAGTCTTATTTGCAGCTTGCCCTCTTCCTTACTGGAAATCTAAATAAACTGTTATACGTCACATTTGCTGCTGAATCCTTATCACCTGACAGTAAGAGAAGGGCTGTGAATCTTTGGGTAGACAGTGTGACGAGTCAGCTGCCTCCTCCCTGATTATCATCGGTGATCGCACCCACCCATCTCACAGCTTCTTCAGTCTGCTGCCATCATGGAGGAGACTGCGGAGTCTCCAGGCCAGGACCAGCAGACAGAAAGGACAGCTTCATCCACCAGGCTGTCAGGAAGCTGATTATATTTATTTATTATATGTCTTTTTTTTTTTTACATTCCCTTATTGTATAGTTGTATCTGCATTTTATATTTGATCTCGATTTTTAGGCTCTACTGTTAATGTTATCTGTATGCACCGGGGGTTTGAGAGTAACGCAATTTAGATTCTCTGTATGTATGTACTGTACATGTGGAAGAATTGACAATAAAGCAGACTTGACTTGACTTGATTTTGCCATAAGAAATCAAATACACTGCACGAGCATAATCAATCATTTGTAATCTATATTATTTTTCCTAATGGCAATTTTATGATTGTTTTGAAAGTATTCTATAGTTTCTATACTGCAATAAATAATATGTTCATTAACACAGCATTTATTTATTGTTGATTGTCTTAACAGTTCATACTGCATTTTTTTAATCAGCTTAGCTGCAGACATAGCCTGGTATGTCTTAAGTTCTCTTTTAGTGCAAAAACTTCTTTATCTCATTTTCATAAACTACAAGGCTATAATAGCTATTTAACTTTTCCTTTCCATTGGTGAATAGTGATTCAGAATAAAAACGCGCCCGATGTCTGTTTGCTCTAGCAACAAACGCTACTTTCATGATTATCATGTAAACCTTGAGCTCTTATTGCAAGGTTTTTGTCAATGCTGTGATTATTTTAACAGTTTCCTTCATACATTCGGTTCAACTAAATTGTTAAAACACATGCAATAAATACGCAGCCTTAGACTGCACAGGTTACAGGCTGTCTGTATAACCAAGAACCATTGAAAACTACAGAAAAGCAAAACTATTTCACTTTAGCGTTACTGGCCATGAGTAAGGAGAGATCACACATCAGCTGCTCAAAAAATGTCAAAATATATTCTAAAAGAATTCAATCGCTAGAGTAATCATGATTCATTCGATTCTTACCATTTTAAACTGATTATTGTCTGAAATTGATGATTCACGATTCAAAGATCCATGTTCAAGATCAATGCATATGCATGGTCAGGGTTTGTAATTGATGCATCAAGAAAAAGATGGAATCCTTACACTCCTACTAAAGAGTGAATTGAAGAGTCATCAGTTCCCCTGTTGTGGGCATGTCCTTGAAACTACACGCAAACGAAAGGAACTGAAAATATTAGTGCATGCTTCTAATTCACTACTTGTTTAATGGATTTGAACATGTAATGAAGTGTCAATGTTAAGCATTGAAGCATTGCAACAGTGTCAAAACAATGCAATTTGTGTAATATGATAAATCGTCTACAACAGAAGCTACAACTAACTAGTACCCCTTCTAACTTAAGACTACTTCCGGCTAACTCCATTTCCTCTGTTCATGTTCCTATAACCCCAGTACCGACACAGTTTTTTGCGGTATTTTTACGCTTGACAGCCACCAAGTTGCTATCTCACTTTAGTCTTAGTATTCCTTTAGCCCTTATTTATAAAAAGTCCTACTATAAAAATACAACTAAACATTTTCTCACAACTTTACGTGAATTATTGTGACAGAAATGCATTATTAAGAAATGCACCTGCTATTAGTAGCATTAGAGCTAACATTAGCATCAAGCTGCATCAGACAATTTATGAAATTATTAGTACACTTTTAATCAAAATTCACTTTTAACCCCCAGATCGAGTGTTTGTAATAACTTCCTTTTGCGATCACGGGTGGAATTTGTTGTAAAAATATGCTATTTATAGCCTTTTACAACGCTGCACAAGTTAGCATTTCAGATGTACATTTTCCTTTTTTTTTTTTAATAAAAACACCCCAGATCTCAAGAAAATCTCATACAAAGATTTACTATCATAATCGTGGGTTTATTATTTGGATATTTCATGTGTATCTCCGCAGATATGCATCTTTGGTCTATAAATCCTTTTTGATGCTGTCCAGTGAGTGTATGTGAACACAAATAAACTACTGCTGACGTGACTGAATATGAATGAGTGGTGAATTTCTATTCAAAATGTGGCATAATACGGATTCATTATTTTGCACTCCTGACATAAATTACTTAATAACTGTCACTGCAACAATGTTTTATCAAAACATTGGTCAAATATCGAATCTAGAGTCTTTAAACTTTCAATTGATGCACAGTTTGTCCAGATCAAGTAAGAGAGTGATGTTTAACGTGCTGTGAAAGTGACACAATAATAAACTGGGGCCTTCGCCGATCCTTGCAAGCAAAGGGGGTAAGCTGTTTTGCTTGATTGATTACAAACACACAGCGAAACAATAAGTGAATAATCTATGCTAACCTGGGGTAATATAGTTTCTTATTTTTGGATGTGTTTAGCTTTTTATACTTTTTATTTGTGGGGCATTAATTGTTGCTTGTATAGTTTGATTAGCCTGTAGTTAGGATACTGGTGACTATTACTGCATTGTGTTCACAACAATGCTTGAAACAAATCTGTTTAATAAATATAGCTATAATCTATATCTATCTATCTATCTATCTATCTATCTATCTATATATATATATATATATATATATATATATATATATATATATATTACATTTGGATTGTAAGGGAAACAGGTCAATTTAGCTCAAAGGGAATCATTTAAGATTTTAAAGGGAATTTGAACAGGATCACTGTTTCACGGCTGTTCACGGAGACGCGCCTGCGGTTCAGTGAACGAGCCGTTTAACATCAAATCTGCGCTGGATACTAATATCCAAACTATAGTGAAAACACTATCAATTAGCACAGTAACAAGATCGGCAGTTTAAGACATTAACTCGTAAGCACAAAACACAAGATACTTCTCTTTTCAATATGAATAAGGCTTTATTAGATAAATCTAAGACATATAAACTAATCTAACACATAAACGCACGCACACACACATTCACACAAGTTGCAGGAAGGTCGAAAGTTAGGGAAAGATGAGTTTAAGAGAATGGAAATATGGAATTCCAAGTTTACAGCAATACGTTAAATTGCATAGACATGAACAACCATCAATCACGTAATTAGCGCTCGCATTGAGTTCCTCAATGGGGTTAAAATTATATTAGATACACCAGCACAACAAATATCTGGGAATACGTTGCCTTCGTTTGCTGTGAAAGGCACTCCAGTTGAAAGGGGTATCCCGGTGTCGCTGATTGGCTGGAAGTTCAGTTGGCTGAAGTGACGTCTTGGGGAGCCCGTGCTTGGTCGTTGGCTGAAGCTGGAGTTGTGTGGCTGGTTGGAGTTCAAACGCGCAGACGAGGTCGACGTTACAAAACTTAACTCAGAACACGAAACTCTCAAACGGAAAAGAAAAGAAATAAAGTTTGACGAGACTAGGTTGTGTTCCTTCTCATCGTGGCATAGTAGCAGCAGGCAGGCACGCTGGAACCGCGCTCAAAGAACAATGATGACTAACCGCATGGCTAGATGCTACAAGCTAAAGCTAGGTAGCAAAGCTACAAGCTAAAAGCTAAGAGCAGGCATGACTAATAGCATGACTGATAGCACGAGCAAGGCTGGAACTAAAAGCAAACTAAAAACGAAATTACATCGTGTCCAAAGTATTTATACTTCCTTGTTGGCCACCCCTCAAATGTTGCCTTGACCAATCAGATAAGGTCTTGGGTCTGGGGTCATAAATCATTTGTTTATCTTACCAAGCATGTGGTTCTTGCCTCACAGGATCTAATTTTGGACATGATTCCTATAACACAATTATGATATATTTTACAAATAAATGATTGTCAGGACAATATCAAGCAAGAAAATTCGATTATGTCAATACTAGACATGACTATGTATCCTATAGTTATCAAAAGACATACACAATAAGTGATTATACATGATAGTCAAATGTGTGGGTTACACATAAATGAATATGGAGTTAAGCAATGGAACGATTCATTTATAAGTCTTTTTGAGTTCATTCTGGTCCATATATAATGTACAACAAGCAGTTTCTTTGCCATTCTCTGGCAAAGGGACTTTTCTGTGAAGACAAAGGTTTAAAGCCCTTCCCCCTTAGGAATTTCAGTCTGGTTCTGCCTGATGGGGGAAGTCAGTGCAAGTATTTAACATGATCTCCTGGGTTTACATGTGATGTCCAGCGTTGCATTTCAATCACCAACAATAAATTTGACAATCTCTTCTTCGAATTAAAATTGTTAATAATTGTTCTATTGTAGTTAATGTTGAAAGCTGTTGTGTGAACAAGTTGGTTGGTTGGTTATCTTGCTTGGTTCTTGTGGCACTAGAACTGATTTATGACTTCCTGAGGAGTTCGGCTCTCGTTTCAATGCACACAGCTCTGATAGACTCTTTGATTTGTCTGGTTTGACTCATTTCTGCTACAGGATAATAAATAATTTGTCTTATCATCATGAATGTTATAATATGGCTTTGGTTTGCGTTTGTGATCTTTTCACACAATTCATCATCTTGTAAAGTCAGTTTCTGTTCCAGATTGGACGAGAGAACTTAAGTCACTGGTACAGTAGTTGATCTCAGACACTCACTTAATTTTGCATTGCTTCATTCCACATGCATACTTTCTTTGTTGTTTAATTTGAGTTATAACCA